>NW_022631018.1:7756925-7828349 GCF_010015895.1 Lontra canadensis | reverse complement strand
TCAGGGCTTTAAATATTTTCTGTTGTCGATGATTCTTTTTTTTTTTTTTTAAAGATTTTATATATTTATTTGACATATAGGGATCACAAGTAGGCAGAGAGGCAGGCAGAGAGAGAGGAAGGGAAGCAGTCTTCCTGCTGAGCAGAGAGCCCAATGTGGGACTGGATCCCAGGACCCTGGGATCATGACCTGAGCCGAAGGCAGAGGCTTAACCCACTGAGCCACCCAGGTGCCCCTGTTGTCAATGATTCTTAAATATATGTCTCTAGGCTAGAGTTCTCTGAACTCAGTTGTATCCAGCTACTAACTCCCATCTCCCTTTGGTTGTATAATGGGTTTCTCAAACTTTATTTAAAATGGAGCTAACTAACTAAATGGGGTCATGATACACCCCTTAAACCTACTTCTCTGATAGTCCTTCCATCCTATCTTTCTATTTGTTTAGGCCCCAAATCTTTTTTTTTTTAAAGTTAAATTCAGTTAGTTAACATATAATATATTAGTGTCAGGGGGATAGGACCCAAATCTTGAGTTATCCTTGACTCCCATATTTCTCACAGACCTTATATTTCATGTTATTGAAATATATTTAAAAATATAATGACTTTCCCCACCTCTGTCACTACTCCCTAGGTCTAAGCCACCATGAGTCTCTTGCGTGATTATTGCAGTAGCCTTCTCACTGGTCTTCTGCTTCTCCTTGTCCTAATTCATCTGTTCTCATCACAGCTGCTAGAGGAAGATTGTTAAAATTTAATTTAGATCATATGACTCCGTTGCCCCCAAACTTCCAGAAACCTCTCAATCTCATTCTTAGGTAAAACCTGAAGTTCTTAGGATGACTTGTAAAGCCCAACACAATCTGGCCCTCAATTATGTCTTGGACTCTAGTTCTTTCTACTTTTCTCTTTGTTCATTTTACTCACACTGGCCAGCTTGCTGTTTCTCAGATATACACCTGCTTTAGGGCTTTTACTCACACTTCCATTTTGCCTGGAATGCAGAGCTCTATATGTATTTTAAGTTTACAGTTCTTCAGATCTGTAATTGAGGTTGATTTTTAAGTTTATATGTATAGCTAGTCTCTTCCCCTATGTTGGAATTTAAAAAAATCAGTGATTAGTAATTTCTTTTCTTTTCTTTTTTTTTTTTTAAGATTTTGTTTATTTATTTGACAGAGAGAGAGAGAGAGAGATCACAAGTAGGCAGAGAGAGAAGCAGAGAGAGAGGAAGGGAAGCAGGCTCCCCGACTAGCAGAGAGCCTGATGTGGGGCTCGATCCCAGGACCCTGGGATCATGACCTGAGCCGAAGGCAGAGGCTTTAACCCACTGAGCCACCCAGGTGCCCAGTGATTAGTAATTTCTATATGAAATACCTTGGCATTATTTGGGAATATTACATTGAGCATTTTATAAAGTTTTATTCTAGAAGTTTATGAATATCTTAGTTACATAGGAATTTTTTTTATTAAAGATTTTTATTTTTATTTATTTGACAGACAGAGATCACAGGTAGGCAGAGAGGCAGGCAGAGGGGAAGGGGGGAAGCAGGCTCCCTGCTGAGCAGAGAGCCCGACATGGGGCTCAATCCCGGGACCCCGAGACCATGACCCAAGCCAAAGGCAGAGGCTTTAACCCACTGAGCCACCCAGGTGCCCCTACATAGGAATTTTTAAGTGAAATAGAAATCTGTGAAAGTGCTCACCTGTGATATAAATGATATGACCCTGGCTTGGAAAGCATTACTTTTATAGCTTCTTCCAGTTCATGAAAGTGAGGTAAATTTTTCAAGGGTTTTCTGAAAATAAAACAAGAAAAAACAAAAATGAAAAAGAAAATAAAGAATTAGAACCCAGTAGTATGGGTAGCGGTAATCTTTAGACCCTTCCATTTAAGGAGTTGGCATTGGTAGCTTATGGGTCACAGAAATAGCCTCAGCGAAGGTTTTTTTCCTCCCTACCTGAATCATATACTTTATACTGATTTTTTCTACTGGGGAGAGGATGAGTGGGTGGGTAGAAATCATTAAGGTATTTACTGTAAGTGTTTCTGCTTTTCAGATGATATCTCTACGAAAGAGAAACCTGCTGAAAAAAGTAGAGAGAAGAAAGTGGTTAAGCCAGTACGAAAAGTCCAAAAGGTAACACAGTTATCAAGTCCAGAAGGCAAAACAGGTTAGTTTTCTCAATATCATGTCCACCCTAAAATTACATAATACTGAAATGGCATCCTATATGGAAATAATTGTTTGTTAACCAAATGGCACATAGGAAAATTCAGTACATTTTATGTATCATTATTTCGTATATGTGTTTTATTGAGGTGTAACTGACATAGAATAAGATGTACATAGTTAGAATGTTAGTTTGATAACTTTTCATGTCAGTATTTACCCATGAAACCTTATGTTCACCGTAATACTGAACACATCTCTTGCCCCCATTTTTGTATCATTATTTTTAATTGAAATTAACTAGATTAAAGATAATTTTTATTTCGTGAACTTTTATATATAAAGGGATTGCTTATAACTGTCACTAAGTCCCTTCACTTATTCTCATAAGATAATGTTGCAGAAGAAAAGCATGGCAGCCCACACCAGTAGTGGTCAGGCCAGACTCTAAATAGATTAGGACAGGGAAAAGGAGAATTCTTTAGTTTTATAGTGATTAACACTCCAGGCCTAATTCAGGTTGCCTGGATTTAGAGCCTAGTCCTGTCATATCTAGCTTTGTTCCTTTGGTGAGTTAGTGAATTTTATTGTCCCTTGGTTCCCCCCTATGTAAAATGGGAAAGCAATAGTACTTCTCTCACAGGGTTGTTGGGAAAACTAAAATAGTTAATACCTAAAGGAACTCAGTATTTGACACATAGTAAGCACTCAGATGTTAGATATGATTCCATTAATAATAATTATTATTTCTGGTTATCCTGAAAAGGGTTATTTAGCTGTCCTATTCATGTTAGTGGATAATTTGGGCTGAGAGAGTGGTAGAAGTTCGGAATTTGTCACTTTCATTTTGGAGACATTCAGAATCAGTGATTCTTACATTCATTCATCATGCAGATATTAGTGAGCACTTGCTGTATGTGAAGCATTGTGCTATACTAAGCTTGGGCCATACAGTACTAAGCAGCATACACATGGCCCCTGCCTTCTTGGAACTTACAGTCTTGTCAGGAAAACAGTAAATACATCTATAATGAAATGTGATAAATGTATCATAGTGACTTTACAAGGTCTTACGGGAACACAGAGCAGGAGTGATGGGACACTGGTTTTTAACCAGGCACTTGTTTTTCTGATCATAGACTAATCTTTAGAACGTCAAATAACATATTTTGTGACACTCATTGTTAACTCTAGATGTCAGAATGACATACAAATAAAAAATTAAAAAAAAATTTTTTTAGAAAGATTCTATTTATTCATTTGAGAGAGAGAGGGAGAGAGCACAAGCTGGGAGGAGAGGCAAAGCAGGGAGAGAGAAAAGCAGACTCCTTGCTGAGCAGGGAGCCCAACATGGGATTTGATCCCAGGACCCTGAGAACATGACCTGAACCAAAGGCAGATGCTTAAGTGACTGAGCCACTCAGGCACCCCCCAAAATAAAATTTTATAAGAACATGAATTATTGGAATATAAACTAGTTTTTACATGAAAAAAAAATATGACAAAGTGATTTTTTCATGTATTATTTGATATTCTTGCCAGGGGCATAGTTTGAAATGAAGTATTGAGACTGCTGTAACTTATCAATAGTGATCTTGTATTGTATTTAACCAGTTTTGTGGTAGGTTAATTCCCATGTATGCACTGTGCAGTAACTAAGAGACAGAGAGTCATTAAGTGTGCTAAAATTATATTAATAGCTTATCTATACTGAAAGTCCTCTTTTTCTACCAATGACTGCGTGAGACTATTCCAGAAAGCCAGGATTTAGAAATAATCACACAGCACATACAGAAGCCAGCATTTATAAATAACTACCCAGTATATTTGTGGTTGCTTGCTTTTGATTCGGAAAATTAAGCTGAAATCGAAGAGAAGCCTGTTCTCTCATTTTGCTTAAGAACATAAAGTTTCTTGTAAATAGATTCAGCAATAGACTTAAAGCCGTTTAAATATTTTAAATAGATCATTTAAGGTTAATTACAAGGTGCAAAAACAAAGTAAATAGCACACACAGATTTGTGATTCATGTTTCTTTATATAGGATATTTTCATTAAAACTGTACTTTCAACTTAAACTTTTAAATTGAAGCCTTTTTATTTTTTTTTGAAAAGATTTTATTTATTTGAGAGGGTGAGAGAGAGAGCACACAAGCAGGGAGTGGGCGGTGGGGAGAGGGAGAAGGAGAAAAAGACTTCCTGCTGAGCAGGGAGCCTGATATGGGACTCAGGACCCTGGGATCATGACCTGAGCTGAAGGCAGATGCTTAACAGACTGAGCCACCCAGGTGCGCAAATTTCTGTCTTTTGTTATAAATTCAATAAAACAGTATCATAGAAAGCTTGAAAAATAGAAGAAAACAGAGAAAACCACTATCCTCACTTAAAGTACTAGTATTTTGTTATTTCCTTACAGTAGTTTTAAAATCATAATAGGTGATCGTAATCGTTATAGTCATAACATTTTATCTTTTTCTCTTAGCGTCTTACCACAAGAACATTTTTCTAATTTCTTATGGAAATTTTAATTTAAAGTAGCCACACAGTACTCCATTTGTGTTGGAGTATGATGGTCTAATTTTAATTTTTTTACAATCTGAAAGTAATAAGTGAAAAGTTTCTCTCCTAGTCAACAGCTGTATTTATTGGACCATACTTTTATTTTTATGAACTTTTATTTTTATGAACTTTTATAAAGAGGGCAATTTAAAATGATGATACTTGCTTTTTGAGTATCATTGTTTTATGTATAAAAAGGTAATATGTAGTTCTGGTATGTATCTATAAAATATAATGTGAAATTCCCTGTAATACTATCCTCTTCAAAGGTTATCACTGTTAACTGTTACATGTTTCTTTGGATTTTTTTCCTATGCTTAGATTAAGTCATTTGTTCATTAAGCAAACATGCATTTTACTATGTAAAATGGTACAATTGGTAAACCAAACCCTTACTACAATTAAGACATACTTTGGTTCTGTGCCCAAACTGTTGGATTCAGTGCTCTACTTGAGGTTTTGGGAGTTGTTAATATTTGGTATTTAACTTTCAAAGCATTTTACACTTACTTGAGATGTGTGGGTAAATCAAGATTTAAACAAACTGATACTTGATTTTCAGGACATTGTGTTAAAAATTAGATTGTAAACCGTTTGACTTTGGCATAAGATAAGCATAAAATGAATTACAAAATCTGTATGGTTGACTAGATAAATTTGTTAGAGATAATTTTGAAGTTTTAAATTCAACCCATTATGTATACATCATTTTTTAGGTAACAGTCGTCTGATAAGTACATCCTCTTGGCGAGATGGACAAAAACTAGTAAAGAAGATCCTGGGGCCTGCACCCAGAGTGGAGCAAAAAGAGCGAAGAACAGCATCAAGTGACAGAAGCGGAAGAGAAAGAAGTGCTAAATTGGGTGAGTAATTAAATTATTGAATCATTTCAATAATTAAAATTGTTGAGAATAGCAATTAAAAATTGCTTGTGTAAATTCTTGGAGAAGGTGAAAGTACTTTTTTGAGAATGCTTTAAGAATTTGGTTTATTAAAAAAAAGAATTTGGTTTCTAATTGTGGATGTAGCTTACAAAAGAAGAAATGTTCTGTTGGGCTTGTCTATCGATAATTTCCATATATAGATGTTATGGCGACTTTTATTAAGAGTTCTGTTTGTTATATTAATTACATTTAGCTGCCATGGGAATAGAAAAGCATCATTTAATTAGATTTTCTAAGACTTTCAGAGAGCTTAAGGGAATTAAGTCCAATCTGCCTTAAACCTGTATACACCAACATAGGCACACATTCACAATATTGGGTTTTTCTGTTTGACAGATTAGGAAACAGGCCCCAAGAGAGAAGTGATTTTTCTCAAGAGTATATACATTAAGTGGGTGGCAGAATTTGATCTAGGGTCTACAACTCTTTGGTTTGACCCTCAAGTGCATTGCTTTTCTCTTTTTGAAGTATCTTAAATGTTCTTTGAAATAACTAAGTTGCTTTTTTCATGAACACTAATTTTGGGAAATGAAATACAAATACCTACAGGCCAGCTTTCCTTTCCAGTAATAAAATTTGCTTCAATTAATTTGAGCTTCTAAGAATGGATAAATTAAGAAATGCAATTACAACTATATTTAGGTATATATAGAAGTCAGTATATACTTTGCATTTATTCTTCACTCTCCTCTAGCTTGTAAATAAACTCACACCCATTCTCAGTTTAAAATTAAGTCACATCAGCAGACATTTAGATTATAAAATGATTGCTTTTCTATATATTTAATTTCTTTTCTGTTATTTATCGGAGAGTTGTGGCAGCATAACATTGTTGGTTTTAAACACCTGTTTTAGGGGTTTAGGGATGGAGAGAGATAGTGATATTAAATATTTGCATGGGAGAGAAATAGTAACTCTATTTTTTTTTTAATTTATTTATTTATTTGACAGCGAGAGATCACAAGTAGGCAGAGAAGGCAGGCAGAGAGAGAGAGAGGAGGAAGCAGGCTCCCTGCTGAGCAGAGAGCCCGATGCAGGGCTCGATCCCAGGACCCTGAGATCATGACCTGAGCTGAAGGCAGAGGCTTAACCCACTGAGCCACCCAGGCGCCCCGAAATAGTAACTCTATTAATAGTTAAATATTCACGGCAACAATAAGGGCTATCTTTATTTCAGAAATAGTTAAAATCCCTTTTTTAAATGCCAAGTATGTATAGTCCTTTTTAAAGGTTGGAATTATTCTCTTCTAAAAAACTGTTTTCTTTCCTTCTATAATATTCTTTAAACAATTTCATATGATATTTAAATTTGAGTTTAAAATAAAGTGAAATTCTCTAATTTTTTTCTCTCACTACGATAAATCTTAGGAGTGAATATAGAATTTTAATACATCGCTAACAATTCATACTTTGCAGGGGGCCATATTGGAAGAGCAGAATCTGATCCCAGATTGGATGTTTCACATAGACATCTTCCACGAAACTCAGAACGTTCGAGAAGTAGAGCTCGGTCTGAAAATAATACAAAGAAATTAGCTCCATCTCTTCCAGATAATAAACAGGAGGAAAATACTCCCTTAAATAAGGATTTTTTACCTCTTGAAATTCGTGGAATTCTTGATGATCTACAGCTGGATTCTACAGTTCAGGCTGCAAGACAAGAGACAGGAGAGTTACAGAATCAGAAGTCATCAGCCCCAGTACAAGCTCCTAGAAGTCACAGCCCCGTAAAAAGAAAACCTGACAAAATAACAGCTAATGAAGATCCCCCTGTTATTTCCAAAAAGCGCCACTATGACACAGATGAAGTACGACAGTACATTGTTAGACAGCAGGAGGAAAGGAAAAGGAAGCAAAATGAAGAGAAGAAGGCTCAAAAGGAGGCCACCGAGCAGAAGAACAAACGATTACAGGAGCTCTATCGGAAACAGAAAGAAGCCTTTACTAAAGTAAAAAACATGCCTCCTTCCGAGCCATCAGTAACTAGGCGACTGCAGGATACTTACTCCAAACTGCTACTAGAAAAGACCTTGCTCGAAGAGCCGCCTCATCCACATGTTACACAGGAAACACAGGTAATAGTTGTGTCAGGAATGCAAAAAGAACTCATTCATGATGAGGGAAAACTTATTTGTCATTTTGTTGCTGTCGTTCGTAATACTCAGGCATATGCTCAAACTTTGTAATAATGTTGACCTTTTCATGAAATTTATTGTATCTGGAGAGTAATTGGATAAACACGATTGAAAACAAGTGCTCAGTTAGCACTTCCTAGAGTGACTGTTGCAATCTCTGTTCCTCTCATCACTACTGTTAAGTCCTTTCCTAGTTTTCATTGTATTACTGAGCAGAAGGTTAGATTATGTTAATAAAAACCTACTTTTGTGATCTGTGCTGAAATTAGAGAATATCCTACTGTATGTGATAATTGTATGAGGATTGCTGTTGTTTTTAAGAATAATGTTGAATATGTACTGTGTACCACAGACTGTTTTAAAGGCATTATAGGCTAAAGGTTCAGTAAATCCTCATAACCCTGAGAAGGTAAATGCTACTAGTATTTCTAGGTGAAAACACTGAGGTTTAAAAAGAGTTTATAAACTTGAAATTATGCGGTTAGTATTAGGTGCCTTTCTTGGATTTCAGGCTTAATTTTGCTATTAATTGTAATAGCTGCTTAAGACAGACTAAATTTGAACCAATTTTAAGAGAAAACGCCCCCACATTTCATGATCTTTGTAAAGCTGAAGTGACTTAGTGTTTGTGTTCTGTAGTCCCTCAGTATGTCTTTGTGATAGGAGTCACGTAAATTTGATGTCCTTTTCTCCTAGACCAGACCGGGGTATCAGCCTTCTGGAGAATCTGACAAAGAAAACAAAGTACAGGAACGTCCCCTAAGCGCATCCTCCAGTAGTGACATGTCTCTGTCAGAGCCTCCACAACCTCTTGCAAGGTAAAAAGGAGAGAACGAAAGATGATTAAGGTTCTTTTTTTCCCATGAAATTTAGTATAGTGGTTGATGTGTAGTGAATTTTGTTGACTGGCCTTTTACGTGAGCAAGAAGTTTATTTAGAAATCGGTTAGTATCTTCTGATGGTACTTGAGCATGGCGTGCAACTATACGTATGCATAATGCACCCTCCCTATTCTGCTGTTCCACTTTCACCTGTCCTTTTCTATCCAATGTCAACGTCAGCCCTCCCAGGGAAGTTGGAAGCACTCTTGCTTTCTCTGGACTAAACACACAGTAAAACTGTGTTAGATGAATGAATCACAGTGAAATTAATATTTTCCAGTGTTTGTGGTGAGTAATTTTCAAAAGGCATGTTTGTAGCTATTACTAATCAAAATCTCTTCATGTGACTCTTCCTAGATTATCATGGTACCTTTCGAAAGCTGTATTTGGATATGGGTGTGAACATATGAACAGAGGCTAGGAACAAGGGCTAGATTGCTGATCAAGGACTATTTTACCTTAACTTTTCTTAAGAAAAAATTTTTCTTGCTGTAATATATTGTTTGCAATGAAGTAAAAGTAAACGGTGTGGAATTTGTGGTGATTATGATATGATACGGTTTTAAATACTTTAACTATTTTGGAAGAGAAAGCTTTTAAAACTCTTCTTTGAGAACACACAAAAATCAAATCACTTTCTAATTAGGGGTTAATACACATGGTACACCCTCCCCCCCCAAAGAATAAGAATACTGATAAAAGTAGCCAACATTTATTGAGTACTTGTTAGTTTCCAGGCACTTATCTAAGTACTTTGTGTATGTTCTCTTACTTAATTTTGGTAATTCCCTGAGCTAGGTACTCTTGTTATTCCTGTTTTATAGAAGAGGCAATTGAGGTCTTGAGTTTAACTTTCTCAAAGGTCAAAACATTAGTGGTGGAGAGGGATTTGAACTTAAGCAGTTTAATTCCAGAAATCTGTACTTTTAACCAGTCTACACATTGCCTCCTACTAAGTTTCATATGATTTATTTAAGGTTGTAAATACCTTTCAAATTTCAAGCATAAGTAAACTTTAAAAACTTTTTCGAGGGGCACCTGGGTGGCTCAGTCATTAGGCGTCTGCCTTCTACTCAGGTCATGATCCCAGGGTCCTGGGTTTGAGCCCTGCATCGGGCTCTCTGCTCAGTGGGGCACCTGCTTCTCTCTCCTCTACTCCCCCTGCTTGTGTTCCCTCTCTTGCTGTGTCTCTCTCTCTGTCAAATAAATAAGTAAAAAATCTTAAAAAAATTTTTTTTCTTTTAATTTGAATACCTTTAGGTAGGTGTACTTTCCAGTTCATTTCAGTCCCATTATTATTGTCAGACATACTTTGCTGGCTTCCTGTCTTCTATTTTACCCTTCCCTGAATTTTCTTCTAATTCTAAATAAGTTATCCAGTCTTAAAAACAAACCAAATGTAAAACAGATCTATTATATATTATTAATTTGCACATGTTCCTTTCCTTTTCTTTTTAATATCAAATTTCTTTAACTTATGAGATATAATCTATTGCCTCCACTTTCCCCTCCACCCATTTCTTAGGTTCCCCATTTCTGTTAGTAGTTTCAACATATCTCAGTTACTTTATGCTTGGAAGCATCATTTTCTTTTCCTTGACCTTCATATCCTATGTTCTTCATTAGCTACCTGAGAAACTCGAAATTACAATGTATCTGACCTTGAAGAACCTGAAGATCTAGCTCAAAAACCACTTTCCTTGGCTAGCAGAGTTTATTATTTTCTATACACAATCTATTGAATTTTATATATCTTTATATAGTACTTAAGGCATTGTATTTTAACTATTAGTCTCTTATCCCCGCTAGATCTTGAGAAACAAAAGATTAAGGATTAAGTCTTAACTGGATTAACTGGATTTTTGTCTCCCCTGTTCCTCTAGTGTCAACATAGTGCCTGGCACATAATTGGCATTCTAAATACTTGAATTTAAAGGTCTTGAATTTTTACTCAACAATATCATTTATATTTACAACTTCCTTTATATTCCCATTACTGCAGCTTAGTTTGAGCGCTAATAACCTCACACTTTATATTTTGTGGCATAGAGTCTATGTTCTAGTCTTCCTTCATTCTATTTTCTTAGCAACACTTCAAAACAAAAGACAGTACAGCATGACTTCCAACCAAACCTTGCGTGACGTGCTTTCCAATTCTCTTATCACTCTGGTTACCCTCCTCTAGGTGATTCTTCTGAATTTAGTTGGTAAGCCTTCACATTTATCCATACTAGTTTGGTCAAGGTTGCTGCCTGTCCAAGTCACTTTGAATCATAATTTGATAATTTTTTAGGTTAGCCATGCCTCCTAGCTTTCTGTCATCTGCAAATTTGATAAGCATATCTTTGTCATCATCCAAAAATAATGGACAAGACCAAGGACAGAATCTCATGTTTTTTGTTTTTTTCATTAAAGATTATTTATTTATTTATTTATTTGACAGACAGAGATTACAAATAGGCAGAGAGACTGGCAGAGAGAGAGTGGGGGGAAAGCAGGCTCCCTCCTGAATGAGAGCCCGATGTGGAGCTCGATCCCAGGACCCCGAGATCATGACCTGAGCTGAAGGCAGAGGCTTTAACCCACTGAGCCACCCAGGCGCCTCTCATGTTGTTTTTTAATAAGCATCTACTTAATAGTTAATATTGACCTTTCATGTTTTTATAATATCCCTTAATATACAGGGTGTCCATGGTCTAGAAACATACGTTATTTATATAATGCCATCTGGGACGTCTTTATTCTGTTTTTAGACTTAATGAACACCCTACTCTGTATTGTATATATAAAATTGGTATTTATAATTTTGCATTGATACTCGTTGAGATTTGTTAATTTTTTTTAAAGATTTATTTATTTATTTGACAGAGATCACAAGTAGGCAGAGAAGCAGGCAGAGAGAGGGAGAAACAGGCTCCCTGCTGAGCAGAGAGCCCGATGTGGGGCTCGATCCCAGGACCCTGAGACCATGACCTGAGCTGAAGGCAGAGGCTTAACCCACTGAGCAACCCAGGCGCTCCTGTTATTTTTTTAAATTGAGATTGTAATAATCTCCTTATTTCTTCAGTATGTACAATATTAAACATAAATATTCACTAAATATTTGTTGATTGGAATAATGAATATGATGCCTATGTTAGTATTTAGCAATCTCAAGCATTTCTCTTTAATAGAGCATTATTTTAGTTTTTTTAAATTTTAATTTTTTAAAAAGATTTCTGAGAGGAAGTGAGCACAAGCAAGAGAGCACAGGTGGGGGCAGAGGGGCACAGAGAAAGGGAGAAGCAGAATCACTGCTGAGTAGGAAGCTGGATGTCAGTCTTGAACCCAGGACCCTGGGATCATGACCTGAGCCAAAGGCAGGCGGTTAACTGACTGAGCCACCAGGCACCCTTGTATAACATTACTTTTAAAAGAAACGGGTAAAGCCTATGTTGTAAAGAATTTTGTTCACAGAGTTTTAAAGGTTATAAAGCCTTCTCTTTAATTAATAGTTTAAAAATATGTGTTAGTTGAAGAAAGCAGTTTGCATGATAGCATTCCATTTTTATGAAAATAACAACGCCAAAACACCACACACATAGAAAAATCTTTGGAAAGTTATAATTCTAAATGAAATACTAGTAGTGCCGCTTTCTCATTGTTTAACTATGAGTGATCGCTATCTTTTTTATCCTCTTTACCTGTCCTTTTTTATTCCGGTGGTGAATGTGCATTTTCTTTTAAGAAAAAAAAAGTAAAAAAAAAAAAAAAAAGCTGGTGGCTTAATGATGAATTACTGTGTTAACTAACATACTATGAGTTTCATTTCCAGAAGGGACTTGATGGAACCTACATGGGTGCAGCCTGACAGACTAAGCCCACGAGTCCAGAATCCTCAACCACAGCCTCTTGTTGGAACAGCCGGAAATTTACTGTCCCATCTCTTGAGTCTAGAGCATGTAGGAATTTTGCATAAGGATTTTGAATCTATTTTACCAACCAGAAAGAATCATACTATGGCCTCAGGGCCATTAACTTTTACACCTCAACCGTATCTGACCTCACCAGCTGCTCATCCAGATGCCTTGTTAAAACCTAGTGCCAGCCAGTATAAGAGTAAACTGGATCGTATTGAAGCCTTGAAAGCAACAGCTGCTTCTCTGTCCAGCAGGATTGAAAGTGAAGCCAAGAAATTAGCTGGGGCTCACATAAACTATGGGTCAGTATGGAACGCTGAGTATGATGTACAGCAAACACCCCAAGAAGAGGGACTGTGGACCAAGGCTGTAAGTCCACCTGTGAAAGAGGATCCTGAAGATGTTTTCTCTGCCCGAATTCAAAAGATGATAGGAACCTGTGTATCTCATGCAACTTTTGATGATGATCTTCCTGGTGTAGGCAACCTGAGTGAATTTAAAAAGCTTCCTGAAATGATAAGACCTCATAGTGCCATATCAAGATTCAGAATGAGATCCCCTGGTCCCAAGCCAGAAGGGCTCCTGGCACAGTTGTGTAAGAGGCAGACTGACTCTTCTAGTTCTGATATGCAAGCTTCTCAAGACAAAGCCAAATTGTCTCTTGGTTCTAGCACAGATTCAGTCAGCGAAGGGCCTCTTCTTAGTGAGGGGAGTCTCTCTGAAGAAGAGGGAGGCCAAAATGGACAGCCCCCCCCATTGAAGGTAGCAGAAATCTTAAAGGAAAAGGAATTTTGTGCTGGAGAAAGAAATGGTTATGAACCCATCAAAGAATTTCAGAAGGAAGCTGAAAAATTCTTGCCGCTTTTTGGGCACATAGGTAGTACACAAAGCAAAGGACCGTGGGAAGAATTGGCAAAAGGAAGTCCACATAGTGTCATTAATATTTTTACGAAGTCGTATCAGTTGTATGGAAAAGGTGAGAAAAAGAAGAAAGCCTTGTGCTTATTTATATGTTATCTTAAGATAAATCATTTAATAATTCTGTACAGGGTAATACTTAAGTACAAATTTTCATTTGTTCATTTATGAGGATAATAGAGATTTATCAATCAGAATTATCTGTAAGCTTTAACTAAAGTACTGTAATTTCATCATTAACATTTTTTTTTGGTTGTTATTGTCATGAACCAATAATTGATAGTTGTAGAAATTTTGTTCTAATTTTAGAGAAATTCATTTGTGGTATTCAGGATTGGTCTGTGCCAAGTGTGTGCTAGATTTTCTGTGACCATTGTTATGTGTTTAGATAGAAAATAAGTATATTAATACAGCGATTGTGAGTCATTGGGAATATAATGGTCAAGAATTGAGAGGGGGCAACTGTAGTAACATCCTAATATGGAAACTATTACTACTTGTCAAAACTAATTTTAGAAATAGTCAGACTTTGCTCTTGATCTTGGGGTTGTGAGTTTGAACCCCACATTAGGTTTAGAGATTACCTAAATAAAAAAATCTGGAAAAAATTAGACTTTGAACAGAAATGTAGCTACGTGTATTTGGATCATGAAACAACTGACTTCTAAAGTTTCTTTCTTATCTTTGAAATACTGCAATACAGGTTTCCTTTTCTATGGTAATTCCTTCAAGTCACTTTCTCTTTTCTTCCTACTCTAGGTGGGTTCTACCCATTTTATGCTAACATAACTTTAGAATTTCCAGGTTGGAGAATGAGGCTGAGCCTTAAGTCAGCTATTAATACGCTGTGGTTTTTTATTTTCATTCTGCACAGTGAACAACTTACTTGATAAATGAATTGATTTCATCTTTTCATTTTATGCTTAACTGGGCGGTGCATTTTCCTAGGATTTGTATTTGGCTACTTTGTTCTGATCTTGTGCAGACCTAACCATGCCATCGATCTCCTGTTACACTTATTCCTATAGGTGGTAATTTTAAAGTTTTAAAAAAACTGAAAAGCAGAAGTTAAAAGCAAAGTGCTGTTAAATCAACATCCTCATTTTTTTTTAAGAATTGTATTTTTTTCTTTAATCTTACTGGATTTTCATGAAGATTTTATAATTATACTGAAATTTTGAGTTGAAATGATATGTTATCTAGGATTTGCTTCAAAGTAGTCTGAGAGGAGAGTGAGAAGTGTGGAGAATAGGAAATTTAGTTGAAACTAGATTGGTCACGTATTTATAATTGCTAAAGCCAGGTGGTGTATACCTTGGTTTCATCATGCTATTTTTTCTTTCTTGTATGTTTGAAAATTTCCCTAATAAAAAGTTAAAAATGTATTGTTAGATATAAAGATAGATTGAATAGAAGCATTAAAAACGCCAACTAAAATGTTCCTAAATCCATGTTGTTAATCTGCATATTGTGGAATGCTTTGCCTGTAGTCTTTTTATTTTTGTTTTAAGGACGTTTCAACAACTACTTTTGACAGGGTTTGAAGATAGGTTGGAAAGAGGAACCTCAGCATCACGGCCTTTAAATACCATCACAACCCCTGTAAGCAGTGTTTCGTATGAAGATGATTTTGTCTCCTCTCCAGGGAGTGGGACTTTGACAGAAAGAAAATCAGCTCTCGAACCTAAGTAAGGATATGTTGACATGGGATAAAATCCAAGGAGTGAGGAAAATTTACAAATGAGAACTGTGGTGTGACTATGAGTCAGTTTTGTTTGTTTAAAGATACATGTAGAGGCTGCATAGCATAGAGCTTATTAAAAACATGGGCTCTGGATCCAGACTGTCTGGCTTTAAATCCTGGCTCTTCTGATAGTAGTTGTTTGTCTTTGGGCATATTACTTAACCCCCTGTGCTTCAGTTTCCTTCTCTGTAAATGGGGAAAATAATCATACCTGCGTCATAGAGTGTTATGAATATTCAGTGAAATACAGAGTACTTAGAACACGGCCTGGCACACAATAAGCAGATTATACACTCTTAAGTCAATCTGTGAATCCCTGGTAGAGGATGGTATTGGGAAACTCTCCCATGGTATGCTAATATAAGATTAACTAATGGTTTTCTATGATAGAATTGAGGATGACATCGGTAGATCCTTGACTCCGTGCTCCCAAGTAAATCAGTACATTTTTTTTCCTAATTGGGAGAACATCTAAACTTTTTCAAGTCTTTGAAAAATAACAGTATTACAGTATTAATATTTGTTGGACAAAATGTCCAAGGCACTGAGAGGACTGAGGGGGACTTTGCTTGTATTTACTCATTCTTATAATAGCCTGATGCATTAAGTATTTTTGTTACCGTTCCTGCTTCAGAGAGGAAACTGAAGCATCCAGGTTATGTTACTTGTACAAAGTCATACAGTAAGTGAATCAGACTTCGCTAGAGAGAATTTCCTCCCTAAATTTTGTTACCAGATGAAGTAATCTGTTATTACTCACATTCAATATAATTTTCTTCACAAATTACAAATTATAATCCATATAAAATTATTGGGTGATCTTTTGAAAATTAGTTCTGTCTGGTTAAACTTATGAAAATAAATGTTACTCAAGTTAAAGTGGGAAAAGTATAGTTTTAACTTTTGAACTCTAAAGAAAAGATTATATTTTTAAATCAAAATTTCCAAAGATTTAATATCACCAATCAAGATGATTTATTCTATTTTATTTCTAGATTGAAGAACATATTATTGGGTGGAAAATAATTATAACAAAAAAAAAAAAGAAAATAATTATAACATTAAACAGTGAATTTGAATGGAAGTTGAGGCCTTATTTTCTAGTTTCCAGCATTATATTTTTTCTTCTATGTGTCTGAATTATCCATTTTTTTAATTGGTTTTTACTTCAGTAGACAACTCCCTTTAGATTTTTCTCAATAATAAATTGAGCCATGGGGAACAATCCAAGCTTATGATCGTAAGAAAACAAAAAAGAAAAGTGGAAGGCATCTTCAATTATAGTTATATCCTCCTTGTGATTAAATAGATTTTAAAATATCCATAGTTCTAGCTGTGTTTTAAGACTTTTATTTTGTTCTTTAACCACTATTGCTTGTTCTTTGACAGTATTGGTGGTAGCAATTTGGGCATTCAGGAGGACCATTCTAGCAGAAAGTCTGCCTACGATCTGTCCTCTGTGGATGTTACCTCCCAGCATTCGTCAGGGGCCCAGTCCGCTGCATCGTCTCGTTCATCTACTTCTTCTAAAGGGAAGAAAGGAAAAAAAGAAAAGATAGAATGTAAGAGGAATTCTACGTGGTGATTTTTTTTCTCTTACCGATCCTTTTGTGGTAGTGATCTAAAGTTATAATTTGATTCCATAAGAAGTTAGATGAATTTCTTTATGATAAAATGTGATAGTTTTCATATTTATCACTATAACAGTACCTTCCTGATCTATAACAGTATAAATCCTTTGCTTAATACAAAAGGAATACATTTGCAATGATAAAAAATTAAGGATTATGGATAAACAGTTGTAAAAGAAGTTTAAGTCCCCACTGATCCCCCTGCTGAGAGATAACTACTATTAACATTTTTGTGCCTGTTTTTCCAATGTATACATAAAACCATGTTCACACACACACACACACACACACACCCCTTTATTTAAAAAAACAAATGAAATCATTTAGTTTTGCAACTACTTTTAAAAAAACTTTAGAGTATATCCTGTACATTTCAAGCATAATTAAAAGTACTCAAATTTTCTTATCTCTAAAATAAAGATGATATCAGTAAGTGGTATCAGTAGGTGCTTTGTGTGGTAATTTTGGAAGTATATGTGAAATTAATAGATAGAATGTATACATGCCAGTATTTGGCCACTGTAGCTGCCCTTTGGCACTCAAGTATTTTTGAATGATTGACGAGAACATCTATCCGTCCCTTCAGTTCTACTCTTGGCTATAATTTGCTCTGTAAGCCTAGACATAAGAAGATAAAGTAATTAGGAAAAGCCTCTTACACTCAAAGGATGATCCCTAGGGAATAATTTTGCTCCCCAAATTGTTTTTTCTAATTGTAAAAATTGTTCATTGACTTAACAAACCACAAGGGGAGTAGAAATCAGTAAAAAAACAACAACAACAACAACAAAAAAAAACCAAAAAACTATTTAAAAATTAAAATCACCTATTATCCCTCTACTTGAAAAAAACCAATGCTAATGTTTTTTGAACTTTGTTTTATTTTAACAATTGTGGTAAAATTTACATAACATAAACTTTATCATCTTAACCATTTTATTTTTTAAAGATTTTATTTATTTATTTGAGAGAAAGAAAGAGCACAGGGCACCTGAGTGGCTCAGTCAGTTAAGCGTCTGCCTTCAGCTCAGGTCATGATCCCAGGGTCCTGGGATCGAGCCCCATGTCAGGCTCCTTGCTCAGTGGACACTCCGTTTCTCCCTCTCCCTCTACCTGCTGCTCCCCCTGCTAATGCTCTCTCTCTCTCTGTCAAATAAATGAATAAATAAATCTTTAACAAAAAAGAAAGCACAAGAGAGGGGAGGGTCAGAGGGAGAAGCAGATTTCCAGATGAGCAGGGAGCCTGATGTGAAACCCTATCCCGGGAAACTCCAGGATCATGACCTGAGCCAGAGGCCAGGCATCGGTTAACCAGCTGAGCCAACCAGGCGCCCCATCATCGTAACCATTTTCAATTCTACAGTTCATTGTCATTAAAAAACATTCAACTGCTGTGCAACCATCACTGCCATCCATCTCCAGAACATTTTCATCATCCCATACTGAAACTCCGTATCCACTAACTCTTTCTTCCTCCAATTCCCCAGCCCCTGCAAACCATTGTTCTACCTTCTATGCATTTGACTACTCTAGATACTTCTAGATGCTACATAATGACATCATACAAAATTTGTCCTTTAGTTCGGCTCAGTAGCATAATGTTTTCAAGTTTCATCTGTGTGTTGACTTACATGAGAATGTCTTTCCTTTCTGAGGCCGAATAATATTCTGTTGTGTGAATACATCACATTTTGTTTATCTATTTATCATTTGATGGACATTCTGGTTTACACCTTTTGGCTATTGTGAATAATGTTGACATAAGCATTAGTATACACATAACTGTTGCGAGTCCCTGCTTTCAGGTTTTTTGTATATAGCCAGGTATGCATTTGTTGGATCAAATGGTCTGTGTTTAACTGTTTGAGAAAATGTCGTACTGTTTTCCATTGTGGCTCTGGCATTTTACATTTCCACCAGTAATGCACACAGGTTCCAGCTTCTTCACATCCCACACCAACACTTGTTTTCTTTTCCCGTGTTTTTTTTTTGGTTGTTGTTGTTTTTTAAGTAATAGACATTCTGTTGATTGTGAAATGTTAAGATTTTTAGTGAGAGTCCTTCCAGATAATTTGTAGACATATGTAAAAGGAAATGTTACATGAGGGACCACATTTGTTTACATGCTCTTTTGTTCTGTCAGTGGGTTATAGATCTCTTTCTCTGTCAGTAAATATGAATCACCCTTGTAAAGACTAGCCAGTGTTTTACTATTTTGGTATAATTTATTTACCAAATTGTTGGACGTTTAGGCTATTGTATTTCTTCTTTTCCATTACGAACACTGCTGCATTGAATATCCTTATAAATGCATCTTTATGCATTAATCTGGTTCTTTCCTTTAAGCTGAAATTCTAGAATGAGGTAATGGGGCAAAGAGTATGTCATGTTCAGAATTTGGGTACACTTTGCCAAATAACCCCTCAGAAAGCTAATGCCACTTTGTGCTCCCATTATGAGAGTGCTAGGAGAAATTATTACTTAATCATTAACTCTCTTGCAGATTGTTCTGAAAGTTTTTGGTGGCAATTAGACATCATTCTGATAGCACTTCCCAATCTCTGTCTTTTCTTGTGAAATACTGTTTCATTTGGATAAGCACTTTCCTAAGTGTTCTGAGTAGAGAAGAGCTCCATGGTTCCATAAATTTGGGAAATGCTTTTAGAGTGAGACCAGCTTGGTTTCTGCAGGATTTATCAATACTCCTAATATGCTAACATGCATTGTTTATTTTAGGATGAGGATGAGGCTGCGGTATGAAGTATTTTCCAAATTTATTTGACCACAGAGTCATTTCTTCCGTCAGCATGTTAATGCATTCGAATTCAGCTGAATGTATTTTGGGAAATGCTGAACTTAATTCAGTTCTTTTACTTTGCAATTGTTTTGCTTTGTTTTTTTAGTGTCAAACCTAAGGTTACCAACTAGTTATTGGCACAGCCTGGATTATGACTTCTGATTCTTAAATCTAGTTTATCTTCTACTATAATATACTGTACAATTTAAAATATCATGATATGTTGAATATATATCTATAAGCAATATGATTCAATATAGGTTTTTAAAAATTGTTATCTAAAACATAATTAGATGAAGTGTAGGTAGTGTTTTATGGCTTTCCGTTTCCCTAATCCCCTCTCATAATGCCTTAAAAAATTTCTATGTATTGTACTTTATGCAGCATTATCTAAAACTTAGTTTCTCCTTTATCCCTAAGTTCTAAAATTAATGTAATTTTTGTTGTATATACTCCATCTGGTGGTGAGAAGTAGCATCTGCTTGCTCTGTATAAAAACTTCCCAACGTGGCTGCAAGTAGTTGGTAGATTAAAGTGGTGATCATAAGAAAAAATTTTTTTATCTTAATTTAATTTGGAACCTATAAATATACTTTCATTTGGCAATCTTTTATTTATTTTTTTTAAAGATTTTATTTATTTAAGAGGGAGGGAGAGCGTGAACATGCACAGAGGCAGAGGAAGAGAGAAAGAGAGAAGCAGACTCTATTGGAGCAGGGAGATCAGTGCAGGGCTTGATCCCAGGACCCTGGGATCATGACCTGAGCTAAAGGCAGATGCTTAACAGACTGAGCCACCCAGGCGCCCCTCGTTTGGCAATCTTTTAAAGTAGTGGCACATACTTCCTTTGTGTATAGGTCCCTTGGTTGGAGTTTAGTTCTTTTTGCATAGTCCTTTGTATTGTCTACAATTTTTGGTTGTTTGAAATGAAGAGCAATTTTTAAATTGTGTATTTCTTTTCAAAGGCTAATAATGGGGGCACCTATGTGGCTCAGTGGGTTAAGCCTCTGCCTCTGACTGAGGTCATGGTCTCAGGGTCCTGGGATCGAGCCCTGCATCGGGCTCTCTGCTCAGCGGGGAGCCTGCTTCCCGCCTTCTCTGCCTGCTCTTCTGCCTACTTGTGATCTCTCTCTCTGTCAAATAAATAAATAAAATCTTTAAAAAAAAGGCTAATATTAAATGAGTAAAGAAATGCATTTTTATTATGAAAAAATTAGAGATACCCAGTATTGATAACTTGCTTTTAGTCTAGGGATTATAAATAGGTTTTAGATTAGAGAGTCCATTCAAACTGATGGATAATCATTTAGATTATTTGCATGTGTCTCCCCCTCCCCACCTTTTTGTGGTAATGCGTTCAGCATATCTAATTCATGGTACACATCTTTACGTAGGTTCCTAGGATGAATTACTATGAATGAGATGAAATTTCTGGGTCAAGGGGGATCAAAAATTATTTTATGTATATTTTAAGTTGTTCTCCAAAAAGAAAATACTGATTTGCACTCCCTTGAAAACAGTGTATAAGTATCCTTTTCTCTGTGTGCTGAATAACACTCAAGACTATTATTTTAAAAATACTTGCTAATCTGATAATGAAAAATGGTATCTTATTTGAGGTGGTTTTCATTTCTTTGTTTATTTTTTCATATGCTATGACTGTTTTCATTTTTCCTTTTTTAAACTAAATTTTTTTTTTTAAGATTTTACTTATGTATTTGATAGAGATTACAAGTAGTCAGAGAGGCAGGCAGAGAGAGAGAGAGGAGGAAGCAGGCTCCCTGCTGAGCAGAGAGCGTGATGCGGGGCTCCATCCCAGGACCCTAAGACCATGACCTGAGACGAAGGCAGAGGCTTTAACCCACTGAGCCACCCAGGCGCCCCTAAACTAAATTTTAATGAAAAGTTGTTATCCAATTACTGTCACTATAGCAGAGTATATTTATTTATTAGTTTATTTTTTATGTGGTAAAATACACCCAATATAAAAATTGCCATTTTAAATATTATTTTCTTTCTTTGATTTTGTTTTCTCTTTTTATTTTTTTAATCCAAAATCTGTTTATTGGGATAGTTTCCCATTCATCTTGTTTCAGGGTGCTTTTATTGCTGCCCCTGTCTGAAGGAGCTTCCTGTAATCCTTGGCTTTTCCTCCTGGAGGCTGGCAGAGGACAGTGGAGCATCCAGCACACAAAACTACCGTTTGTGCGTGGCTAAAGACAGTGGTGATTTTTTAGCACCCTGGGCACTTCACCTCCATGAAGTAGGAGTTGGGGCTCTGCACTAGGTGCTTCCTCTTATGCTTCCTCTTCTCCTCTTCTGGAAAGGTGGAGGAGGTCCTTCGTGAGGAGCATATTCTCATGGGGAGGTCATCACCACACTTTTTTTTTTTTTTTTAAAGTAGGTTCCACATCCAGCATGCAGGGCTTGAACTCACAACCCTGAGGTCAAAACCTGAGCTGAAATCAAGAGTTGGATGCTTAACTGACTGAGCCACCCAAACACTTTTTTTTAATTGAAGTATAGGTGACACACAGTTAGTCACAAATGTAGAACATCGTTATTTGACAACTATAATTATACTATGCTTATCGCAAGCGTAGCTACCATCTGTCACCATGCAGTGCTATTACAATACTGTTGACTATTTTTCCTGTGCTGTACCTTTCATATCTGTGACTTAGTCCATAACTGGAAGCCTGTATCTTCCACTCCCCTTCACCCATTTTGCCCATCCACCTACCCCGCTTCCCCTTAGACAGCCACAAGATTGTTCTCTGTATCTGTGGATCTGTTTCTGCTTTATTTTATTGTTTGTTCATTTGTTTTGTTTCTTAAATTCCCACATATGAAATAAAAAGGTATTTGTCTTTCTTTGACTTACTTCACTTAGTGTAATACTTTCTAGGTCCATCCATGTTGTCACAAATGGCAAGAGCTCACCTTTTTTATGGCTGAATAATATTCCGTGTGTGTGTTTTTGTGTGTGTGCGTGTATGTACAATGCATCTTCTTTAGCCGTTCATCTACTGATGGACATTTAGGTTGCTTCCATATTTTGGCTATTTTAAATAATGCTGCAGTAAACATCGGGGTGCATATATCTTTTCAAACTAGTGTTTCAAATTAGTATTGAATAATTACCCGGTAGTGGAATTACCAGATTGTATGTATGGTATCTCCGTTTTTGTTCCGTTTTTGGAACCTCTGTACTGTTTTCCACAATGGTTGTTCCAATTTAAATTTCCTTCACCAGTGCAGAAGGATTTCCTTTTCTCCATGTTCTGACCAACATTTGTTATTTCTTATCTTTTTGATGCTAGCCATTCTGACTGGTGTGAGGTGATACCTCATTGCGGTTTTGATTTCCATTGCCCTGCTGATTACTGATATTGAGCATCTTTTCACATGTCTGTTGGCCATGTGTATGCCTTCTTTGGAAAAATGTCTATTCAGGTTCTTTAAATAAGATTTTTTTTAAAATTTTATTTATTTATTTTGACAGAGAGAGATCACAAGTAGGCAGAGAGGCAGGCAGAGAGAGAAGGGGAAGCAGGCTTCCTGCTGAGCAGAGAGCCCGATATGGGGCCCGATCCCAGGACCTTGAGACCATGACCTGAGCTGAAGGCAGAGGCTTTAACCCACTGAGCCACCCAGGCGCCCCTTTAAATAAGGGTTTTTAAAATAAGATTATTTTTAAATAAGATTTAAATTTTTAAGGAAGATTATTTAAATTTTTAACTAAGATTATTTGGGGGTTTTTGGTGGTGAGTTGTGTCAGTTCTCTTATCTATTTTGGATATTAACTCCTTATTGAATATATCCTTTGCAAATACCTTCTACCCCTTATTTTAACCATTTTAACTGTACAGTTCAGTGGCATTGAGGGGTTGGGTTTTTTCGTTTTGTTTTGATTTGTTTTTCACTGTTTGCAACCATTATCATATCCATCTCTGGAACTTTTTTTATTTTCCCATAGTAAAACTCTGGGCCCATTAAGTAAACAGTGCCTTCCCATTCCTTGGTTGTTGCCTCCCTCCTCACTGGACTCCTGGCAGCTACCATTCTACTTTTTTGTCTTTGAATTTGACTAGGCAATTTAACCGTTGCTAAGTGTATAGTTCGGTGTTATGAAGTACATTCATGTTGTGCAGCTATCACTGTTGTCTATCCCCAAAACTTTCTCATCATCCCCAGCTGAAACTCTATTCCTCTAGGTAATAACTCTCATTTTCCAACCCCCCTTGCCTCTGGTAACAAATGTCTACTTTGTGTCTTTATGAATTTTCCTATACTAGGTACTTCATATAAGTGTATGATCATACAATTTAGTCCTTTTGTGATTGGCTTATTTTAGCATAATGTGCTCAAAGATTCATCTGTGTTGTAGTGGGTGTCAGAATGTCCTTCCTTTTAGGGCACCTGAGTGGCTCAGTCAGTTAAGCATTGGACTCTGGATTTCAGCTCTGGTCGTGATCTCAGGGTTTTGAGATCAAGCTCAGCTTTGGGCTCCATGCTCAGCACCTTGGCTTGGGATTCTCTCTCTCCTGCCTCTGCCTCCTTCACCTCTCATGGGCACACATGCATGTGTGCTTACTCAAAAAAAAAAATAAATAAATAAAAAGAATGTCCTTCAAGACAGAATAACATATCATTGTATGTAAATACCACATTTTGTTTATTCATTCATTGTTGAAGGACACTTGGGCTGCTTCCATCTTTTGGCTACTGTGAATAATGCTGCTGTGAACATGGGTGTGCAGCATAATTGTTTCCTTTTTCATTTTCTTTGGATCTTTAACCATCTATCTACATTAGAAAATTTTTGCTATCATTAAAGTGTATGTGCTCTTCTTTTTTCTGTTTTTTTAAATGTAACAAGTGTTTTCTCATGTTGCTGTTGAAACATAAAATCAGGCTGCACTAGAGTCTTAGTCATGACTAAGAGTCATGAGGCCCCCCCTTTTTTTTTTAAAGATTTTATTTATTTATTTGAGAGAGAGACAATGAGAGAGAGAGCATGAGAGGGGGAAAGGTCATATGGAGAAGCAGAGGGCCCGATGTGGGACTCCATCCCCAGATTCCAGGATCATGACCTGAGCTGAAGGCAGTTGCTTAACCAACTGTACAGTTAAAATGAGTGCATTTTAAATGTAATTTAAAATGCACTCATTTCAAAGTGCTAGTTAATTAATGATCAAGTTACTGTTTTCTATGTAATTTAAACAACTCTTCAATTGTTGGAGATTCAGGTCAAAAATTTTTAAAGTTATACATTCAATATTATACATAATTTTTATTTATTTCAATAATCTCCTTAAGATATTCCTAGAAGTAAGATTATTCTGAGAGAATATGAGAAGTTTTATGAATCTGGCTACGTAGTTCTTGTCAAAAAGTTTTTCAGAATGATTGTGTACTTCAGTTGGCCTTCGATACTATTTTTCTCCCAGCTCTGGGTTTTATCTTTAAAAGTCTTTTCATAGGGATAGAATAGTACTTCATTCTTATTTAATATGCTTGTCTTCTTTACCATTCGATTTAGCAATTTATTTTTTAGCAGCAAGTGGGGGATGTTAATGGAAGAAACTTTATTCTTCTTAAATGGAAACAGAAGGATGAACTACTTTATTTTTTATATGAAAAATAACGTTAAAAGAAGTCTGATATGTACATTGCATTACTTTCTTGAAATACAGGTATCAATTATTTCTTGGTAGCTTCTGACATTGGGAATCAGTTTTATAAGAAATTTGCTTTATAGGGCTGGATTCAATCACTGGAAATGTTCAGAACTCACTCGTTGATGAGGAGAAAGTGCACTCTGGCTCGGAACGTGACTCTCATCAGGGAAAGAAATCTGGGACCAGTAGCAAACTTTCTGTTAAAGATTATGAGCAGACTCTTGACACTGATAGCATTTTGGAAGATCTTTCTGGGCATTCTGTAAGGTAATGTATATTTTATACCTGTAATTGATATTAATTAAAGTTATAGCATCATCGATGTTCAGAGAATCCATTCAATAAATTGCTGTATTTCCTGAAGAGACTTTGGAGTTTTGTTCATAGCTGGGGTCTTTATATTTTAGGATATGGTCATCTCTCACCTAAACTATTACAGCCTCTCTCGGGAATGCTTTGCCTCTGTGGCAATCCCCCTTTCTATTCTAATTGCCATTACCATTGTTGTTATCTTGAATCAATCCTCTGACCAACCAACTGCCCTCCTTAGGCTACCCTGGGAGCTCACAGCTGCTCTGTAGATGAATTCCCAAGAACTTAACTTTATTTGAAGTGTTTCACTAGGCTACCACAGACTGCCTCATTTCTTTTCTCTCTACATTTCTCCTCATCTTTGTTCATCCACCCTTTAAACACACCTATATAGCATCCTTTTGTCTCATTACCTTTCTTCCTGTGAACTTTTCTCTCAACTTATTTGATGACTCAAAAGCAGATTTTGAAATCTCACTCTCATATTGTTTACAGAGAGCTTGCATACTATCTTTTCCCCTTCTTTTTAATATCATACGGTATTATACACTGAGCCTGTTGCTTATATATAATCTTTTGTGATTGCTTCATGTGCAGTTTCTATTCCTTTGTCTGCATGGCTTTTTATGTGTTGCACTAATTTGGTCCTTCTGGAAGTTTAAGCTCCGAGAAGACATGGATTTATTTTTTTCTTCAAAACTAACTGTTTGCTCTTTCTAATATGGTGTCACATACAGATAATTAATTTTAATGCTTTCATGTTGTAAATCTTATATTGTTAATACCATTATTACTGTATTTAAAATTGAATTTTAATTTTTTTTGTCAGAAAACTTTACCTTTCTTTAGAGATATTCTGATGATTTATTTGGCAAAATCAACAAAGTTAAACCTTTCTAAAAAAGAATTCACAGCCAGATAAGTTTGATAAATGTCCCATACTATAGAATAGACTTCCCCTGCCACCTTCCTCACCTATGATATGAGGCTTTGATGAAGAAGTGCTCAGATTTTTAAAACAATATTTAACTTATTTTTTTCTTTACTTATTTGGCTATAGCCATTCTCTGTCCCCAAGCTCTTTACTTTTCTGTCCTTTTTATTTTTTGGAAAATTTATTAACATCGTTGGAAGCATAGTTTTGGAAATGCTAGTCTAGGTGAATCTTCTCTGCAGAGCAAATACAAATTCAGCTTGTAAAACCAAAAGTGAGATTCAGGCATACTTGATTTTGATATTGTGTTGGAATTCTTTTTTGGAAATCTAGTAAAAGAAGTAATAAATTCGTTTTCTATTCCATAAATGAGGTTGTCAGACTATGAGAAATAGTAGTTCTCTAAACCACCAATAGTAAATTAAAGGTCACTGTAAACAAGTGAGTGCCTCTCAAGACTACTTTTATTCAAATATTTATATGCTGTGTTTAAGAGAAATGTCTATCTTTGAAAACTATCTCCTGGTTTTATTAAAGTACTCAGTCGTTCATTCAACATGGCGACTACGTTTGAATGATTAAATGCCTGAGTCACAGCCTTTTAAATGTCAATAAAGAATGTAATACATGCTGTTCTTATGAATTGTTTAGCTGGCTCTTGAAGTAGTTTTCCTTTTTCTAACGTCTTTATATGAAACAAAACTTCTAGTGTCTCATCAGACAAGGGAAGATCTCAGAAAACTCCAACTTCTCCCCTGTCTCCAAGTTCTCAGAAATTGTTGCAGTCTGACCTTCCAGGAACTTCATTAGAAAGATCTAAATCCTCGGTAATAACGCCTCCATCTGTAGCAGGATTTAAGCCTAATGCATCTTATACCGATATGAACCTTGCTGCCGGCAGAACAACCGCAGAGACGGCCTCAACATCAGGCAAGTAGATCCGTGCAGTTGTCACTCAAGATACGACTTCAGTCCCTTAAAATCCCTTTTCTTTCAGTTGAACTGTAGGAAGATGTTATCCCATCAAGTGAATGTGATTACTCTTTGAAGTATTCAGAATTGTGCAGGAAAAGAAATACTGAAAAGCATGAAACATTCAACAGTGGTGATTTTTCCCGTTGCCAGCCTAAGTCAGAACACACCTGGAAAATGTACACTGTGCTAATAAGAAGTCAGTCTTTCCTGCAGTGGAAAGCAAACTCGTTTTGGTTCTTAAGATGAAAAATAAATTTCAGAAATCTGAGAGGTTGTTTCTCTTACATATGACAGTCACTTATGCCTTCCAGGTTCTAAGCGCTTTTCTCCTGCGGGCCTCCAGCACCGTATGGCGGCAGAACTCAGTTACCTGAGTGCCATTGAGGAGTCGGTGCGCCAGCTGTCGGATGTGGAAAGAGTTAGAGGCATATCACTTGCTCAGCAGGAGAGTGTATCTCTGGCTCAGATCATAAAGGTATTTGTGGAATTTTCTCTTTAGCTTTCTGTGCTTTTTCTCTTTTCTTTGGTATTTAAAATAGTTTCAATGATGAGGTGAAAAACCAAACTGGCACATAAAACTTACTTGCCTAGTAGAAAAAAATAGTCTTATAAATAGCCCTGGGGAAAACTGTCATATAGAGTACTAAAAAAGTTAAACATAGAATATTTGGTAGCAGAACAATAATTCAGTCATTGTCTCTCAAATATTTCATTTTCCTCTTCCTCGGTTGTTTTTAAATGACTTTGAAAATCAGCTAATCAAGCAATTCTCAATATTTTCTTTTGCTGACAAGTCAGAGATGACTGACTTTTTATTGTTTTGTTTTTAATGCTTTATTTGTACCAAAAAGAAAAGTTTCTGAGTTCCAGGTATTTGATAAAGCCAGGATAACGTGGACTTTTCCTTAGCTAACAAAAATCCAATAAAGGTAGAAGCAGTGTTCTTATGTGGAGTTGCTGTTGCTATCTTTAAAAAAACAAAAAAAATTAGTATTTACATATAATAAAATACACAGATTTTAAGTGCATAGTTTGATGAGTTTTGATAATTGTAACCACGACCCTAATCAAAATAGAGAACACTTCTGTCGCTTCCGACAGTCCACCCATGGGCGATCTTTTCAGTTAATTCGCTCTCCCAGAGGCGGTTACCATTCTGATTCCTAATCACCATAGCATTTTTTGCTTGTTCTAGAACAGGCATAATGGAACTGTCCTTTGTACTTTGTTGTGTTTAGCTTATTTTATGTGGCATAATATTTTTAAGATTCATCCATGCTATATCCATTGTTTTGTTCGTGCTACTTTTTTGCTGAGTAATATTCCGTTGATCAGTGTAACACAGTTTATCCTCTTGATGTACATTTGTATTGTTTCCAGTTTGGGCTATTATAAATATTTCTGTTATGAATATGAATTCATGTTCATAAAAATAAGAATATTTTTACAACTCTGTATACAACGTGTGTTTTCATTTTTCTTGCTTTAATACCCAGGAGTGTAATTGCTTGGGTCAAGTAAAAGTATATGCTTAACTTCATATGAAACTGCTATACTGTTTTCCAGAGTAGTTGTATTATCTTATACAGCAATCTGTGAGAGTCCCAGTTGCTCCACATTTTTGCTGTCATTGGTATTCTAGGCATTCTAGTGAGTGTGAACTAGTATCATTGTGGTTTTAATTTGCATTTCTTTTATGACTCAGGAGGTTAATAATCTTTTTGTGTGCCTATTAACCATTCTTATATCATCTTTGTGAATGTCTTTCATACTTTTGGCCCGTTTCATAACAGGATTGTATGGAAGTCCTTTACATATAGAAACTAGAAACAAGTCCTTTTCAGATATATTTCAAATACTGTTTCTCAGTCCTTAGCTTGCCTTTTAATTAAAAAAATTTTTTTTTGTGTTTTCATTTTTAAACTATTTTTTTGAGTGCAGAATATTTTCATTTTAATGAAATCCAGTTTTTCATTTTTTTCTTTTCTGTTCATTTTGTTTTCTAAGATATCTTTGCCTACCCTAAGATGTTAAGATATTTTAACAAAGATTTTTTTTTTATGTTTTTCTAAAAAGCTTTTATAGTTTTGGCTTTTATATTTAAGTGTGTGAGCCATCTACTTACTTATGGAGTGTGAAGAAGGGACCAGAGTTCATCTTTTCCTCCATCTGGATTTTCATTTGTTCCATCAACATTTTCGTAAAAAGACTTAAATTATCTTGGCCCCTTTACCAACAATTAAGTAATCACTTATATGGAGGTCTATTTCTGGACTCTTTTCTTTTCCATTGATCTATATGCCTATCCTTAATGCCAGTACCATACTGTTTAACTATGTTCTTAGAGTGAGTCATGAAATCAGGGGGTAATTACTTCAGTTTTGTTTTCCTCAAGGTGGTTTTGGGTATTCTAGGTTTTTGCATTTCTCTATAGCTTTTAGAATTAGTTTGTTGGCTTCTACCAAAAAAGAGGGGGGCCTGATTTTTTATTTTTGTTGATTTTGGTATGACTGGCATTGATTCAGTCGATCAGTTTGGGGGGAGAATTTACATCTAAACAATATGGCATTTTCTAATTTGTGAGCATGATACCTTTTTCTATTTAGGTTTTAAAAATAGTTCTCTCTGCAGTGTAATTTTCAGTGTACAGATCTTACACATTTTAAAATTTATTCTTAAATATTTTATGTCTCCTGATGCTGTTGTAAATAATTTTTTCTCAATTTAGTTTTGCATTTGTTCTTCCCAAAATAACTAAAACCATTCTTTATGTGAAACTATCCCATACTTTGCAAGGAGTTGAGCATTCCTGTACCTCTCCCAATAAACAACATTAGTGCTGTCCGGTCATCAGGACAGCAAAAACTCCCCCAGACATTTCCAAGTCTTCCTGATGGAGACTGGGGAGGGACTGAAAAGAGCTTGGTTAAAAGTCACTGGATTGGGGTGCCTGGGTGGCTCAGTGGGTTAAAGCCTCTGCCTTCAGCTCAGGTCATGATCCCAGGGTCCTGGGATCGAGCCCCATATTGGGCTCTCTGCTCAGAGGGTGCCTGCTCCCCCCACCCCGCCTACTTGTGATCTCTGTCTGTCAAATAAATAAATAAAATCTTAAAAAAAAAAAATCACTGGATTAGGGAAATGACCCCATGGCAGTGGCCATTACCTTGAAATCCAAAATAGCACTGAGATTTTCTACCATTTTAGGGATACATTATAATTCTGGGCTTCCAGATTTATACAGGGCATTATATAACTTTATATACAGTCTTTCTACCTTTAGAAAACCTGTATTTAGCACAATTCCAGAAGAAATGAAAAAATATAAATTGATTGATAATGTTATATGAAATAGTGGAAAGAAAAGGTCCTGGTGAGGAGACCTTTTCTGGGGCAATATTTTCATGAAACTACTCCTGTAAAGCCAGGATAAAGGAGTCCTAAAATTCTGAGTTGCGAAGTGTTACCTTTATTTTTATACATAGGACATTTTAGTCTCTCTTATAGAGTTAGGCACTGCAGCTTTTGCTTTAAAACTAGCTTTTTTGTATGAGTTCTTAGTCCTGTGTGCCTTGGAAATTTTTTATTTTACTACATTATTTGACACATAGTAGGTGATCATTAAATAGTTTGATAACAGTTTAGGGCTATTCTATTTGCTGTCTTTCCTTGAAGTTCTAACAGGTTGCTTCAAAAAAATTATGTTAAGAAGTAGTATTACGGGTAATATTGTCACTGTGTTAAAATGGTGTAGTATCTTAGAATTAATAGTTGATCATTTTTTTATTTTGAAGGCACAGCAGCAACGCCACGAGAGAGACTTGGCCCTTTTGAAATTGAAGGCTGAACAAGAAGCTTTGGAATGTCAGAGACAATTAGAAGAAACCCGAAACAAAGCAGCTCAGGTACTTAGGTTTTCAGCATGCACTGGTTTTGTAAATCTAAATTTGTATGTTTGGAGTCACTTCAGTTTTCTTTTAATTATCTAGGAGTGAAAAAGGAAAGATATAATAATGCTTTAGTACATTATGCCATTTGGGTTAATTTCATGTCATTTGACTCTGGTAGCAATCCTGTGAGTTAAGAATTATCCCCAATTTAGAGAAGTGGGAGCTGAGGTACATAGTATTTATTGTCTAAGGAAACATCAACTCGTGAATGGTGGAGTTAAAAATTAAACTCCAGCAATAATTTTGAGACTCTAAACTCTAGATTTCAGGATATGAAATCTACACGTTTTGTTTTACAAGGCATTTGTGCCATAAAACAATTTTAAAATTAAAGCTAATTTGGAGTGGGGAGAGACTGAGACATAACAGAAGTTCTCTTTTTACTTTCTTTTATTTTCAGGTCCATGCAGAATCCTTACAGCAGGTGGTCAAATCACAAAGGGAAGTAGCGGAGGTCCTACAGGAAGCAACTTGTAAAATAGCCACTCACCAAGCAGACACTGCTCGCCTCAACACAGACGTGGCTCGCCAAATCTGTGAAGTAAGGCCATTGAGAGACCCTTTTCTTTTAGTCAGTCTGAGTAGATTTGGTCTTTGCAGTTTCTAACATCTAGCAAATATGTACTTTTGGTTAGTGACTTTCAGTGGGTGCCAAATGCTGTTTGACTTGAGGCTGTAGGTTGTACATGTGAGTGATCAGAGGCAGAAAAAATGGAGAAGAACTCTAAATGTCTGTCCTTGAGTAGGCTTTTTAAAAATATACTGATTTTATTGATGTTTAATTTACAGACTATAAAAATATATCCATTTTAAGTGTATTGTTTGATGAGTTTTGACAAATATATAGGTATCTAATTAGATGTAGATATCTATATCTATATATTTCTGTCTTTTCTTATATCTGTCCATCCCTATAAACATCACCATAATTGAGAAATAGAATACAGTTGATTCTTGAACAACATGGGCTTGAACTGTGAGGGTCTGCTTATATGCAAAATTTTTTTTGACAAATACAGTACAGTACTATAAATGTAATTTTTCTTCCTCAGGATTTTCTTAATATTTTTTTTCTCTAGCCTACTTTATTTATTTTTTAAAAGATTTTATTATTTTATTTATTTATTTGACAGAGAGAAGGAACACAGGCAGGGGGAGTGGGAAAGGGAGAAGCAGGCTTCCTGTCGAGCAGGGAGCCTGATGTGGGGCTCGATCCCAGGACCCTGGGATCATTACCTTGGAGGCAGACACCCAACTGACAGCCATCCAGGTGCCCCTAGCCTAATTTATTATAATAATACAGTATAAAGTACATATGATGTATAAGATATGTGTTAATCAACTGTTTATGTTATGGGTAAGGCTGCTAATCAACAATAGGCTATTTAGTAGTTCAGCTTTGGGGGAATTAGAAGTTATCCACAAATTTCGACTGCTTAATGAATTGGCTCCACTAATCCCCATGTTGTTCAGAAGGCAACTGTATTTCCGTCACTACAAAGTTTCTTCATGCACCTATCCGTTCTGTCCCCAGCTTTGGTCCCAGGAGGCCATTTATCTGCTTTGTATGAAGATGGTTCCTTTCTACCTACAGTGGTGTTAGTGTCTTGTCTTTTACTGTACCAAGAACAAAGCCAGAAATAGTTTTACTGTTGTCTGTGTACGGGATATTATAGTCTATAGTTTTAGTTTCAGTTTATATTAGCAGGTACAATTTAGGATTGTTTGTGAAATGATTTTGTTATTAATATTAAAAGACCAGGAACCTCCTGGGTTGGGTATTATGGGATTGTGCATAGACTCTTTTAAGAAAATTTTAGACAACATTAACAAAGATATCAAACACACTTCAAGTTGTCAAGGCAGTGATTGAATGAACACCAAATGCATAACAGAGGCAGCAGTTGCAGTACTGGTGAATAGGGAGAATACCTCCCATTGTAGGTCAAAACAGATATAGGAAGTAGAAATTGAGTTGATTCTTATAGAAGATTTATTTTTGGTTTATAATGGCTTATTATATTACTTGAAGATTTTGTTTTAATTTATAGGTTGCTATAGCTAGATGAAACTTAGAAATCAGTTAGTCCATCCAACTTTTTATTTTTATAAGGAAGCTTTGTGAGACTTAAAGAATCTAAATGACTTGCCCCCAGTGTTTTACCTCTTATGGCGGAATTTACTTGCTCTTAATCCAGTGATCTTTCAAAGACACTGTGCTCCTTCTCAGTTTTCTGTAATTTTTTTTTTCACATCTACTTTTGCCTTGTGTGTGTTCTTATTTAGATGGCAGAGTTGACTCGAACTCATATCTCAGATGCCATCACTGCTTCCGGAGCTCCCCTGACAACGCTATACGACCACCAACGACAGCATGCTCCAGACTTTGTGAAACAGCTGAGGACCAGAGCTGAAACGGATAGGTTAATACTCAGTCATTCAGCAGCTATGCAACGAGTATCCACTATGTCCCAGGCCCTGTCGTGGGCGCTAGGAGTATAGTTATGGGCATACAGTGTGGTGGGGAAGATAGATACTGTAATCAAATATTCACTGAAGTGAATGAACACTTACTCACTGAGACATGTGTTAGGAGAGAAAAGAACGTACATCTCAGAGATCTAAAACGAAGGAATTTGAATAGCCTAGGGGTACAGCGACATTAGAGAAAGGTTTCCTGGGGAAGGAAAGCTTACGGTGAGATCCAGTGGTTGGAAAGGAGTCAGTGATGTAAAGCAGATAAAGATTGGCAGGTCAGTACATATGAATGTAAGAGGAGAAAATGAGGGAAGGTTGTGACTCGAGGCAGAGAACAAAGGGGAGAATGATAGGAGATGATGCACTGATCAGATGACGGTGGGACATCGCAGACCTTGAGGATTTTGGAGTTTATTCCTAGAACAATGAAGAGTCAGATTTTTAGGCAGCCTGGGTGATGTGATCATGTTTGTGTGTCTTTTTTACATCACATTTGGACTGTCTCTAATTCATAGATTTGAAGTCCCTATTCACATTTACTGATACTTGGGGTGATTTGTGTTTATTTCTCACAGAGCAAAAGATACTCTTTTCTATGAGTGAATGCCTTTCTTAAAAACTTTGTCATAGCTATTTCATAATTTCTATTCAAGATTTTATCTCAATGTTAAATGGCACTTAAAATCCTTCTCTTAGGAGAGACTTTAAAAGTTTAATCAGTTTTTATTCTCTTTGCAGGAAAAGTCAATCTGTTTCAGCCTCTCAGAGTAAAGAAGGGACCCTTGATTCAAAACATCAGAAGTATTCCCCTTCATACGATAGTTATTCTGAGTCTTCAAGATACAAGAATCATGATCGAAGGTGAAAACACTTTGATTTAGTAAAGTGTGGTGAATGGCTTAGACAGTGCTTTTTCTTTTTACTTCTTAATCTCATTTCTTTAAATGAAATAGTGTCTTTACTTCAAAGTTCTGACTTCCCTTATTTGATTAACTGATTTATAAAATAATTGTTCTACGTAGTAATGTAACTACCATTCCTTGAGAGCCTGCCTTTTACAAGCACTGTGTCAGTTTCTTTCTTTCTTTTTTTTTTTTTTAATTTATTTGACAGAGGGAGAGAGAACACAAGTAGGCAGAGAGGCAGGTTGTGGGCGGGAGTGGGAAGCAGGCTCCCTGCTGAGCAGAGAGCCTGATGCAGGGCTCGATCCCAGGACTCTGAGATCATGACCTGAGCTGAAGGCAGAGGCTTATCCCCCTGAGCCACCCAGGTGCCCCTCTTTTTCCTGCATTTAATATTCACAGCAACCTTCTAAGACAGATAACCGTCCTCATTTTATAGACGGGAACAGAGGCTCATGCAGTTGCTAAGAAACTCACCCGAGGTCACTTAGATAGTAGCACACCAAAGAATTGAACCTTGGTTTATCTGGCTCCAAGGCCTATGTTTATTGTGCATTGCTTTGCTAACATCCATATTTCTTGACATTACTGTATGTACTAATTTTTATAATTACAAAAGAGGACCGAATACTTTGTCATTGGTTCTTGCATGGTATTAACATCTGTAGTTTTCAATTATGGTTCTGTCCTTGGATTAGAAGATTTTTGAAGCTCCTTTTCCAGCATTCTTATGGTAGGATACCTACATTGTCAAAGTGAAACCTCATTTAAAAAATTAAATCATGAGACTAAAAAACATTAGTGTGGGGCATTAAGTACCTACTATATCTCTGGAACTATGTGACTTTCATTTAACCTTCCTGACACACAGTTCATTGAGGCTGTCAGATGGGTCATTACAGGGATTCCTCATAGTTTTCTCAAACCATTCCCCAATCTCTTCACTAACCACATGGTAACTAGAGTGATTTTTCTAAAATTTGCAGCCAATTTGTTACTCACCTGGTTGAAACCTTCAGTATTCCTTTAGAGCCACTCAGTACAGCATCAAAGTTCCTTTATTATTGAAGCTTTGGTCCATCTCTAGCCCTGTCTCTTGGCATTTCCCCTCTTACCCTATTCTACTAATTACAACTACTCTATTGTAATTCTCTAAAAAAAGAGTCATGCTCTCTCTCTCTTTTGTGCCATTACATATGATATACCTTCTCTTTTTTAAAATTTAAATTCAATTAATTTACATACAATGTACTATTTCAGATTTAGAGTTCAGTGTTTCATCACTCATATAATACCCAGTGCTCATTACATCACATGCCCTCCTTAATGTCCATCACCCAGTTACCCCATCCTCCTGCCCACCTCCCCTCCAGCAACCCTTGGTTTGTTTTCTATGATTAAGAGTCTTTTAATGGTTTGTCACCTCTCTGATTTTATCTTGTTTTATTTTTCCCTCTCTTCCTCTCTGATCCTCTGTTTTGTTTCTTAAATTTCACTTATGAGTGAGATCATATGATGATTGTCTTTCTCTGATTGACTTATTTCACTTAGCATAGTACCCTCTAGTTCCATCCACGTCATTGCAAATGGCAAGATTTCTTTTTTTTTTTTGATGGCTTGTAGTGTTCCATTGTATGTATATACCACATTTTCTTTCTTTTTTAAATTAACATGTAATGTATTATTTGTTTCAGGAATACAGGTCTGTGAATCATCAGTCTTGCACAATTCACAGCACTCACCATAGCATATACCCTCCCCAGCGTCCCTCATCCAGCCACCTTATCCCTCCCACCCCCATCCCCTCCAGCAACCCTCAGTTGCTGAGATTAAGAGTCTCTCATGGTTTGTCTCCCTCCCTGTTCCCATCTTACTTCTTTTTTCTCTCCCTTCCCCCTACAGCTCCCTGCCCTGCCTCCCAAATTCCTCATATCAGAGAGAGCATATGATAATTGCCTTTCTCTGATTGACTTCTCTTCGCATAATACCCTCACTTTCCATCCATGTCTTTGTAAATGACAAGATTTTGGGTTTTTCATGGCTGCGTAGTATTCCATTGTATATATATTATACCACATCTTCTTTTTTTTTTTTTTTTAAATTTATTTGACAGATCACAAGTAGGCAGAGAGGCAGGCAGAGAGAGACAGGAGGAGGAGGCAGGCTCCCTGCTGAGCAGAGAGCCCGATGCAGGACTCGATCCCAGGACCCTGAGATCATGACCTGAGCCGAAGGCAGAGGCTTTAACCACTGAGCCACCCAGGCGCCCCTACCACATCTTCTTTATCCATTCATCCGTCAGTGGACATCTGGACTCTTTCCATAGTTTGGCTGTTGTGGACGTTGCTGCTATAAACATTGGGGTGGAGGTACCCCTTTGGGTCACTACATTTGTGTCTTTAGGGTAAATACCCAGTGGTGTGATTGCTGCTCTATTTTCAACTTTTTCAGGAACCTCCATACTGTTTTCCAGAGTGGCTGCACCAGCTTATATTCCCACCAACAGTGTAAGATAAGAGGGTTAGGATTCCCCTTTGACCGCATTCTTGCCAACATCTGTCATTTCCTGACTTGTTGATTTTAGCCATTCTTAGTTGTGTACAGTTGTATCTCAGTGTGGTTTTGATTCGTATTTCCCTGATGGTGAGTGATATTGAGCCTTTTTTCATGTGTCTCTTGGCCATTTGTAAGCTGTCTTTGGAGAAATGTCTGTTTATGTCTTCTGCCCATTTCTTGATTGGATTATTTGTTCTATGGGTGTTGAGTTTGATAAGTTCTTTATAGATTTTGGATACTAGCCCTTTATCTGATAAAACACTTCCAAATATCTTCTCCCGTTCTGTTTTGGTTTTGTTGACTGTTCCCTTTGCTGTACAAAAGATTTTTTATTTTGATGATATCCCAGTAGTTCATTTTTGCTTTTGTTTCCCTTGCCTTTGGAAACATGTCTAGCAAGAAGTTGCTGTGGCTAAGAGGTTGCACAGAGGTTGCTGCCTATGTTCTCCTTTAGGATTTTGATATCTCACATTTATGTCTTTCATCCATTTTGAGTCTATTTTTGTATATGGTGTAAGGAAATAGTCAAGTTTCATTCTTCTACATGTGGCTGTCCAGTTTTTCCAACACCATTTGTTGAAGAGACTGTCCTTTTCCATTGGATATTCTTTCCTACTTTGTCTAGGATTAGTTGATCATAAAGTTGAGGGTCTGTTTCTGGGTTCTCTATTCTGTTTCACCGATCTATGTTTCTATTTTTGTGCCAGTACCACATTGTCTTGATGATTACAGCTTTGATATAGAGCTTGAAGTCCGGCATTGTGATGCCACCAGCTTTGGCTTTCCTTTTCAACATTCCTTTGGCTATTCAGGGTCTTTTCTGCTTCCATACAAATTTTAGGATTATTTGTTCCAGCTCTGTAAAAAAAAAAATGATGGCATTTTGATAGGGATTGCATTGATTATATAGATTGCTCTATGTAGCATAGACATTTTAAGAATATTTGTTCTTCCAATCCATGAGCATAGAAGGTTTTTCCATTTCTTTGTGTCTTCCTCAATTTCTTTCATGAGTGTTCTTTAGTTTTCTGAGTACAGATCCTTTGCCTCTTTGGTTAGATTTATTCCTAGGTATCTCGGTATTTGGTACAATTGTAAATGGGATCAACTCCTTAATTTCTCTTTCTTCTGTTTCATTGTTAGTGTATAGAAGTGCAACTGACTTCTGTGCATTGATTTTATATCCTGCCGCTTTGCTGAATTCCTGTATGAGTTTTAGCAATTTTGGGGTGGAGTCTTGGATTTTCCACATAGAGTACCATGTCATGTGCGAAGAGTAAGGGTTTGACTTCTTCTTTGCCAATTCAAATGCCTTTTATTTCTTTTGTTGTCTGATTGCTGAGTCTAGGACTTCTAGCACTGTGTTGAACAACAGTGGTGATAGTGGACATCCCTGCTGTTTTCCTGACCTTAGGGGAAAAGCTCTCGGTTTTTCCGCCCTAAGAATGATATTTGCTGTAGGCTTTTCATAGATGGCTTTTATGATATTGAGGTATGTTCCTTCTGTCCCTACACTGTGAAAAGTTTCAAGAAAAACTGCTATACTTTGTCAAATGCTTTTTCTGCATCTGTTGAGAGGATCATATGGTTCTTGTCCCCCTTTTTTTTTAAATTAATGTAGTGTATCATGTTAATTGATTTGTGGATGTTGAACCACCTGTGCCACCCAGTAATAAATCCCACTTGGTTGTGGTGTGTAATCCTTTTAATGTACTTTTGGATCCTATTGGCTAGTCTCTTGGTGAGAATTTTGGCATCCTCGTTCATCAGGGATTTTGGTCTGTAATTCTCCTTTTTGGTGGGGGTCTTTGTCTGGTTTTGGGATCAAGGTAATGCTGGCCTCAAAGAAAGAGTTGGGAAGTTTTCCTTCCATTTCTATTGTTTGAATAGAAGAATAGGTATTAATTCTTCTTTAAATGTTTGGTAGAGTTCCCCTGGGAAGCCTTCAGGCCCTGGACTCTTGTTTGTTGGGAGATTTTTGATTATTGCTTCTATTTCATTGCTGGTTATGGGTCTGTTGAGGTTTTTTCTTTCTTCTTGTTTCAGTTTTGGTAGTTTATATGTCTTTAGGGATGCAGCCATTTCTTCCAGATTGCCTAATTTGTTGGCATGTAATTGCTTATAGTATGTTCTTATTTCTTAATTGTTTGTTCTTAACTGTTCTTAATTGTTTGTGTTTCTTCGGTATTGGTTGTGATCTCTCCTCTTTCATTCATGATTTTATTTGTTTGAGTCCTTTCTCTTTTCTTTTTTATAAGTCTGACTAAGGTTTTTTTCAATTTTATTAATTCTTTCAAAGAATCAGATCCTGCTTTCATTGATCTGTTCTCCTGTTCTTTTGGTTTTTATTTCATTGGTTTCTGCTCTAATCTTTATTAATTCTCTTTTCCTGCTGGACTTAGGCTTTATTTGCTGTTCTTTCTCCAGCTCCATTAGGTATAAGGTTAGGTTGTATATTTGAGACTTTTCTTGTTTCTTGAGAAAGGCTTGTATTGCTATATACTTCCCTCTTAGGACCACCTTTGCTAAAAAAGTTGTTCTTTAATTTCCTGGTTGACCCACTCATTCTTCTTCTTCTTCTTTTTTTTTAACCCATTCATTCTTTAGTAGGATGCTCTTCAGCCTCCACATGCTTGAGTTCTTTCCAAATTTCCTCTTGTGATTAAGTTCCAGTTTCAAAGCATTGTGGTCTGAAAATATGCAAAGAATGATCTCAGTCTTCTGGTACAGGTTGAGACCTGATTTGTGACCCAGTATGTGATCTTTTCTGGAGAATGTTCCATGTTTACTCAAGAAGAATGTATATTCTGTTGCTTTAGGATGGAATCCTTGGAATATTATCTGTGAAGTCCATCTGGTCCAGTGTGTCATTCAAGGCTCTTGTTTCCTTGTTGATATTCTACTTAGATGATCTGTCCATTCCAGTGAGTGGAGTGTTAAAGTCCCCTACTATTACTGTATTATTACCGATGAGTTTCTTTTTGTTATAAATTGGTTTGTATAATTGGCTGCTCCTATGTTAGAGGCATAAATATTTACAGTTGTTAGATTTTCTTATTGGATAGACAATTTAATTATAATATAGTGTCCTTATTCATCTTTTATTACAGTCTTTGGTTTAAAATCTAATTTGTCTGATATAAGGATTGCTACCCTAGCTTTCTTTTGATGTCCATTAGCATGATACATGGTTTTCCAGCTCCTCACTTTCAATCTGGAAGTGTCCTTGAGTCTAAAATGAATCTCTCGTTGACACATATTGATGGGTCTTGCTTTTTTAGCCAGTCTGATACCCTGTGTCTCTTGATTGGAGCATTTAGCCCCTTTACAGTGTAACTATTGAAAGATAGGAATTTAGTGCCATTGTCTTACCTATAAAATCACTGTTTCTGTATATTTTCTTTGTTCCTTTCTGGTTATGTTACTTTGGGGCTCTCTCTTCACTTAAAGGATCTTCTTTAATATTTCTTGCAGGGCTGGTTTAGTGATCACAAAATCTTTAAGTTTCTGTTTGTTCTGGAAGCTTTTTATCTCTCCTTCTATTTTGAATGACAGCCTTAACGGATTAAGTATTCTTAGCTGCGTATTTTTCTCATTTAGCACCCTGAGTTTATCACGCCAGACCTTTCTGTCCTGCCAGGTCTCTGTGGATAGGGCTGCTTCCAGTCAAATACCTACCCTTGTAGGTAACGAACCTCTTGTTCTGAGCTGCTTTCAGAATTTTCTCTTTTTCTCTGAGATTTGCAAGTTTCACTATTATATGTTGAGGTGTTGACCTTTTTTACTGATTTTGAGGGGGATTCTCATGTGCCTCCTAAACTTGAATGCCTTTTTCCTTCCCCAGATTAGGGACGTTTTGTGCTCTCGTTTGCTCTGGTATACCTTTTGCCCCACTCTCCCTCTTTCCTCTTCTTCTGGAATCCCAATTATTCTGATGCTGTTTTGCTTATCACTTATGCCTCAAATTCTCCCCTCGTGATCCAATAGTTGTTTATCTCTCTTTTTCTCAGCTTCTTTATTCTCCATCATTTTGTCTTCTATATTACTATTTCTCTCTTCTGCCTAATTCATCCTAGCAGTTAGAGCCTCCATTTTTTTTTTTTAAAGGTTTTATTTATTTATTTGGCAGACAGATCGTAAGTAGGCAGAGAGGCAGGCAGGGAGAGGAAGGGAAGCAGGCTCCCCGCTGAGCAGAGAGCCTGACGTGGGGCTCGACCCCAGGACCCTAGGATCACGACCTGAGCCAAAGGCAGAGGCTTTAACCTACTGAGCCACCCAGGCGCACTGAGCCACCCAGGCGCCCCGAGCCTCCATTTTTTATTGCATCTCATTAATAGTCTTTTCTGTTTCAACTTGATTAGATTTTAGTTCTTTTATTTCTCCAGGTAGGGATTCTCTAGTGTTCTCTATGCTCTTTTCAAGCCCAGCTCATATCTTTATAATTGTTATCCTGAACTCCAGTTCCAACATCTTACTTATATCCATACTGATTAGGTCCCTGGAATTCAGTACTGCCTCTTGCTCTCTTTTTTGAGGTGATTTTTTTCTGTCTTATCATTCTTGCAGAAAGTGGTTGCTTTTCTGTTTGTGGACTTGTAGCTATTCTTTTCTTAGATCTTCAGTTGAATTCACAGGTATTCAGAATGATTTAATAGCTACCTACCTGAATTCCTGGGACCAGACAAAACTAAGGTCTCTTACTCCTTTGCCATCATGGACTTCTCCAAGATATGCCTTCTTTCTAGAACTTCCCCACTCTATTTCATTTAATTTACTTTTACTCCCCTCCACGAGTCAGTGTTACCCTTAGTCTGCTTTAGATATCCCTTCTGTGTTCTCCCATAGCACTCCTTATATAACTGTTTGAGCCTTTACCACCTTCTGTCTCTTGTTACTTTGTCAGTTATGGAGTACACTAGAAATTGTTTGAGGTCTTCATTTTCATCACCCCAAAAAGAAGGCCCATACCCATTAGTCATTTCTTTTGCTCTCTCTTCAGCTTCTGGCAACCACTAACCTACTTTGTATATCTGTTCTCTGTGGATTTGTCTCTTTTGGACATTTCATATAAATGGCATCATACAATGTGTGGTCCTTTGTGACTGGTTCTTTGACTTAGTATAATGTTTTTAAGGTTTATCTATCACATATTAGTATATTATTCCTTTATAGGCCAAATAATATTCTCTTGTATGGATATCCCACATTTTATTTACCATCAGTTGATAGACATTGGATTGCTTCTATTTTTTTACTATTATGAATAGTGCTGCTACATACCTGTATATAAAAGTTTTTGTGTGGACATACATTTTCATTTCTTTTGGGTATACACTTAGAAGAGGGATTGCTGGGTCATAAAATACCTCTTTAACTTTTTGGAAACAGCTGTTCCACTTCACATTCCCACTAAAAATTTATTTTTTTTTACATCCTCACCAACATTTGTTATTATCTCTCTTTTTTACTACAGCCATCCTAGTGAAGACCGTACTATACTTAGCAAAATACCTAGCACGCAATAGGCAGTTTACTACATGTTTACTGGGTGAATGATTGGCACATAACTGCTAAGTAGAGTAATTGAGCACTTTACAGAAATGATACTTGAACTGAGTCTTAAATCAGGGAGGCAGAACAGTCTTAAATAGGTAGGCAGGGAAGGAAAGGCATTTCAGAAGAGGACATAGCTTATGGAGAGGATCTTAAGACATGGCTTGTAATTGGCTCTCTCTCTTTCTATGTATATTTAAATGAATGAATAAACTAAGGAAAGCAAAGGGGGAGGAAGGAAAACACTGACCTTATATACAACTAATGAATCGTTGAATACTGTATTGAAAACTAATGGTGTACTATATGTTGGCTAACTAAACACAATAAAAAAAATAAAAGAAAAAAAACAAATTCACTAAGCATTTGGAAATTTGAGGCTAACTAAAGTCAGGGAAAGGCAGAACTAGTTGATACAGATTTAAGGCTCAATCTGAATGATAGTAGTTGAAATTACAGAGATGCATAAGATTGCCAGGGGACAGTAGGTAGCAAAAAAGAGAAAGGGACCAACAACAAAACTCTGGGAATCACCATCATTTTAAGGAAAGCCAGGAAAATTCAAAGGACATGAAAGAAACAGAAAAACTGTTTCAGGAGGTAGAAAAGCTGGTGAGGATAGAAAGGAGTGTAAGAAAGAAAAGTCTTTTTCTTAACATTTAATTTTGATAATAATTTCAAGCTTACAAAAATATTGCAAGAATAATACAGGTTCCTAAATATTTTTTATCCACATTATACTGATATTAACATTTTACTACATTTGCTTTAGCCAGTGGAGCTTTTAAAGAAGGAGGTAGAGATAAAGACCATATAATATTGCAGAAAAATTATCCATTGGATTTGGGAATTCAAGTTTAGGTTGAGTTTGAAAGAAGGATTATAGTAGTTGGAATTAAGCTGATTGTGATTAATTGTGATGTTGATGAAAAGTAAGGAAGTTGAAACAGCCAAATAGAGGCCCCTTTTCCTTGATTTTGATTTTAAAATGAAAGGAAAAGGGGAAGTGATAGCCTGGGATTAGTGCTTGCTTTTCATGACTATTTAAGAGTGAAGCCATTCTCTTTTCTACAACAGTTTCTTCTCAGATCTCTGTCCACTTTGCATTTTATGTTTTATGTTACTTTTCATCATTTCATATCTTGATCATGAAGCGCATTCCCCTTGCCAAATAAATTTACTTTGAATTTCCGAACCTTATCACTTTTTTTTTGTTTGTTTCTATAATATCTATAAACAGAAGTAGTAGTGGTAGCAGCCGTCAAGAAAGCCCTTCAGTGCCATCTTCTAAGGAAAATGAGAGGAAACTTCATGGTGAAAAGATGGAGAATTCTATTGATGAACAGGTTCAGACTGTTGTAGATGATTCTCTGCGAAGTGACAGTGTGCCATCTCTTCCTGATGAGAAAGGTAATGTTTCTTGCAGGTGTGTGTATAGTTACTTGTTTGGGGAGGCTTCCAGAACCCTTTGAGATACTTGTCACTGAGCTAGTTAGACCATGGTAGTGTGTGTGTGTTTGTGTATCTGAATCTGATATTAAGTGTATCTAGGTGAAACTACTTCAAAGCTATAATGACTTCATAATGACAACTTCCACATAATGAGAGAAATAAAGGATACAGGAAAACAAAGAAATTATCTGTTAATTTTCTCCTACAGGATGAATTTAATCTCTGTAAAATTTTATCTTAATAATAGTGCTTGTAATTAAAATAGTGAAGACAAATTTATTGAAAGTGTCTTTGAGTCTCAGGATAGTAACCATCCGTGACTTAATGTTGTTCTCAGGCTGTTTGCCATGGTGCCTGGCTCCAATAACTGCAGATTTATCACTGACAAGTGATTAATCTGAAATGTCATGAGCTACGACTTTTTGATATATTTCGCTTCTTTAAACAATATAAAATTAAATTACTTGAACTTATACTTCTGACCACAGTGGAGGAAGAGGATCAGATTTACCCTCCCTCCTAAAACAAATATCAGACAAAACATATGAAATAACTATTTTTAAGATATTGAACATCAGGCAGTGAATGCTATTGATTCATGAGAGATGAAAAGCAGATGAGGTGCACTATGACTGTTCCAGCTTACTGCCTGAAGGCAGTCTCTAGGCTGTGTGCCATGGAGTCCAGTAGTCTTCCCTCGTGGAAGAAGTGAAGTTAGGGGTCTGGAGAGCTAAGGCAACTAAAGTCCACAGGACAACCAAGAGCCAAAGAAACGACACCATTTTAAAAACCTGTATGTAGGAGAAAAGCCAACTCATCTTTTGTTTAGCAGTGACCTCTTAGAACACAACACTGGAACTACAATCTCTGAAAGAGAAAAATTGATAAGCTATGCTTGTTTAAATTAAAAAAACTGCTCTGTGAAAAACACTGTTAAGAGAGTTGAAAAGAGAATCCATAGACTGTTAGAAATATTTGTAAATCACATAAGGACTTAATATCCAGAATTATATAAAGGACCCCTAAGACTCAACAACAAGAAAATCATCAACCCTATTTAAAAATGTGCATAAGATCTGAACAGACACTTCATTAAAGGAACTATGCAAATGGCAAGTAGATTTAGGAAAGGTGTTCAATATCATGTGTTCGGGAAATGAAGATTAAAATCACAATGAGATACTACAACATACCTGTTAGAATGGCTAAAATCCAAAAAGCTGACAACAAAGTGGTGGCGGTAAAGATGCAGAGCAACGGGAACTTGAATTCGTTGCTGATGAGAATGCAAAATGGTACAGCTGCTTTGTAAGACATTTTCAGTGTCTTATAATAATCCATCAATCACATGCCTAGGCAAATGAATTGAAAACTTAGATCCTCACAAAAGCCTATACACTAATGTTCATAGCACCATTTTTCATTATTGCTAACAACTAGAAGCCACCAAATGTCTTACAAAGAGAATGGATAAGCAAACTGGTTCATCTGTACAGTGGAATACTATTCAGTGATTAAAAGGAACAAGCTATTTATTCATGCAACGTAACAGATGAATTTCAAGTGAATTTTACTAAGCAAAAGAAGCAAGCTGCAGAAGGCTACATAGTGTATGATTCCATTTATATGACATTCTGGAATAGGCAAAACTTTAGGGTAGGAAAACATATTAATGGTTCTCAACTGTTAGGTAAAAGAGGAAGTTGTTAAACTACAAAGGAGATGCACAGGAGAACTTTAAGTGTGAAGCAACTTATGTAAGGGATATCCTGTACGGTTCTTTATGTACTGACAGATGCTGTGCATTTTTCAGAACCCTAGAGCTGTATATCACAAAGGGTAATTTCAGCATGTGCAAACTAAACACACACACACATCAACCAGGATGTTGGGGATCCTAGAATAGAATGCAGTCTATGACAAAGGAATCTAACTTTATTACAAATGTATGGCATAACCACACTGAAGAAGGTGGAAGAAAAAGGAGCTGACCTAAGTAATTTTGGAAAATGGCAGTTTTGAGTGGAAATTGTAAACCTAAATATAAAGAGAGCAGAATATAAACACTGTATTCTTTTTTGTGTGTGTGTGATATTTGTCTTTATTAAGTTATTAAATCAGCCCTGGAAGTTTCTGATTTTATATTTGTTTTAGTAGAGGTAAACAAAAAATGTGAATTGGACTCTCATTTCCTCAGAAAGTTCCTGGATAAGATTCCTTCTTTATATTTGTCAGCTACTGTCTTCTCTTGGCTTTCTTTAAATTTTTAAATCAATTTTATGGATTTATTACAGTCATTTCAAACACATAGTACAATGAGTTTGACAACTGTGTGATAGACACCCACGTAATCACAGTCAGACTCAAGATTTAGGATATATTACCCCCCACATTTTCCCATGACCCTTTGCATTCAACTGCCCTCCCTAAGGACAGCCCCAAGCATCCCCTGATGGGCTTTCTGTACTTGGACTTTCACTTTGCCTATTTGAAAATAATGTAAGTGGAATCATACAGTATGTGTTTTTTGAGTCTGATTTCTTTTATTAAACACTGTATTCTAATTGGTAAATGAGCTTTTCACAGGGCTACAGGTAAACAGTTCTTATGTATGTATTGGGGTTGAACAAATAAGTAAATTGATGTTGTTTGGTAAGAGCCAGGTTTCTCGGTGGAGAAGGATATTAGATACACAAGAAAGGAAGACTGGAATGAACCCTGTGGTGCTGGTTTAGAGTCAGTGACATCAGTCTGAATCCATCTTTGGATGGATGGATGGATACAGGAACTACTGTGTGTGTGTGTGTGTGTGTGTGTGTTTGTACATTGGTTAGTATACATGCATACTTCATCTAGCTCTGGCCACTGACAGAGGGAAGAAACCATGATGCTCTAGTAGTAACAAGAGTGACCCAGTGCCAGGGTGCCTGCGTGTCTCAGTCGGTTAAGTATCTGCCTTTGGCTCAGGCCATGATCCCAATGTCCTAGGATCAAGCCCTACATCAGGCTCCCTCCTTGGCTGAGAGCCTGCTTTTCCTTCTCCCTCTGCCCCTCCACACCTTGCTCTCTCTCTCACTCTGGTCTTTCTCTCTCAAATAAATAAATAAAATCTTAAAAAAAAAAAAAAAAAGAATAACCAGTATCCATAATTGTGGTTTCTAAATACTCTCTAATGAAACAAATTAGATGAGAGCTCTTTGGAGAAATGACTGATTCTAGGACTGGACAGGGAAAATACAAAATGAACCTGGAATGTCTTATAGTACTGGAAGGTAAGGCTGTCCAAATAAGAAAAGGATTGGAGGTGAGGAGTGCATGTCAAAGGCACACAAGAGCCATCATGTTTTAAATTACCATGGTATTGATGAATTCTAAAAAAATTTTAATATGCATTTCTTTGCTAATAATGTTAAACTTTTTTTTTTTTACTTTATTTTGACCATTCATATTCTCTTTGTGATGCAGTTGATCATGACTATTTCTCATTTTTCTGTAGGATTATTAGTTTTCTAATTGGTTTGTTAGAGCTGTTTATATATAGTGTATTACACTTTTACCATATATCTTGTACTCATATTTTTGGATAGTTCAGTGAATTTTTATTGCCATGCCTATTAATTGTTAGCCATCAATTCCCTGAATTTATTAGGTTGTCCCATAACGAGACAGCAAGGGCTATTAATGAATACTTACTGAAAACCATTACAATGATAAAATCTACTTGTTCCAAATTCTTTTAGATTCTACTTCTATTGCAACAGAATATTCCCTGAAATTCGATGAATCTATGACAGAAGATGAAATAGAAGAAAAATCATTTCGATCTTTACTACCTTCTGAGAGTCATCGCAGGTTTAACATGGAAAAGAAGAGAGGCCATCATGATGACTCTGATGATGAAACCTCTCCAGAAAAGACAACACTGTCTTCTGCCAAGGTGTGCTTCAGTTTACTTGTGATTACTTCATAAAGAGCTGTGGATATGTTCTCTCAAAGATAGGACCATATGTTTTGTGCTTGAACTCAGGTGTCATCTACCAGAATGATTTTCCTAAGATAGCAATTTTAGAGCTATACAAATTTTTGCTATAGAATCTGGCTTTGCTTCCTTTACAAAGTACAACATAGACTTACTCCTTGGAGTAATGGAGGCGGCCTTTCAGGATTAGAGCCAGTGTATGTCTCTAATGTTTCATTTGCTTCACTCTTACAACATTTTATTCCGTTTTAAAAGTCCATATCACCTTGCTAAATTGTTAGCCTTCTGGACAACAGGGACAGTTCTTACCCAACTTTATACCCCTGGGACAATACCTGGCTTATGTAGTTGTTTGTTAAAACTTCAGTTGCTGAATAAATTAGCTGATGAGTGTTACTCCCTCTCGTGTGCCTTTTTTGAAGCGAGTTCTCTGACATGGTCAGCACCCTTTTTTTATACATATATTTTATAAGTACATGCCTCTTTTAACAAAATTAATTTTAAGTTCCAAAGGCTTAGGTAATGATAAACTTGAAATAAAATCTCCACTTAGGAGCTGAGCATGCCATTCTCAGGAGGACAAGATAGTTTTTCTAAATTTACTATGGAGATGGTTCGACAGTATATGAAAGAAGAGGAAATGAGGGCGGCTCACCAGTCTTCACTCTTGCGTCTCCGTGAGAAGGCCTTGAAGGAGAAAACTAAGGCTGAATTAGCCTGGCTAGAGCATCAGAAAAAGTAAGTTGTTTCAGTGAACATAGTTTTCGCTTTCCAATTTCTTCTTCTATCCAAGGAAATGCTTTGTCTTTAAAGCTGTTTTTGTTTCTTCATTTAATTTAATTTGACCAATCCCGTTTCTTTTTTTTTTTTTTCACCAATCCAGTTTCTTAACCTAGAAATCTGGCAGTCGTCTTTGAATCCTGTTGCTGTTCAGACCTCCCTTCTCATAACATTCTCTTTGCATTTCTTTTTTATCACCTGACTCTCATATTACTATTTACACTTAATTCCTTTACCGTGTTATAAATTTCTCAAAGCAATTGTATCTTCAAAGGACACAGTCTAGAGTTTGCATATATTATATGTGCAATAAAATATTTGATGGGGTAGGCTTTGCTGCATGTTTTCCATGTTTGAAAATGTTAAATTGTTTCAGAGACTTTTCAGTGGTAGAGAATTCTTGACATTATAATAGAAATTTAATCAACTCTTTGTCTCAATGTGAAATATTTGCAGACATCTACGAGACAAAGGAGAAGATGATAAAATGCCCCCACTTCGGAAGAAACAGCGTGGTTTGCTTTTAAGGTTGCAGCAAGAGAAGGTATGTTAGAAGAAAAACAGTCTTTAAGAGAATTTCTCCTAAGGCAAGTTAGATGGTGGAATCTATTATTTTGCCTGACCTCTTTTTCTTATTATCACCTTACGTGTCATTTATGTGATATTTGCCACTGTCTTTGCCTATACCACAGTAGTTACAGAGATTGCTTTCTTGGTAGTCTGCTATATTTCTAATTTGTGTCACTACTAACTTAATACAATGTAGAGTTGAACCTGCCTTCCTTTGTTAAATAGTGTGAAATGCATATTTAAAAACTAAGTTATTTGTAAATGAGTCTCTTTGGATTAATTTTTTAGTCAGTATTTTTCCCAAAATGGATTTTAGGACATACTCATTACAAATTGTTGAATATTTTGGCTGAGTGAACTCAAACACCTCAGGTTGGAATCTGGGAGAGGTAACATGGTTTAGTGGTTAAGAATTCAAGCTCCAGAATCAGATTGCCAGGGTTAAAATCCTAAATCTACCAATTATTATTTTCATAATCTTGGACAAGTTATCTGATTTCTCTGTGCCTCAGTTTCTCTCTAAACCAAGGATAATAATGATAACATACTTTGTCGGATTTTTGGAAAGAATAAATTAGTTAATACATATAATAAATTTTACAGTCGATTTTGGCACAGTGGGAAATGCTCAATGAATGTTAGCTGTTATCTAAATTCTAGCTTTGTCACTTACAGCTGTGTAATATAATGGCCAAGTTTAAGTAACTCTCTGAGACTTAATTTCCTCACCTGTAGGAGTAAGATAATACTTCATATGGTGGTTATGAGGATTAAAATGAGGTAATGTGTAAAATGTTTTCACAGTGCCTAGTAAGTATTCAGTGGATTCTAGTTTTCTTTTCCTTTATTGATCTCATGCAAGCTCCTGACCCCTATGTTGGATGATCTGTGGGAATATAATCATTTAAGTTATAGATTGGATTATTGCTCAAGTAGTTTTGTTTTGTTTTAATATACGTTCACCCCAAGGAAACATCACTGATTGTATGAACTTTAAAAATTTGGAATTTTGGGGGCACCTGGGTGGTTCAGTTGATCAAACATCTGACTCTTGATTTTGGCGCAGTTCATGATCTCAGGGATGTGAGATCCAGCCCCACATCTGGCTCCACTCAACGTGCAACTGATTCTCTCCCTTGACCTCTGCCCTTTCCTCTCCTCTCTCACTCTCTCATAATAATTTTTAAAAAATAAAATAGAAATTTGGAATTTTTTCAAAGAAGTTATATCTTTTTTATCCAGGAAAATTGGTTTCAAAATAACTTAAAAATTTTTTAGTTAAAATAAGTAACTTTTTACATTACAATAGCTTTCTGTTTGTAAAGTAGAATAACAGCTAGATTTACCAGTATTTTCTCTCATTCTGTGTGGTTGTGTTTTCACTTTCTTATTTATTTATTTATTTAAAGAGAGAGCGAGCAAAGAGGGGCTGGTGGGGGCATGGGAGTGGAGAGGGGAGGCAGAATCTTAAACAGGCTCTGTGTCAGTTGTGGAGCCCAATATGGGGCTTGATCTCATGATCCTGATATCATGACCTGAGCCAAAATTAAGAGTCCCATGCTTACCTCACTGAGCCACCCAGGCACCCCAAGTTTTCACTTTTCTTGATAATGTGCTTTGAAGAACAAACCTTTGGATTTTGATGAATCTAATATTTTACTGCATGACTGCTGATAGCCCATTTAGTTTTTGTTATTTTGAAAGTTTACTTGTTTTACCTTCATTTTTGAAAGATTTTTTAAAAAGATTTTATTTATGTATTAGAGAGACCTCAAGTAGCCAGAGAGGCAGGCAGAGAGAGAGGGGGAAGCAGGCTCCCTGCTGAGCAGAGAGCCCTATACAGGGCTGGATCCCAGGACCCTGAGATCATGACCTGACCTGAAGGCAGAGGCTTAACCAGCTAAGCCACCCAGGTGTCCCTTGAAAGATATTTTTATTAGGCATAGAATTATTTTCTTTTGGCATTTTAAAAGATATTTTCCATTGTCTACTAGTTTCCAGTGTTTTTATGGAGAGGTCAGTTGTCTTAATTTTTTGAAGGCTGTTTTAAGATTTTTAAAAATTTGTCGTAGATTTTTTTCAGATGTGCTTAGGTGTGATTTCTTTTTCTACTCATACTGTTAGGATTTACTAAGCATCTTGAATTTGTTGTTTGTTGTATTTAAGTTTTTGAAAACAATCTCTTCATGTGTTCTGCCTCACTCTCTCTCTGCTTTTCTTCAGAAACTCCAAGTAGAGATATGTTAGACCTTCTGACCATTTAACGTATTTCTCTTCTGCTCTGTTTTGGTTTTATATCACTCTCTAGAAACAAACAAACAAAACCCCCACATGCTCTCAATTTAGAGAGTTTCTGTTGATCTGTTTTCAAATTAATTAGTTGTATATTCTGCTCTGTCATGTGTCTTGTTAGTCATCCAATGAGTTCTTAATGAGTTGTGTTTTTTTTTGTTCTATAATATCTCTTTTCTTCTTTTTGATAGCTTTTTAAAAGATTTTATTTATTTTTAGAGAGTGCAAGAGTTGGGGGGAGGGGCAGAGGGAGACGAAGAGAGACAATCTTGAGCAGACTGCACTGAGCGTGGAGCCCAATGTGGAGCTTGATCTCAGGATCTGACCTGAGCCAAAACCAAGTGTCTGCACAGTTAACTGACTGAGCCACCTAGGCACTCCATCTTTTTTATAGATTTTAATTCTCTGTTTACCTTTTCTTCAGTATTTCTGTTCTGGTGGGTTGTTTTTTTTTTTTAAGATTTTTATTTATTTATTTGACAGAAAGAGATCACAAGCAGGCAGAGAGGCAGGCAGAGAGAGAGGGGGAAGCAGGCTCCCTGCTGAGCAGAGAGTCTGATGTGGGGCTCAATCCCAGGACCCTGGGATCATGACCTGAGCCAAAGGCAGAGGCTTTAACCCACTGAGCCACCCACATGCCCCTCTGTTTTTTCCCTTATTTTTTGATCACATTATTCATAGTCATTTCAGCTTTCTTGTCTGGTAACTAGATATTTTGACATCTGTGTGTTTGCTCCTATTTTCTCTCTATTTTCTGTTATCATATGATTCTTTTTCTTTGCATGTCTAATAGTTTTTTTCTTCATTTTTTAAATTTAAATTCTAGTTAGTAGCATCCAGTGCAGTATTGGTTTCAGGAGGAAAGTGATTCATCATTTATGTATAACAACACCCAATGCTCAGCACAAGTGCCATCTTCATAGCTATCACCCATCTAGCCCGCCTCCACCCTCCTCCCTCCATCAGCCCTCAGTTTGTTCTCTATTATTAAGAATCTCTTAAGAGTGGGCATCTGGGTGGCTCAATGGGTTAAAACCTCTGTCTTTGGCTCAGGTCATGATCCCAGGGTCCTGGGATTGAGCCCCACATCAGACTCTGCTCAGCATGGAGCCTGCTCCCCCTGCCCCCCACCTGCCTCTCTACCTGTTTGTGATCTCTGTCAAATAAATAAATAAAATCTTTTAAAAAAGAAAAAAGAATCTCTTAAGAGTAATTTTTTATCAAATGCTGGCTACTGTATAAATAACTGCAGAGGCTCCAGATGATGTTATCTCCCCCGCAGAGTGAACTTGTTTTTTCTTCTCCTGTGCTGTTAGAGTGCTCAGCGGTTCACTTAAATCCATTAAGGAACTATGCTGGATTAGTATTGGGTTGTAGAGTTGGTAGGCCTCAGTCTCCTCCTGCTTCTCATCGACCCTAGGTTGTAATCTTCCAGGAATTTCAGTTGAAAGCCAGGTATACCAGCATGAAAGACTGTGGGGATATCTCCTTTGCTGCTGAGAGGTTTCTGGTATGTAGTTCCTTAGCCTTCTGTCTGTGCTGCTTAAGAACAGGCAAATGGTTTGAGGGGGAGACTGAGTTGGAAGCCTTTTAAGTTTCCAGTTTTGTCACCTAAGGTCTTTGTACCTGTAGGAGTGGTGACTGGTGTAACCACTTTGGAGCAGTTTGACTGTATCTGGTCATGTTGACAACACATATAGTCTGTGAGTCCGCAGTTCTGCGTCTTTGTATATAGTTGAGAAGTTCTCACACATACACAGGGGAAAATGGAAACAGCTTAATCCTTTCATTAAGAGAATAGATAAAACAAAGCATATTCCTACAAGCAAGTACAACCCTGCAGGAAATGAATGCATTACATATCAGCACTGTTCAACAGAGATTTCTGAAATAATTAACGTTCTGTATTTTTGCTCTCCAATACAGTAGTTATGAGTCGCATATAGTTTTTGATACTTAAAACATGGCTAGTGCAACTGAGAAACTGAAATTTTAATTTTACTTACTTTTAATTTAAATGGCTATGGAGCTGTGACTATCGTATTAAATAGTTACAGCAGTAGATCTTTATCAAAAATCGTAATACTGGTTTTTATAGAAAAGCAAGATGCAAAAGAATATGTACAGTATGCTACCATTCTCATAAATTATTTTTAAAGATTTATTTCTTTATTTTAGAGAGACAGTGAATGAGCATGTGAGTGGGGAGGGGACAGGAGTAAGGATAGAGAGAGAGAGAGAGAGAGAGAGAGAGAGAATCCTCAAGGAGGCTCCCTGCTGAGCAGAGTCTGATGTGGGGCTCGATCCCAGGACACTGAGATCATGACCTGAGCCAAAATCAAGAGTTGGCCACCTAACCAGCCAAGCCACCCAGATATCCCTATAGTACTTCAGAATATTTTCTTAAATAAATGTGCAAAAACCACTCTGATCTAACTACCTACCCCTGGGAAGTGACCCTACAGAAATAAAATCACTGGCGTGGAAGGATATATGTACTAAGATATTTACTGCTGTTGTATCATAAGAATTATTTTGACCGGTAATGAGATTCTGTAACCACTTTGGCCACATGTCTTTGCACAGCTGTATCCAAAACAAGAGAGAACATATTTTCCTATGTCATATTCTTTTTTTTTTTTTTGAAATAAATTTCATATAACATAAAACAACCGTTTTAAAGTATAATCCACGTATACCCCTAACCGTTTTAAAGTGAACAGTTTGTATAAACTTACAGCTTTCTGAAAAGAAAAGCAAACATCTTTCCTCAGGAATCCCCGTGAAACAGTTTCTTTTCTAGGCTTGGATTGGGTGGATTTATACATTAATTTGGTTCAGAAACTCAGGCCCAAGCTAATAGCAGCTTTTCAAAATGTGCTTTGTGGAGCTCTGGGGTCACGAAGGTCAAAACTGTTTTCCTAATAGTGGGATATGAATTTGCCCTTTTCATGTTCGACATTTGTACTAAGTGGTACAAAAACAATGGTGGGGGCCCTGGGTGGCTCAGGGGGTTAAGCCTCTGCCTTCGGCTCAGGTCATGATCTCAGGTCCTGGGATCAAGTCCCGCATCGGGCTCTGCTCAGCTGGGAGCCTGCTTTCCTCTCTCTCTGCCTGCCTCTCTGCCTACTTGTGATCTCAGTCTGTCAAACGAATAAACAAAATTAAAACAAACAAACAAACAAAAACTGTGGTGGGTACAACTGCCAGTGCCTTAGTACGAATCAGGGCAGTGGTCCCAAACTATACTAGTAATCATCATATTTTTCAGTGCCACACGCAGTGAAACAAAGAAAAAGCACCAGTTTTACTGAAGAATGTCTTGATAAGTAGTAAAAATTACTAATTTTGCTGAGTGTTGACCTTTGAGTACTTTCATTGTCATACCCTGCATGACATAGGAAGCCCACAAATAGGCACTTTGGCCAGAAAACCAGAGGACCGTGATTAACTCAAGGAAAGGCCTTTGGGCAGTTGAGTTGCAAGCTGACCTAACGATTTTTTTTCATGGAATATCATTTTTCCTTGAAAGAATTATTCAGAGACAAACTATTCAGATTCGTATACTTGACAGTCATTTTCTCAAAAATGAACAAATTGTCCCTGTTACTTTATAGAAAACAGCTGTAACAGTATTTGTTGCCAGTGACAAAATTCAGACTTTCAAGTAAAAATTTTGGAAAATTTCTGTCCAACACCTAAAGCTAAAGAACTTTTCTTTTGAGATCTCTGGTGATGTGAAAGAATGTGATTTTTTTATACTGTATAATGAAATATGGCAACATTTGAAAGATCTGCATAACTCAGTGAACCGACATTTTCCAAATGACTGATGCATAATGTTTCAAAAAATCAAGCCAGACAATAGATTTGCAAAAATCTAAATAATAAATTTTTTTGGAAGATAGTTATTTTCTTTAAAAGCATACAATGCCATTGTATTCTCATGAGAGAGTGAACGAAGGCAATTTAGTGTCTTAGTATTATAAAGATTATTTGACTCTGAGAATCCCCTGAAAGGACCTTGGGAATCCTCTAGTGTCCATGGTCCACTCTTCAAGAACTGCTGCTCTAGAGAAAATCATACATGTGCCAAGACAAAAACTATAAGTTGTTCATTGTAGCATTGTTTGGAATAATGACCAACAACAACTTTATCCACACGTAGGGGTAATGGATACATGAAATATTCTATGCCTCTAATGTTATGCAACAGTTAGATGTAAGTCAACACAGAGATGTGTCAAGAGCAATGTCCAGTAAATAAGGCAAGGTTGAAAATATATGTGTGTGATATTATTTATAAAATACTTAAAAACATACAAACCAAACAGTTTGTTTTTTGCAGGTTAAGTACAAATAACTGTAGAAGAATTTTAAAAGAATGTGCTGGAAGGATATATACCATGGTAGTGGTTACCTCTGAGGATATGAGATTGCATACTGGTTTTATCTGTAATGTTTTATTTCTTCACAAAATAAAAACTAGGATAAAATATGACAGTATTAACAATTATTGTACTAGTATGAGATTTTAGAAATTAGGTATTTTTGTGCACTTCTCTGCATTTTCAAATAGTTTACAAAAATCAAACATGACTAAAATATAAGTCGCTAATTTTTACTGTCTTTATTAAGCTTACATTATTGACAGGAACACAGATTAAAATAAATTTATGAAAAAAAGGGACAGTCTCTTAAATTTTAACAATTATTAACTGTGAAGTATATCGTCTTTTGCTTAATAAGTGACAGAAAACTTAGCAATACCCTTTGGTGCAGTATAGTCTTAAATGTTTCTGGTGGAGACCATTCTTTTTTTAAAGCAATCTTTAAGTGATTTTAAGGGCCATCATAGGGTTTATCCTCTTTGATTTGTTCATCTAACCAGTAATAATTGTTATATTAACTACTTGTTACACAACTATTAAATAAGTGTAAAGACCAAGTAGCACTATGGAAAAATGTGAAAAATATGAAGTATCTTAAGTTTAAAAGGGGATAGAAAATTATCAGTCTATTGTAATTATAATTATTTAAATTAAGGGATCATGTTAAATTATTTTAACATGTTGGGGTTATGAGACTTTTCCTCCTTCAGTACTTCAGAATTTTTCGATACTATTTTATTTTGAATACTTTATTTATTTATTTTTTTTTTGATGTATGTGATGATTGGGCTTTCTTAAAATGATACCTTGGAACTTGTATCCTCCAGATCTCAGCCACTCTCCTAATTCTTTAAACCTTAGGCAGAAATTAAACGTCTTCAAGAAGCCAATAAGGCAGCTCGGAAGGAAAGACAACTGATTCTGAAACAGCAGGAGGAGATAGAAAGGATCCGACAGACCACCATAAAGTTACAGGAGAAGTTAAAGTCGGCAGGAGAGAATAAATTGGTAAATTACACACAATTACTATTCATTTTCTGCCTCATGTTGCTTGCTAATGCCTAATTCTGCCTCACTTTTCTCATCTGATGGATATGTTCATCCCAGGACTGTGATAGTTGATAGGTGAACTAGAATAAAGTTCTATGTATATGCCTTTATGTATAGTGAGAGTTTTAATTTTTTTTTTCCCACAGAATATTCAAGTTTTGAAAGGGACACATGGTTCATATAATAGCTGAAAAAATGTTTTCCATTTATAAACTCATTTGGGACAGAGAGCCTTGTTTTTGCTTGTCAATCCAGATATATTCCTGATAATTAATGAGAGAGACTGTTTTTGCTTTTAGTATTTAATTTTAGCTATACAGTATTAATATGATATAAGAGTCAAAGGAGGTATTCAGATAAAAGCAAAATTTGGATCTATTCTGAGATACTGTAAAGTGTCAGTGTAGTGTTAGAGAACCCACACTGGATAGTTGTACAGTTAAATAAATCTTGGCATTTTCTGCCTTGATTTTTAAAATACAACTTAAATTTTGAAACAATCTCAAATTTATAGAAAATTTCCAACACTGTACAAAGAACTCTATCTTCCTGAGTTGAGAGTGTGACAGTTCTCCAGTTGTCACAATAATGTGCTTTTATCAGAAGGTAAGTTCACAATCGCATATTGCATTTAGTTCTCGTATCTCTCTAGTCTCCTTCAGTCTGGAAAAGTTACTTGACTCTCATGATCTTGATACTTTGGAAGATTGCATGCCAGTTATTTTGTAGAATGTTTGTCAACTTGGATTTATCTGATATTTCCTCATAATTAAGTTCAGATTGTGCATTTTAGCTGGAGTATCACAGATGTGATGCTATATTCTCACTGCATCCAATCAGGTGGTGCCCTATTTTGATTTATCCCATTATTGATGATGTTGATTAAGGTGGTGACTGTCAGACTTCACTATAAAGTTACTTTCTTTCCCTTTGTAAATAATAATTACTTTGCATGAGTTATTTTGGGACTACATATGTAAGTTTCTATTCTTCATTAAACTTACTCTTTCATTTATGTTAGTATGGACTTATAGATTCCTGTTTTATTTAGTGTTAAATCTGTTACTATCATTTTTTTGGTGCTCGCTTTGTCCCAAGTCAGACCATTAGGAGCCTTTTCAAGTTTCTGTGTGCTTTTGACATGTCTCCGTCAGTCTTTGAGGCATTTCCATGTTTTCTGCAAAAAGACATCTCAGGGTCATCTCGTACCTTCCCTGCCCCAGACTTGGAATCAGCTGTTCTCTAAGGAGGAAAGTTATTCAGAAACCAAGATCAGGTGCTAAGCATGCTCATTACTCTTAGGGTTTTGGTCCTCCTAAGAGCAACAAATGTAGAAAATATATATGTTTATGTAGATGTAATAAAAAATTCATTTTGCATGTATGTTTATTTCATATACATACAGTATGTAATATTATGAGTTCATACCCATCCTTCCAGTTCCAGTCCAGCACCGTAAGTTCCATTCTAGTTTTCTCTCCTTTTTTTTTTTAAGTTCAATTAGCAAACATATCATTAGTTTTTTATGTAGTGTTCAGTGATTCGCTAGTTGTGTATAACACCCAGTGCTCATCAGATCATGTGCCCTCCTTAATACCTGTTACCCAGTTACCCCATCCCCCTACCCCCTCGTTTTCTCTTTTTTGAAACTTCCATCTCTGATAGACAACTGGTTAACATCTCCCTTAATATAAATAATGATGTGGTCATTCTTCTGTGTAACCCATCTCCCATAACCACTGCCACCCCTTTCCTCATGTGGATATCCTCACCGCCCCTGGTTTCTGATTCCCAAATTAAGCTATTCTGCCATCTCCTTTACCTTTTTCGGTACTCTCTTTACCCTTTCTGTACTCTCTGGGAATGCCACCTCACTCTGTTTGGACTTGTGACATGCCATGTAGAACCACTCCCCTGCGGACATCCTCATTGTTCCCCTTGAATAATAACCCTCCTGTACTAGATGCCCTCTTCATCTCACTTCAGTGGGAACACACCACTTTTGGTCCCCTTGTCCACCTCTGCCTTTGCGTGGACCTCCCCTCCCTTGCTCTGTTCCATCTAATGCCTTTAGGATTGAATCATTTAGGAGGCAGAAAGGGAAGGAGAAGACCTCTGCTATGTGTATTGTTCACAAAATAAAAATGGTCATGATTGTCCCTACTCATCTTCCTGAAAAGTTATGAGACTAAATGACTATTTGTGGGAAAGACAAGCATTAATGTTAAGCAGTAACATTAAGCATTTAATGTTATTTTTTGCTCATGAGAAACAATATGGCAATTAAACCAATAGTTCTGAATGTTTTCATTCAACCTTTTAACTTGAGAAAATACTGTTTTCCCCATTAGAATTGGAAAGAAAAAAGATCCATCCCTCAGTATTATTTAAATAAGTTTATGTGTTCCCTTCATTCTTGTATCTGTACGTGTGTGTGTGTGTGTGTGTGTGTGTGTGTGTATGGTGTTTATATTCCTTTTGAGTGGTTCAATTTAAAAGAAATTAGGATAGTCAAATACTAGATTGCTAGTAGCAGAAGATTTTTTTATTTTTTTCAGTCTTTTAAACAAATTATACTTTGAGGGGGCATCTGGGTGGCTCAGTCAGTTAAGTGTCTGCCTTTGGCTCAGTGGTGATCCTGGCATCCTGGGATCAAGCCCTGAGTCAGGCTCCCTGCTCAGCAGGGAGTCGGCTTCTCCCGCTCCCTTTGCTCCCCGCCCCCTGCTTGTGTTCTCTCTCTCTCAAATAAATAAATAAAATAAAAAAAGAAATGATAACTTTGTGATTGTATATAAATATATGTAATATATATTTAACAAAATCTGTATTTTAGCCATTTTTAAATGTGTGATATAACTTTATCTTTTAAGTAATTCCTTAATTGCATCTATTTTACAAATATGGTCTTGAGGATAAATTTAATTTTGAAACAACAATGTTTAAAGTTATTTTTAGATCTTAAATTCCAGAAAATTATAAAATTTTACCCTCTTTTATTTGCAGGACTCTCATAGTGATGATGATACAAAGGATAATAAGGCAACCAGTCCTGGCCCAACTGACTTGGAGACCCGTAGTCCTTCCCCCATTTCAATTTCCAGCAGTGAAACTAGCAGCATTATGCAGAAATTGAAAAAAATGAGAAGCCGCATGGATGAAAAGTAATTTTTTAAAATAAATATCTCCTGTTCATGTTGAATATTATAGCAACAAATATTTTTAATGTACTTCATTAGATTAGACTGATACAATGTAATATTTTATGAATTCAGTAGCATTTTAACAAAATTGTTAAATCAATCTGGAAGTCAGTTAACTATAGATCTTATTATAAAACAAATTTTCTTATTTTTAATACAGTCAGGTTTCTTACTTTAAAAACCAACATAGTAATGGCACATATACCCAAGACAATGTTTCCATCTTTCTTTTATTAAAAGCTAAAGTAAGTGTGAAATTGATACCTTCTCTGAGATCTGAGAATATGTCTACTGACTTGGGGAAACAGTTAGTGGTATATCCTGAGATATCATCTTGTGGCTCTCTGACCACTCTCAATCTTAGGTGAAATAGAAGTTTTAATCTATAAGTAGGTGTGGATTGCTCATTTGAAACCAGAAAAACTGAAATTCTCCTAGGATGTTAAATGATTTGGTGGCCAACCATTCTTCTAAAACATTTCTAAGTATTATTTTTTTAGAGGCTCCTTTAAAGAAAGCTACTTCTACTTAAATGTAGCTCAGTTTTATGTCAATGTTGACCATATAAAGTTACATTTATGTGAGAGTTTACTCTTCTGAGTATACATTTTATTGAATATGCTTGTGAAGTATCTGCTCGTGAACCCTATCCTTGACTTTATAACCATTACCTTCTTTAAGTATGAAAGACCCATTAAAAAAATGGGGGGGTGAGGGTATGTGCTGTGGTGAGTGCTGTGAAATGTGTAAGCCTGAGGAGTCACAGACCTGTACCCCTGGGGCAAATAATACATTATATGTTAATGAAAAAATTTTTTAAATTAAAAAAATTTTTTTGAAGATTTTACTTATTTATTTGACAGAAAGAGACACAGCAGGAGAGGGAAAACTAGCAGGGGAGTGGGAGTGGGAGAAAGCAGGTTTTCTGCTGAACGGGGAGCTGGATGCAGGGCTCGATCCCAGGACCCTGGGATCATGACCTGAGCCGAAGGCAGACGCTTAATGACTGAGCCACCCAGGAGCCCCTAGAAAACCATTAAAATTTTTTGTTGACTGCTATTTTATTTTGTTAACAGTTTGAACCCCAGTTGTAGTGTGATATCCTTTGTCACACATTATCATATTTAATAATGCTCTATATTTATGTGACATTAACTTATGGTTTAATTAGTTTCTGAACAATCAAGCAGTTGTAAATCAGGCCTTACTTACTGTAGGTACAGTGTTATACATTGGCCCTTCATTGCTTAGTTAAATTGCATTTCATGACTTTAAAATACCTAAATTTGTTATGAAAATAAGTTTTAAAGAATAAATACAAATTTTTAAAATAAATACAAGGGGGTAAAACCAAATATTTATAAACATGTAAATATTCCTTTTGGGTGATTTCATGGGATAAACTAAATAAGGCTTTTTCATATAGGAATTTATTGAAATGTAGACTAAAGATGCTTTCTTCCTTTCCTGATAAAATTTCCCCATAGTCTGTATAGTCATACTGTTTTGCTTCATGGATGTTTGAATTCAGAATAATCTCTTGTGAATTTTTATAACTGACTTGACATTTTATATATGCCTCCAAATGTCTTTGAATGGTAAATATTGGAGGAAAGACCACTTCAAGGGTAATTTCTTTGTTGATCCCTTGCTCATCAAGTAAAGTCTTCATTGCTGGTCTTTATGAATAATATTCTGGTAATTTTAATCACATTTGTAGAAGAAACTGCCAATCCTGAATCTGTTTATGAGTTTAGTCAGTTTACGTGGTGCTCATTTCAGATTTGGTTAAAGCTTTAAAAATTCTAAATAACAAATTGACTTACATGTATTGATTGTGTTCCAACTTTTATTAATTATTTTCTCAGAATCTGAAATATTAAACACATGGGATTTTTGTATTATTGTTCTACCTTCCTTTGTCAGCTACTACAGGAACCATTTAAGCAATTTATCAAAGAAATGGGCTTTGAAGTATTCAGTGACTTGATTTGTTGTTTGAAGCAATGCAGTTGTGTCTGTGGGTTGGGATGGGGTGGGGACAGCAGTGGCAAAGGAATTATTTTTAATGTTTTATGATGGTGCTGGAATTTGAGGATAAACTGGAGTATTTTTCAAAATTAGCGATGCACTATAAAGTTAGAGTATTGTTACGTGATACTTTTTAATGTCTAGAACAAAACATTGTGAAAACTGGTTTTTAAATACCATTCAGATCACCAAAACTTCACAATTAGATTTCCTTCAATTATATTGGAATGTCAGTAAATAAATGTCAGTAAATAGAGTTAATTTTATAGTCATTTGCTACAGTAGATACCTAAAAACAAAATCATTTGAACCTTTGGTAGTAGACACTATTATTTGTTGTGCAGATTTGCAAAAGCAGTCATCCAAGAGATTACTATTTTATTGATAGAAAACACCTGTCAGAAAGCAGTCCTCCCTCAGGAAGGTTAGCTAACTTTGGGGAAGAACTTTTTCATTGTATGTTATTGCTTATTGTTAACCCTCTGAACTCTAATTCTGTGACAAATATTTTTCTGAAACTATCAAACTTTTCTTGGCTACAGTGAAAGATTTCCTTTTTTAATGTTTCATTGAGACAGCAATGCCTTTGTTAAGTTTGTATTTCTGATCTGTGGCTTTTCCTGACCTTTTTATTGGTCTGACATCTGTAAATAATTTCCTTTTCTCACTGTAGTGAAAAGCAAAAGAAATTGAAGTTGTGGGGCGCCTGTGGGGTGCTCAGTCATTAGGCATCTGCCTTTGGCTCAGGTTGTGATCCGGGGGTCCTGGGATCAAGCCCTGCATCAGGCTCCCTGCTTAGTGGGAAGCCTGCTTCTCCCTCTCCCACTCCCCCTGCTTGTGGTCCCTCTCTCGCTGTGTCTCTGTCAAATAAATAAATAAAATCTTTAAAAGAGAAGAAGTTTAAGTTGTGAAAAAGATTAGTCATAATGAATATATATTTGCAAAAGCCATAGACTGAATAGCCCTATCTTTTTGGTACTGTTGACAAATGAAATCTGAATTTTATTTGTTATGGTGAGGGGCATTATTTATAATATAGGTGCATTTTTTATAATCCTGAAACATGTATTCATGAAGAAAACACTGTGCAATTGACTTTTTCTGTTAATTTGCCAGTTCTGTTTCAAGAAAATATTTTACTGGGCAAATGAAACACAGAAAGGGTGGGGTTATCTTCAAGGGTTAAAATAGGACACAGTGCATTTTCTCTTTTATTGAATAGCAGCTGATCTTCCATATTATTAAATATATACTTATTCTTAGCAATTATTTACTGGGAAATGTGTGAGTATATTAGGTTCTGAGAGATACGAAGGTGAATCAAACATAAACCTCGCTCTTAAAAAGCATATGCTCTAGGTGGTAAAAAGAGAAAATATCAATCCTGTAGAGAAGTATATATAAATTAATTGCTAAGGAAGTTCAGAAGAGGAAGAAATTTTTACTGAAAAGAGTATTTCAAGTCAGTTTTCAATGGATGAGTGTTCTAAGTTAGATATACATTTGAATTAGTAAGTACTTTATAGCATAAGAAGAAACAACAACAAAAAAAATCCCACACACATAAGTTATATTTTGGTTTGATCATTGCAGACCAAGTTAGCATGGAAAAATGAAGTCACAAAACTTTTCACACTTTCATTTTAAATATTTAAGTATTTTATTTACTTAAAATTTAAATATTTAAAAATATTCCCAGTTAGTTTAGAAACCACTAAATGAACAGATTAATTTATTTGGTTTTAAATAATCATAAAGTTAAACAGATATTGTATGACATAGCTCTGTCTAACAATATTTGTGGTATTGTCTGGTCAGTATTAAAATCTTCATTAATTTGAGTTTAAAAAGTTAAGGATTTGCAGAGGAACACTTTTGATGTTCCACTAAAGAAGACATTTTCGTTAGAATTTTAAAAAATGTAGGGGCGCCTGGGTGGCTCAGTCGGTTAAGCCTCTGCCTTCGGCTCAGGTCATGATCTCAGGGTCCTGGGATCAAGCCCTACATCGGGCTCTCTGCTCAGCAGGGAGCCTGCTTCTCCCTCTCTCTGCCTGCCTCTCTGCCTACTTGTGATCTCTCTCTCTCTCTGTCAAATAAATACATTTTTTAAAAAATGTACTAAATACTCTTGCCTTAAATTAAAATTTGCCTGTTTTTTTTGGGGGGGGGGGTTGTTTTGTTTTAGTAGGCTCCATGCCTAGTATGGAGCCCAAAATGGGGCTTGAACTGGTGACCCTGAGCTCAAGACCTAGTGGAGATCAAGAGTTGGATGCTTAATGACTGAGCCATCCAGGCACTCCTGCCTTAAATTAGAACTATAATTTCTTAGAAGGTTCTAGTCTAAGTGTGGTAGCTGAATAAATCCTAATAACCTGATAATGATTTTTATTTTCTTTAGTTCCTAGGTTAGGATTTTGTTTAAATTTATTCAAATTATTATGTATTTTAAATATAAGCAAATTATTAGACAATTTTAAGTAATAGAATAAATTTTGTTTCGGAAAAATTGCAAGACATCTTCTTTTTAAAAGATTTATTTATTTTTTACAAAGAGTGCCTGCATGTGTGTGCAGACATGCAAGTAGAGGGAGGGGCAGAGGGAGAGAATCTCAAGAAGATTCCCTCCTAAGCTTAGAGCCCAAAATGGGTCTCAATCTCATGTCCCTGAGATAAAACTATGTTTTGTTTTTATTTATCATAATAATAGATTTAATTTTTGGTCCAGAAAGAATTTTAGAATGATTTAAAGTGTTAGGTTTTTCTTTTGTTTAATGTCTTTCAGAGGCAAATTATTTTACACCTCAAAATTTCATTTAAAATTTACATCATAATTTTGCTCCTTCAAATGATAGCATGGTTTTTATAATAATGTTGGAACACAATCTACAATTATACTAACTCAATGGAAAAAAAAAGTTCTCATTTATGTCACATGGTCTAGCAGTGTTCTGAAGAACTTAAAAAAAGCGTGAGGAGCTACTTGAATGGAGAAAGAAGGCATTATAAACTGTTGGACCTAAAAGAGCTTTTAGAGAAGTCATCTAGTGTAGTCCCTTGGTTTCACAGGAAGAAATTGAGGCCATGGAGATAAGTAACTCATCCCAGGTCATACACACAACCAGAACTAGGGTCCTGCTCTCGGGACATAAGCCAGCCAAAGTTGAAGTTGAGTTAAGTTAGCATATTGGCTTTCAACCTCATAGTTGTTTGTTTGTTTTTTTAATTAACATATAACATTATTGTTTCAGGGGTACAAGACTGTTATAAACTCATAGTTTTGGTTTTTTTTTAAACTACAGTGATGACTTAATAGGATCTGTTCAAATTGGAAAAGTGTTGAGTAACTGATTACTGGGCTTGAATAGTTGCACAGCTCAAGTTTAGAGTATGAAAGTGTGACTTTAAAAGAGAACCAGGGCTGGCTGGGTGGCTCTGTCAGTTAAGCGTCTGACTTTTGGTTTTGGTTTTGGTTATGCTCTCAGGATGGTGAGATTGAGCCCTGCATTGGCCCCTGTGCTCAGCAGAGTCTGCTTGTCCCTCTCCCTGTGCTCCTCCCCCTGCGCACACGTGCTCTCACTCTCTCTTTCTCTCTCAAATTTTTTAAAAAGAAAACTAATTACTCATGAATTTCATAAGATTAAACATTGTAAGAACACAGTGATTTACATACTAGATTAAATCTATTATGTCTACTCCTACCCCAGTCCAGTGTTCTGTTACCAGTAGAAGAAACACTGTTAGCAGTGTTTTCTGTTAGTAGGCATTTATTTCTCTATCATTCACCAATTTTATTTCTGCAGCATCTTGAAGGATTGTTAACTCCAGTGTGAAGTACTGCTGCTTTTATTTCAACTTTATTTTATTTATTTCTAGAATATATATAAATAAGGAAGGTGTGTTTCTGGAAAGAAGTTTTAACTTTAAGTTGAACTTTTCTCACACTATTTCTTAACCTATTTTCTTTCCTTTTTCTGTTAGCTATTTTTTGTTGTTGTTCGTTTCTAACTTAGCTTTTGAATATGCTTAATCCTTACAAATGAAAAATAAATGGTCAGTACTTGTTCTGGTAGAGAAAATTAATAGTCTCTATATTGGGCTGGATAAATTTAAATTGTAATATTTTTTACAGTTTATTTCACATGTTCCAATACTATTCTACTTTTTGTACTAGGTCATGCATGCATTTAGCAGTTCTATACTTAAGAGGGTGGGTGATATTTGAATATTATGAATAGATTTTTTGGACCTTTTGCCAAGTACCTTTGTTTTTGTGTAGTATTTTGATAATTAGCATCAAAATAAGTTTGTTATACATTCATAAAGAATGGCAAGGAAGATTGCAGTGTCTTACTAAAATTTGGCAAAACTGTTTTTCCTTGAACTTCAGTGCAGAAAATCAAGGCAATCCAAATATGAATGTGTATGTATGTGTGAGTGTGTGTATATAAGTAAATGAAGGGGAGGTGAAATATTCAGTTGTATATGGGGAAACAGACGTTGAAGTAGTCTGTGTATCTAAAGATACATGTTTAGGCAAGATTGTATAAACTTTTTAAAATCCAAATGAATAGATGGATTTATACCTAGATTTTCTCACTTCTTTGACATAATGATATTCCTTGCCCTTCCAAGGCAAAAAATGTTGCCTTGATCTACAGGTTATTGTTGTGTGCATGTGAACAGGAGCGTGCTCTGTCAAAGAGAACTAACCTTTCAAACTATTAGTAGACGTATTTATCCTCTCAAATATATATACTTATATATATAAATAAATGGTCGATTTACTATTTAAGAAGAAGAGAATTTTCTACTTATAACTTTTAGCATGTGAAATTTTCTTCTTTTAACCTTATGCTTGAGCTGTCCATAGCATGATTTTTTTTTAAACCAGGAGTATTTATTATGACTAGTTTAGTTTATTCTTAATTATGCATTCTAATATTTTATAGACTGGATATTGTATTTCAATCTTATTAAAGTGGGCCTTTGTAAATATAAAGCAAGATACCTTCGGTAGGTCCTATGGGCAATAAATTTCATGCTGTAGAGGTGAACAAGGTGTTTTTAACTCTAAATTTATTTTCTAAATTATTATTTTCAAGCTAGATCATGATGGTAAAGGCTAGGTAAAGCAAACATAGTGCTTTTTATTTAACTTCAGACTTAAAATATATGACCAGGTATGGATATAGAAATCATTTGCTCAGGATGATATACATGTATAGAATTGCGGATGTACTAGGTTCACAGCCATAATTGTTGTAGTCTATGTTAAAGCTTATGGGAAAGCTTATTTAGCTCTATATTGTACTTCTCATAACTTTACTCACATACAAGCAAATCTGCCTGAAACTATAGATGATGGTTAAGCAACATCTGAGAAGAAAGGCATGTTTATTCAGAAATCGTCGGTAAGATCTATAGTCATACATGTTTTATATGTCACATAGAGCATAACACTCGCTTTAACTGAGTAGCGTATAATGTTATTCAGGAAGCGTATTAAAAGTTCTCCACTCAGCCCTTTTGCTTTCCCTTTCTCATTCTTTCTGCCTCTTGATCTCTTGGTTTTAAAATCTTCCTCCTTATTTTGTAGACACTGCTCTCCTGTTCACTACTTCTTCTCTGTCTTTACGTCTCACCACTGGGCCTCTCTCAGTGTCTGTTTTCCCAACCTTCATCCCAAATTCCAGCTGTATATCTACAACCAGTTGGTCAGGTAACTTTGCACCTTTTTCAGTGCACTCTTTGATAGAGCATGCTCTGTTCTTTTTGTTTGTTTTGATTGCTTTTCTTCTTTTTTTTTTTTCTTAACAACCTGGGGCCTCTTGTCAAATGTCCCATAGATTATCTTTGTTTCCACATTAATTTGATATGCTGATTGTTCAAGAAGTGGAATGACAGTTTTTGTGCCTTTTATTAAGTGTTTGTTAGATGTGTGAATGCATTTTTGTTGATTAGCCACCAGCACAGATCTAAGACCAGTAATAGGAGCAGCCCACCTTTTAATTATCTTTGGCATCTATAAATGAGGAGAGTTTAGTAGTAGCTTTTTAACTACTTAGATAACTTTTTCCTAAATCAGTAATTTCTCTGAACCCTTTGCAGCTAAGATATATTGGGCTATTTAATTTCAGCCATTGGGTTACACTGAGAAATTTGAGGCATTTGTTGCATCCTCTTACCTAAGTAAATAATTAGTTAGGTTTATATGCATAAGGCCTCTGACTGTGGTGCTCAGTGTTCTCTCCAAAATTATCACCTCACATTGCATCTCTCAGGCAGTGGGAACCAAAGAGTGGTGTAGTGATACCTGAAATGAAACTAGACTGAATTTGAAAGTAAAAGTCAGAAAGGGACATGAACATGTCTTTTTTGTTTGCTTGCTTGTTTGGGGCTTTGAGATTTGTTTTTCTTGTTGTTTTGGTCTTTGTTGTTTTGGGTTTGGATTTTGTGTTTCTTGTCTGAACCTTTAGAATAAAATCCTTTTATCTTCTGTTATGAAAAGAATCACCTATGAGAAGTGAATATGTAAGTTACGGTTTATCAGCCACGGCTGTCCAGATATTCTGAAGATTTTCTTTTCTGAATTTGTCTTTACAAACAGTTACAAGTAAAACATAAATTCTTTTGTTTTCTGAATATGTTGACTCATCATCAAAGCTTCTGTTATTTCAAAGTTTTTGAAAGGAGTAGTATGGATGTCCTGTTTTACACAGATTGTTCATAAGGCCATGAGTGGTAGAGCTCTCAGAGTGATTTCTGTCCGTAGATTTGTTCTCTCACTGTTTTTCATGGTGTGACCATAGGTTTCTGACAAAACGAGAGCAAAAACTAATGCAACGGCGCCAACATGCAGAGGAGCTGCTTGAGTGGAAGCGACGTTTGGATGCAGAGGAAGCAGAAATCCGTCAAATGGAAAAACAAGCTTTGGCTGCCTGGGACAAAGAATTAATAAAACCTAAAACTCCTAAGAAAGAACTTGAGGATGAGAGAACAGAACAGAAAGGTAATAAATACTAACTCTGTTCTAACTACAAACCAAAGCCTAAGATAACTGGAAGATTTACTTCATTATGTTTTAAAAGGTGAATGATTAAGTGTGAAGAAGGCGATACAGTTGCAAATGCCAACATTGCAAATATGAGAACATTGTGAATAACTTTATGCTAATATACTTGAAAACTTAGAAGAAATAGGAATATTCCATGAAATTGAAATGGGTTATTCCATGACCAAGTAGGGTTTAACACATTCTTTTTTTTTTTTAATATTTTATTTATTTATTTGACAGAGAGAGATCACAAGTAGACAGAGAGGCAGGCAGAGAGAGAGAGGGAAGCAGGCTCCCTGCTGAGCAGAGAGCCCGATGTGGGACTCGATCCCAGGACCCTGAGATCATGACCTGAGCCGAAGGCAGCAGCTCAACCCACTGAGCCACCCAGGCGCCCCGGTTTAACACATTCTAAAAAATCGATCATGTGGTGCAAATTACTTAAACAGATTAAAGGAGAAAAATTACAAGACATCTCGATAGATTTGGAAAAGGACTTGATAAAATCTAAAAAGCATTTGTAATAAAACAAATTTTAGATAAAGTAGCAATGGAAGGGAACTTTGTTTACCTGATCTAGGATATCTATTAACAAAAACGAAAAACCAAACCTACAACAAGGTACCATACTTAATGATAAAACATAGAAAACTTTCCCTTTGAATTTGGAAATAAGACAAAGATGCTTTTATTTTTACCTAAGGAGTGAAAGGAGGAAGCAAAACTCATTATTACAGATGTTAAAGCTGTGCATATAGAAAATCCAGCATTTACATGTCAGTTATTAGAATTAATAAGTGAGTTTAGCATGGTTGCTGGATATAAAATTTATAAACAAAATTCAATTACATGTCTATAGAGCAGCACAAATTGGTTAGAAAATCTGATTTTTAAAAGAGATACTATTTATCATAGAAATAAAAAATATGAAGTATTAGGAATAAATTTAAAAATATACAAGATCTTTATGGAGAAAACTTTTGAATTTATTAGGAGACATTTGAGAGGACCAAAATATATAGAAAGCTTTTCCATACTCACAGAGTCAGTGTCATAACGATGTTAATTCTGCCTGAATTTATTTATAGATTCAAGACAATTTATATCAGAAACTCAGCAAGAGTTCTTCATAAGTTTGACAAATTCATTTTAAAATTTATATGAAAGAACAAAGGACCAAAAAGCAAAGACACTGCTAATGGAGAACTTATTTTACTATATATCAAAACTTGGAAAATTATATAATTAAAACAGGATCATTTGCACAGAGATAGACAAATAGACTATGAAACAGCCCAGAAAAAGACCCTTGCATATATGCAAAGTTGGCTTCTGACACAGGTAACTTTACAGAACAGTGATGAAAGAGATTCTCATAAAATTTTGGGGACAGGGAAAAGTGAATTGGATCCCTACATTGACAGTTTAGAAAGACTCAGCTAAGGGACTCCTGGGTGGCTCAGTGGGTTAAAGCTTCTGCCTTCGACTCACTCATGATCCCAGGGTCCTGGGATTGAGCCTCTCATCCGGCTCTCTGCTCAGCAGGGAGCCTGCTTCCTCCTCTCTCTCTCTCTGCCTGCCTCTCTGCCTACTTGTGATCTCT
>NW_022631018.1:7698844-7756915 GCF_010015895.1 Lontra canadensis | reverse complement strand
CTTTTTAGAGGACCATGTAAGAGAATATGTGACATCATATATGTCATCAAGAGGAGGGAATATATGACATCAGATATGACATATATGATATCATATATGACACAGAATATGTGACATCATATATGACATCAGGGGGAGGGAGAGATTTCTTTAATGTGTTATACAAAGCAAAACCATAAAGAGAAAGATCAATAATTCGACTTCAATAAATTCAGAATTTCTGTTCATTAATACACCATAAAAAAAAGTAAAACAACAAAATAAAAGAAGATATTTGCAACATAGGACTGGCAAAGGAGTAGAATAAGAATATGCAAGCAACTGCTATGAATCAAAATAAAATGACAGACACATTTTTAAAAATGGGCAAAAGAGCAGATAATTCACAAATGAGGAAGTCCAAATTATCAATAAACATCTGAACAGGTGTTCAACTTTTTTAGTAATTAGAGCATTAAAACCATAAAGAAATACTATTTGATACCTCTGTTCATTTCTTAGGGCTGCTGTAACAAATTACTACAAAATTTGATAGCTTAAAAAATGTGTTATTCTCTCACTTCTGGAGGCCAGAAGTACGACAGCAGGTGTTGGCAGTGCTGTGTACCGTCTGAAGGTTCCAGGAGACAGTTCTTCCTTTTTTGAGCTTCTGATCTCATCATGAGATCCTTCCACTGTTTTTAAAAAGATTTTATTTATCTCAGAGAGAGAGAGAGAGAGTACGTGTACACATAAGCATGTGAGCAGGAGGTGGCAGGGGCTCCAGAGGGAGAATTCCCAAGCAGACTCGGAGCTAAACATAGATCCCCCAAGGGATCATGACCTGAACCTAAATCAAGAGTCAGATGCCCCCCCGGCCGGCCTCATTATGAGATCCTTAATTATATCTGCAAGGACCTCTTTTCAAAATAAGATTACATTCACAGGTTCTTGGGGGGTAAGACAGGAACATATCTTTTTGAGGGCCATCATTCAGCGCTTTCACAATACCCATCAAACTTGTTGGTATGTAGGTAGAACAAGGAACTGCTGATATATTAATTGTTAAACGTAGTTTGAAAAACAGGTTGAAAAAAGAGGCATTAAAAATAATTGAGTGCCACATGGGTGGTTCAGTTGGTTGAGCCTCCTGCTCTTGGTTTTGGGTTGGGTCATGATCTCAGGATTGTAAGATGGAGCTGTACATCAGGCTCCGCACCAGCTGTGGAGCCTGCTTAAGAATCTCTGCCCCTCCCCGCTCTCATGCTCGTGTTCACTCTCAAAATAAGTAAATAAAAATAAGAAGTAAAAACAATCAGTAAAAGAATAGAAGTGAGGTACACATATCCTACAGTTCTGTGGTTCCAATCCCAGAAATGAATCCTAGAGCAGTGCTTCTTAAAGTATGGCCCATGAAAGTCTGGGGAGGTCTCTGAAATCCTTTCAGAGGATCTGGGAGGTCAGTACTATTTTGATAATAATACTGACATGTTTGCCTTTTTCACTATGTTGCCATTACACCGATGTAGCAAATACAATAGCGAGATTGCTGATGCCTTAGCGAGAATCAAGGCAGTGGCGCCAAGCGGTGGTGGTAATCATTGTATTCTTCTCCACTTTGCACTACGGATAACGTGCCAGTTTTACAGAAGGAGGTCCTTAAATAAGCATTTACAAATACTAATTTTGTTGAATCTCAACCTTTGAGTATATATCTTTGTAATATTTTGTGTGACGGAATAGGAAATACTCATAAAGCACTTGCCTGTGCCAAAGGACAGTGGTTGCCTTGAAGAAAAGCACTTAATACAGTGATTTGAGTCGAAAGTTGAATTAGCCATTTTTTTCATGGAGTACCCTTTATTCTTAAATAACTAAAAGCCATGGCTACTTAGGTATTTGGCAAACAATTTCTCAGAAATAAATGAAGTAACTCTGACTCTTCAAGAAAGGAGCACAAGTGACAGTATTTACTGCAAGTGATAAAATTTAAGATTTCAAGTGAAAGTTTAGGATTTTGGAAATGCTTTTTTCCCCATTGTGAACTGGACCTCTTTCCAATACTTAAAAGATGTTCCTCATATGATGGGTGATGATACTAATTAGAATCATCTTCTTGGTGGGGGGAGAAAACCACTCTTCTAATTAATTCACAAACGAGAACATTACAAAAGGTGACTTAAGGAGGCACACAGATATCTGCCCCGCCCCAAACTCTGACTGTCTCAGTGAACTTCTGTATAGTAAGAACACCCTTTTTCATTCCAGTTCTGAAGAAAACTGTGTTTAATGATGAAGGAGAGATTTAACTGGTGTTTTACACTTTATATATCCACTATTAATCATATTTTTATGTTAAATTAACTTGGTCATGAGAGATGATGTTCCGTATCTTCAGTCTGAACTTCTCGATTAGGTTAATCCATTTGCACATCTGCGCTGCTGCAGTTCCTTGCTGAAACCTGCACAAAGCGCAGGGTCTCCCTGGTTGTGGTCACGCTCCAGAAACTGTTTCTCTCCTAGTGGCATGGGCCACACTGCGGCTGCTGGTATGCTGGCTGGGTTCTCTGAGGCTCCTGGTAAGAGATGCAGGCCTTGGAGGCTCAACATTGCTTCCTCCACCGAAGCCCGCAGTGATGGCGTGACCTATCGTGTGCCCGACAGCAGAGCCCACAGCCACGCCAGCTGCAGCGGTTGCCATCTGGGCCATGAGACCTGGCTGCTGGGGTGGAGCAGCAGATGGTGGAGCCACTGCCAGCGGCTGAGCTGCTGGTGCAGGTCTAGGCACAGCTCCCATCTGAGGTGTCCAGTTGGCCAGAGGAGCCATGTGGGAGATGTGGCTCCGGCTTCCATGCTCATGGTTAGTGGTGGAGCAGCTCGGCGTCTACAAGTCTGAGTTTTTGCCAGAATCCTCTTCATGACTCAGTGAAGCAGTGTTTTACAGATGCCCAGAGATGATATAGAAAATCATACATGAGTCAAAAAATCCATTGAAAGTAGAAAGTTGACCAAAAGATTGTAATATAGCAAATCACAAAGTTTACTGATAGGACTTCAGATTCCACGTTCTAACATGTAAGAAAGTACCAAGTGTCAAGTCTCGGTGTAACATCAAGAAAGAATCCCCACAATTATCTGTAAAGACTATTGGAATACTCTTTCCTTTCTAATTACATGTATTCTTTGTGAGGCCAGATTTTCTGCATATGCTTTTACCAAAACAACATATAGCCCCAGATTGCAGACAGAAGCAGATACGAGAATCCAACTGTCTTCTGTTAGGCCAGACATTAAAGATACTTTTAAAAATTTAAAGCAATTCCCTCTCCTTTCAACTAAGCCCTTCTCTCAGTTTGCGTCAGCCCAAATTCTTAGACTAACAGACTTTATACTAATGTGATTCATTAAGTGATGGGATTGAAAACTATAAGTGCAGCAAGTGGAATTATGCAAAAGCAAATTAAAATATAACAGTTGAACATTTCTTTTGACCAAGATTGTGGACTTTTTCTTCTTTTTACTCTCTCTGTAGAAATAACAAGTGAAGCAGAATCTCCACTACCTTCCTACTCTCACCGACACAGTGAAAGCTCTATTCCAGAAGAGCTGGGCAGCGCCACTGTGGGCTATCTTCCGTCTGAGTCTGTAGTTCAGGAGCAGCCAGGGAGCCCAGATCATAGTGTACTTACTGAAGAAATGGTTTTTTCACAGGAACTGGAATCTTCTACCTCTCCTAGTAAACATGTAAGTTAATATATATTTATTCCTTACAACTTACGCAATTCATGATAGTGTTGACTATCGCCCATACCTGTAACATACCGTATATGACATTTGAACAGGAGTAAAGATTTTCATTGAATTCTAAAGATTTATAAATACATGAATCTTAGTTTTAGTGGGAGTTATAAAATTATATATTATTAAGTCTATTGATATTGAGGGGATAGGAACTTCTAAAAAATCTTATTAAGATTTTTATTTATTTATTTATTTGAGAGAGGGAGAGAAGAGAGCACAAGCGCTGGGTTCCTGCAGAGGGAGAGGGAGAAGTAGGCTCCATGCTGAGCAGGGAGCCCTATGCGGGTCTGCATTCCAGGACCCCAGGATCATGAACTGAGCCAAAGGCAGACGTTTAACCAACTGAGCCACCGAAGCACCCCAGGAACTTCTAAAATCTTTGAAAGATAATTTAAGGTTGGAGCACCTGGCTGGCTCAGCAGTAGGACATGTGACTCTTGATCTTGGAGTCAGGAATTCAAGCCCCACATAGGGTATAGAGATTACTTAAATAAATAAAACTTAAAAAAAAATAATAATTTATGTTTAATTTAAGTTTAAAGATAATATATTGGAATGACACAAGTTCTTATTAAAATCTATTCTGTCATATAATAGAAACAATAAGATCTTAAACCATACCATTGTGCCTATCTGTAATTTAGTTAATAACTGCCCTTATAAATCGGAATAAAAGTAGTGGTTTCATCTCTTTAAAGCAGATCTGAAATGGTTATTGACTCCAAATTAGAGTAATAGTCACTATTAGAATAAGGTTTTCTACATTGTCCTTAATTCTGTACTTCATTAAAAAAATCTATCTGATAAAAATTTAAGCTAGAAACTTAAGTGTTTTTCTTTTTTTTAAGTGTTTTTGTTTTTAAATTTGATTTTATAAAGTACATAAAGGAATTAACATGTTATTAAATATTATGTGAAAAACTTTGTTAAGGTCTCTCTATGTCTAAAAAAAGGAATACACTTGGGCGCCTGGGTGGCTCAGTGGGTTAAGCCGCTGCCTTCGGCTCAGGTCATGATCTCGGGGTCCTGGGATCGAGTCCCGCATCGGGCTCTCTGCTCAGCAGGGAGCCTGCTTCCCTTCCTCTCTCTCTGCCTGCCTCTCTGCCTACTTGTGATCTCTCTCTGTCAAATAAATAAATAAAATCTTTTAAAAAAAAAAAAAAATAAAAATAAAAAAAGGAATACACTTACATGCAGAATGGAATATCCTTTGGTAGAACCTTCAGTTTATTGTGGATATGAAGAATGAATTGCATTTTCCCATTAAAAAATCAGTCAGATTCATGTGTATTATGCACCTGTAAGATTTGAGAGAAAACCATTTTTTTTAAACGACGATCTAACGAAGAAGCTGTTTTCGTGCTATGTTGCAAAATATTCCAGTGTCTTGGGCACATACCTGAAAACAGATTTTAGATTATAAAAGGCTTCTAATTAAATTATGTTAGCAAATTCTTAGTTCTGTGAAAATAGGCTTATGTATATAATTGTAGCGTGGAATTCACAACAAAGTATGTTTTTTACACAATCTTATTATTACTTCCTGTGTATTGATTAGATCCTACCTAGCATTGTTATTAAGATTCAGAATAACCATCGCCTGATCAAGCTCTAAAAATTAGTTTTTTCCTCTCAAGAAAATATGTCAAAGAATTAAAACTAGCATGTCTTCAAGTGGTTTTTATAATAAAAACTAATATTTGTTGATTGCTACTTACCAGGTGTCAACTAATATGCTAAATGCCTTATGTGGATTATCCTCACAATTCTGTAGATACTGTGTTAAGCCCCACTCCAAAGCTCAGCAGGGTAGGAAACTTGCCCAGATTCACAGAAATAAGAAGTGGTGATAGCTAGATGGCAAAGTCGGCATTCTCACTTCCACCTGATGTCAGGATACAAATTACATCCTTTGTAATACGCTCTGCGGACAGTCTTGTGCTCTCTTTTCTTCTCTTCTTTCCCCTCTTTTTTCCTTCTTTCCACAAAACTAGTACATATTTAGTATTTTTAAAGTTTTTTTTCAGTTTTATTGAGATATAATTGATACACAGCACTGTATAAGTTTAAGGTGTACAGCATAATGGGTTGACATGCATATATTGTGAAATGATTATTACAATAAGTTTAGTTAATATCCCTTACTTTAAATAGTAACCAAAAAAAATAAAAAATGTCTTTTTCCTTATAAAGAGAATGTTTAAGCTCCTGTCTTCGCAATTTTTACATGTACTGTACAGCGACATTCATTAGTCATCACAGCGTTCATTGCATCCCTAGGACTTATGTATCTTATAACTAGAAGTTTGTACCTTTTCCCACCTTCTTCCAATTGCCCCCACCTCGGATAACCACAAATCTGATCTCTTCTGTGAGTTTGGTTTTTTGTTTTTGTTTTTGTTTGTTTTTAAGATTCTACATTTAAGTGAGATCATATAGTATTTGTCTTTTTCTGTCTGATTTATTTCTCCTAGCACAGTGCCCTCAAGGTCCATCCATGTTGCAAATGGCAGGATTTCCTTCCTTCTTTATGGCTGAATAGTATTCCTCTGTGTGTGTGTCTGTCTGTGTTTGTGTATGTGTCTGTGTGTGCATGCACATGTATATGTACACATTTTCTTTATCCATTATCTGTCAATGGAGAACTACCACATGATCCAGCAGCTCCACTTCTGGGAGTACATCTGAAGGAAATTAAAATACTATGCTGAAAAAATACCTGTACCATATTTAGAATTTTTTTAATTAAAAAAAAGATAAATATCACTTAAACAGTAGCCACTCCTACTTTATTATAAACATTTTTTAAAAGCATACTTTTTTATATAGCTTTTTTCTGTGACTTTAAAAAACGTTGAGGTCTTATCCTTTGTATAATTTGTAAACTGTTTTTACTTTTTATCGTCACAGAGTTACTTAAAACTCTTTGTAAATATTATCTTTAACTGCTTGGCTTCTCGAATGTTAAATAGATTTTACAAATGTCTCACAAAACAGTTCACACTTGGTTTTCTGTTTGAACAGTCACCTCCCAAAAGCTGCACATCTGTGTCAAAGCAGGAGTCTAGCAAAGGAAGTCATAGGACTGGAGGACAGTATCGTCTACCTGTCAAGTCCCATCAACACTGTTACAGTTGGTCAGATGAGTCATTATCTATGACACAGTCAGGTAAGACTAATAACAAGGAATTAGTTTTATTCGTATTATATTTGAATTCCTCTTTAATAAGCTTTATCCATCTGTTAATAATGTTATCTTTTGTTGCATTTGTAAAGGCTTTTTGCTTGCCAAGATTAAATCACATAATTTCATTGTTTTTCATTGATAATTAATTATTTCCCTTACTATACAAAATACGACAAACTGTTACATTCTTGGGTTGCTAGCGGGCAGTCTTTTATTCATCAGACATTTGTTGAAATTTTTTTCCATGTGCCAGATACTGCTTATGTGTTCCCATAGTGCTCTGTGCTTCAACTTGTTATACCAGACAGTATATAAATTATAACCAGACTTTACCCAGCAGGTCTCCCTTACTAGCATATAAACTCCTAAAAAGGCAAGTCTATATCTTTTTAAAAGTTATGGCACTAGAACCTAGCAGGTACTTTGCATTGCAAATAGGTATTTATTAAATGTTTCTTGAATGAATTAACGATGACCATGAGGAGAGATAGGAAGGTAGTGCAGGATAGTGTAAGTTTCAAAGGAGGAAATGTAGAAAATAGACTGCAAATGGCGGTAGGGAACATTGTCTGTTTTCCTGTAACCTCTCTGCTCGTATAAAACTCTGTGGTATTAGATGATGAAAGAATGAACAGCCTCTATTCTGTAAGACTTCAGTCTTTAAGATTTGATCTTGGGAAACATATCTATTTAGGCAGTGCTCAGTTTATGTAGGGTTCCAAGGATGATTGCTACTGTGTTGAGTGTATGCCTTTTGAGCTCATTTTTAGTTTGCATTTGAGAGTAGACACTTAATAGAAAAAAAGTGAAATATATTATTCTTATTTTGGTCTTTGATCCTTTTCTATACCCCCAGTTTTCAGTGTTTCAAACAATAGTAAATCATGGGATTTTCCATCACCCATATTTATAAACCACTCTTTTTCTTTGAATAACTGCATAATATTTCAAAGAGTAGATATACCATAACATATTTAACCATTTCCCTAGTGATGATCATTTAGAGTTTCTCAAAATTGCCAATATTCTAATGAACATCTTCATGTATATTTTCTTGTTGTGTATTTCAGTAAGAATAAATTCTTAGAAATGGAATTACTAGGTCAACCCAGTCGAAGAATGTTGTCTACTATATTTATTTGTTGAAAATTATTATATTATACATTTGCTTTCACATACTCTGGTGAAAATTTACAGCCAGTGGAGTAACATGTCAGTAGACATAAACTTTATACTTGGAAGCGTGGATTCTTATCTTGGCTGTATTACTCACTGGTGACTTTCTCCAAGTTTCCTTCCCATATTGGATAATCTTTTCCATTTGTTCCATAGAATAAGAGCATAACCATCCTTGCATGAGTTACAGGGCAAGGATTAGTGATAATGTTAATAAGACACTTTTATTACTAAAACATAACTCAAGTAAGAATAGGTTTAGAGAAATAGCTCTGAGATTTTTTAACTATGGATGTCATCTACCTGTTACTGATGACATCATTATTTGCATTTTTTGTGGTCAGTCTTAATGTAGTGGAGTTATGTAATGCCTTTCTCACCTACGTGAAGGAGAGTTTGTCACAAGCCAAATTAATGCAGGCCACATAATTTTTCAATTAGATTATTCTCTCCATCTTGATGTGTTCAAACAAATTGAAGTGTCATTTACCTGTCCCCTCCCCTCTCCCGCACTACCCAAAAAATCCCTGTAGGAGAGAATTCCGTAAAGGCAATAAATTCATGTAGAGATTCTCTTAGATGTTACTAATGGTAAGTACTATGCAGTAATACTATATTTGGGCAGATACAGAATATAGTCCCATTCACTCTCATAGACTTTTATTTAATTTCTACCCTTCATTTGTATACTTTTGGTTTCTTTAGTACTTAAAATTAGAAACATTTTCCAAGGTCTTTCATCTAAAAACTCCCAAGTTTTTCATCATCCATTGTTAAATCTTCACAACCATAGGTGATAAATGTTTTTATTAGAATAATCACTGCTGGCATATGCAATTTTTAAAATACAGTAAAATAATCATTTTGGGAGGGGGGCAAAGTTGAAACTAAGTCTGTGGAAGTATAATGGTCCTGTATACAGTTTTATCAAAGTAATGTCTCAAGTTTCAGAAGCACATAAAAGCTTATCAAGCTAAAAGAAGCACAGTTTTAGAAGATGAAAAGGTTTGGGTTTATACCTCATTTTAGAAAGATTTTAATTTTTAGGTCAGCCTGCAGTCCTACTCCCAGTTGTTATACTAGAATCATCAGTTGAATCTCTACAAAGCCTGCCGCTAAGTGTTCAGAACCTTTTAAGCCTGAAACCAATTGATTATTTTTTTCAGAAATTAAAAAAAAAGAAAGGGAGATAGTTGCTCTCTCCCCACCACCACCATTTTTAGGTTTCAGACCAAAAAATAGATTACCTAAAATACAGCTACATAAAATGTTGGTCTTAGGTGAATATGGATCCTACCACCATTTATTGAGCTTTTGTGGTAGTTGAGGTGCTGTGTGTTTTATTCATCTTATTTAATTTGCACATCAATTCTTGAAATCGGTAGGGGGCAGACACCTTACTGATGACCAGTAGTAGATCCAGAGTTGAAAATGGCCTTTATTATTACGTTATTTTGTGAGTGTTAATCAGTAAATAGTAAGCCTTGCCCATGCTTCAGGCTCAGTATGATGCCACCACTGGTATAAGATGGGTGTGACTTTTCCTGAGGTACCTTAAGTCAATGGCAGAGAAGTGACAGGAACTTAGATTTCATTATCTCTAATCCAGATATTGGATCGTACTATCAAAAAAGACTATAATCCTGTTGCATTTAAGTAAATTCTATAATTAGTTCTTATGCAATTTAATGTGAAGAACCTGAGAAACACCTGGTTATTTATGGTCTAATGTTGTAGTGTACATCTGAGTCTTCAGGCCTATATACAATAGTATTTATGTTGCTATTAAATGTCTCGCTCAGCATTAATGTGTGGAACTGATACCATTGCGTGAGTTTAGGAGGAAGTGTGAGGAATAGTCATTTGTATTTCTATGTAATTTCCATATGTAGTGAAATAAGCAGCATATTTGTTTAATTATTTAAATTTTTGGTGGGCAGTAAATCAAGGTTTACTGAACGATAGCAAAGTAATGGTACAAAGCTGCTGAGGAGGGAGGGGACCCAAGAAGGTTTCCCTAAGCAGCAGCTTTAAATGATACTATTTTCATAGCATGTGTGTGGCACTTATAATGAAATGTCTTTTTCATGATTTTGCTATGACTGGGCATCTACTTTGTGTGTATAGGGAACTATTGGGAAGAAAATAAAATGTAACTAGCTTCATTTCATTTATTTTAAATATTTTAAGAGCTTCTAAAGAAAGATTACAGCAGAGTATATTTCTTTTTAATTTCTCTGTTCCCTTTTATGTGGCATTAAGACATCATCTGATGATTCATAGTCAGTTTAAAATGACAAAATTTCAGGGCACCTGGGTGGCTCAGTTGGTTAAGCCTCCGACTCTTGGTTTTGGCTCTGAGCATGGTCTCAGGGTCATGAGATCGAGCCCTACGATTAAGCTCTGCACTCAGTGGGGAGTCTGCTTGGGAATTCTCTCTCCCCCTCTCCTTCTGCCCTCCCCCTGCTCGCATACACACTCTCTTCCTAAAATAAATCTTTAAAAAAAATAAAATGACAGAATTTCAGGGTGTCTGGGTGGCTCAGTTACTTAAGTATCTGCCTCTTGATCTCAGCTCAGGTCTTAATCTTACGGTTGTGAGTGCAGGTCGCACATTGGGGTTCATGCTGGGAGTGGAGCCTACTTTAAAAACAACAAAAGACAAAATCATTTTGATTTTAATATGACTTAAAAACTGTTAACAACTAAGGGGAAAGACAGATAAATATGATTATCTTGTCATCAGGAAATAGTTCCTTAAAAAAATGTCCAAATTTTATTAACCTAAAAAGTTTTCAACTTCTAGTTGCTTATCTCACCAAGATGGGGTACCTTGAGATTTATTTGCAATTTCAAATAGTATAATTAGAAAGTGAAAAAAATAGGTGGAAACCTCCCCCTCCACCCCACCCCTCCCGCCCAATAGAGATTTAGGGGAAAGGAGAGGAAATGTAAATCACTAATAAATTTTTTTCAAAAGCTCAAATTCCTTAATTTTAAATGTTAGATTGACTTTATTCAAGTTTAATATCACATTGCAGCTTTTCATGAATAATATAATTAATAGTTATTGAATTAACTCTCCTTTCTTTAAAGATTTATTTATTCATTTGAGAGCAAAAGAGAGGGAGCAGGGGGACCAGGGGCAGAGGGGGAGAGAGAGAATCTCACGCAGGCTCCCTGCATGTGGAACCTGATGTGGGGTTCAGTACCAGGACCCTGAGATCGTGACCTGAGCCAAAAGCAAGAGTCAGACACTTAAATGACTGAGCCATGCAGGTGCCCCGAATTAACTATTCTTAAGTTAAAACTAAATAAGAGATTTTGTATCTCTTTCAGAAACAACATCCGACCAAAGTGACATTGAGGGTAGGATCAGAGCCCTAAAGGATGAGCTGCGGAAAAGGAAATCAGTTGTGGACCAGCTAAAGAAGGAACAGAGAAAAAGGCAGAAGGAAAGATTGAAAGCCCAAGAAGCCAGTCTGATCAAACAGTTAGAGGTGAGACACAGGAGGAAGGGGGTTCGATATCAAGGCTAATGTGTATGTGAAGTCTGTTTTTAATGTTGTTAATAAAGTCATGGGTTAGAATTTTTCAGTATTAGTTTGGTGCCACATTTTAACCTCTTTCTAAAAAATCTGCGACAATCTAAAACATTAAATGTTAAAATAATATTATATCAATTATTAAGTAAATATTAAAATCAAGTGTTAAAGGTTTTTTTTCTAAATAGACCTGTGAAAGATTGATATCCATGCACTCTGAAGCAGAGAATCATCAGGTAAGTAAGGAGGGCACGTGTTGCATGGAGCACTGGGTATGGTGCATAAACAATGAATCTTAGAACACTGAAAAAAAAATTACAAAAAAAATCAGTAATTGTTACTGCCTTTTTAAAAACAACTTGTTTTTTAAGCAGAGTGATATTTCATGCCACACGGTTTATTAATGCGACTCTTTGTACTATTTGAATGGCTCCAAAATGAAAATTCTAAACTTGACTCTTCTCCTAAGCTCTAGCAGCCTTCCCTGATTCTGCCCCAGGCTGGAAACCTGGTTTTCATAGCTTCCTTACTCTATTTTGTCCTATCCATTCAGTCACCCATTGATTCTTTTCTTTATAAATCTTCTTGCTTATCATTTTCCATTCCAACTGCCATCATGCTCTTTGGATCCTTATGACCTCTCTGCATAGCCTCTTGAATGTCCCTGTCTCTGGTTGCTTCCCTGTTGCTTGCATACTTTCTGCCAGCCTCATGTTCCTAAACTGCTACATTCATCATAGGATCGATATAAACTTCTGCTCCTCACAAGAATTATTTCTCATGGCATCACCAGAGAAGACCATTCAGCTTCTACCTGAACACTTCCAGTAATAGGAAATTTCAAATTTTTAAGGCAGTTGGTTTCACTGTTAGACTCTAGGTTCTCTACATGTTAGAAAACTTTTTATTAAGTTTAGCCAGTATTTCTGTCTTTTTAATGGTCCTTGTTGTGGTCACACCAAATATGTGTTCCTCCTACCTTTATTAGTTTAATCATCAGATATTTAAATGCCTATTTGTATGCCAGGAACTCAGCTAATTACTTAACACATGTTCTTCATTTATCCTCAAGCAACAATGTATGGCTTTACTGTCCCTGTCTTACAGATGAGGAAACTGAGTTTCCTCAGTTTCCCTGATACTGAGGGACACGCAGCTCATAAATGGTAAAGCTAGGATTTTAATGTATCTCTAATTCTAAACTTTGTACCCTCACCATTATACTGCACTATCGTCCACATAGAAAATAAGGCTATTAACAGTTGTGGAGAAAATAGTTACACGAATACATGATACAGAGATGGGAACACGGATTGTAACTTGCACAGATGTTTAGAAGTAGGAAAAGTGGCTAAGGTAGAATGACCACACTGGCAAGATCATGTTGGAAAGGATTGGTAAACAAAATTTAAAAATGAAGATCATGTTCAGGACCTTAGAGTCAGTCGGCAGTCTTCAAGCCTGACCACACATTAGAATTAATTGAGGAGCTTTTTGAAAAATACAAATATTCAGGCTCCCTCCCAGAGGTATTAATTGGTCTAGGGTAGAGCCCAGAATTTAAAAGCACTAATGTAGGTCATGAGGAACCATTGAAAATTAAATGAAATACACTTAGATTGAAAGGCGTTGCTCAAAAATGTTCATTAATGGATATGCCAGCCAGAAAGACCTCTAGAGAAGAGCCATAGCATCCACGTCATCCACCATTTTATTAAATGGTTTACAGGGAAAAGAAATTTCTGTATTTAGGTTTTAGAATTATAGTATATGATGGAGAAATACATAATAGATAGCATTTCATATAAAATCCTTTAGATTTTATTTAATCACAGATATAATAAATCAACTACATTCATGTACGTATAGCTTTCAGATCAGAATTCAGAGGGAGGTAATAAGGATAGTGCAAGTCGTAAAAGTAGGGACTTTAGCCCAAGTTTTAGGGATCTGTAGCAGTTGAATAGTATCTGTACATCCATTCAGTCTTAATATTTATTGACAGCCTATTTGGGGCCACACATTGAGTTGGTACTGAACATTCAGTGTTAAAGAGAGCAGCTGTAGTCTCAGATAATGATGGAAAAGTAGGGATTTTAGACCAGAAAATTAAGAAATATAGTAGATGAAGGGCTTCCCTTAGATTTCGTCCAAATTAGGATTATACGCTAGCGATAATGGATAGGAATGGCTGGTAACATTTTTTGTAATTCTGAGCTATCATATTCTTAACCACACCCTTCCTTCTTCCTCAGGATTTGTATTCCCAAGTATTCCTTAGGATTTGTATTCCTAAAAAGGTGCCATTTAACTCAGCATCGTGGCTAAACTTCTTAAAAATAACATGGAAGTATTAGGACAGCCTTTAAAGAATAATTACCTTATCAGCTAAAGAAGTTTTTTCATGTGGCAGAACCTGAATTATTGGTTCATAGGTATTAAATTTCTGTAGAGTGGAGACTGTCATTTCCTGATTGATTTAGGACACTGGTAACTGGTTGAGCAGAGAGCCCGATGTGGGACTCAATCCCAGGACCCTGGGACCATGACCTGAGCTGAAGGCAGAGGCTTAACCTTCTGAGCCACCCAGGTGCCCCAGGACACTGGTAACTGGGAGGAAGATTTTTACATTACATCTTCTCTATTTGAATATTTTACTGTAAAATGTACTATTTTCTAATTTAAAATAGTTTTTTAAAACTGTATAGTGACTCCTCTGATTTTTCTAAACTTAGTCATATGATGAATTCATTAAGAAAACTGAAGCAGAGCTTAGCCGAGATTTGGAAACATCACCAACAGCCAAGCCTCAGATTAAAATGCTCTCCTCAGCTTCTGAAAAACCCAAGATCAAGCCCCTTCCATTACACAGGTAGAAATTTGTGATAACTTATCTATATTCTGCCTTGTTGGAGAAGTTTGTGTAAAGCATAAAGAAAGACTTTTAGTAAAGCTATCTTTTAAGTAACTGTGAAATTGTAGAAGTAAAAATATTGGTTAATATTTTCACTGATTTGTTATGTATGATACAATCACAAATCAAATGTATAATAAGGTACAAATTTAAAAATATATTTTGAATTCTGAAATCTGGTGGTTGCAATGAAAATAATATCCTCCAGTGTTGCTAGTAGTAGCATTTTAAGTTGATATAGACCTTTTAAAAAGCAGTTTGCCAGTGTTTCAAAAGTAAAAGACAATCTGTAACTTTTGACTCAGTAATTCCACTTCTGAATACCTAGCTTGAGAAAGTACGGGCTATCAGAAGTCTCTATTTGCATGAATATGTTTATCATAACATCCTTTATCTTAATATAACACATTAGAAGCAATCTTTATGTCCAACAATGGGTGACTAGCCCAGTAAATTATGGTTCTTTCCAGGGATAGAATATTATGCAACCAGTTAATGCAAATACAGAAGATATGCTCGAGTATATAAGATAGTGCATTAAAAAAGTCAGGTTGCTATATTTAAAATAAATTTTGAACAGTGAGTAGGGGGTAGACAGTCAGTGGGGACTGACAGATTGGGGCATTTGAGAGAGAAAGGCTTGCATGAATGACCAAAAGCAGTAAGGAGTTTGGCATATCCTAGAAATTGAGCATATTAAGATGTTGCTAAAGTTAGAAGAGACTGGAAAAATAAAAACCAAACTGTGAAATCTTGAACTCGCTCATTCTTAGTAATTTCTACTGCACTTTTCAGAATAGATGAAGACTTTGAAGGTTTTTAAAGAAAATGTTTAGGGATTTTTTTTTTGTCTGTTACAGAAATAATGTAGACTCAATATAATTAATTTCACATTACCCGAGTTTGAATCCTGGTTCCAATACCAGCTAGCTATTTAGTTTTGTCAGACAAGCTACTTAATCTGTCTGTGCTTCGGGTTTTTTTAATAGGGATTTATATCCCTATAATAACATGACTAATTAACTTGTTATGAGAGTTAAAAGACTTAACTTAGAACAGAGCTTAGCATACAATTAACACTATGTATTAGTTACTATTATTATTATTTGTTATTATTATTATTAGAATACTGAGGGAAGCAGTAAAAAGAAGAAAAGTTTAAATTATATACCCAACTACCTGAAAATTGCAAATGTCAACAATATGTCTTATGCTTAGATTTTATTTATATTTTTCCATTATATTATAAATTGTAAATCTTATTTTTAGATTTCTACATAATATACTATTGCATGCTTTATAGTTTTATTAATTAGGCTATTGGAGGATTTTAACAAGAGAATGATGCAATCACACAGAGAGATCTTTCTGACTATAACTACTCTGTGAAGGAAAGGTAGGAAAGAGTAAGCTTAGAAGCAAGGAGAACAGGAGTCTAAGCCAAGCCTCAAATAAAAAGTGGTTATAAGAACAGAGATAGGAGGTATATTTAGAAATATTTAAGAAGTAGGGGGCGTTTGGCTGGCTCAGAGAGTAGAGCATGCAACTCTTCATCTCAGGGTTGCAAGTTTGAGCCCCACATTAGGGGTAGAGTTTACTTTAAAAAAAAAAAAGAATTTATTCTTAAAATTTCTTAAGAAACATTTAAGAAGTAGACTTGACTAATTAAAGTGCTAGATAGTGAAGCAGGAGAAATGTAGAATGACTCCCAGGTTTTCTTTTAAGTAGTTGGCTGGGTCAAAGTTCCATTAACCTAAAAGGAAAAGTCAGATGTTCTTTTGTGGGAAGCTTATGATTTTGGTTTTAGAATACTAATTGTGAGGTGCCCATAGTTCACCTAAGGGAAATTATCCAGGAAAGATACCAGGGTGAGATATATGGGGATGGTCAGCTAAAGATGGTGGTTGAAACCACAAATATAACAATATCACCCAAAGAAGATATGCATTCAGAGAGAATAAGAGGGATCCAAGTACCAAACATGATAAAATAGCATTTAAAGGCATCATAAAAGAGACAGAAGTAGAAGGCAAATACTATGACTTCACAAATAAAGAGAAAGCAAGAAAATGAAGAAGGTAGCTAGCTCTTCCTGTTAACTTAATAAGAGAAGACAACAGCAGGATGTGGAAGAATGAAGAATTGAGGGTCAAAATTTTGAGGCTCATAGCATCCTTACAAGCTAAGGGGAAAAAATCTCCAGGTTGAAGAACCAAAGATTATAGGAAAGAGAATGTATAATTGAGGAGTACCATTATTGAGACTGTGGAACTGTGTGAGATTTTAGGAAGAAAGAGATTCAAATAATCAGCTTTGAATAAGGGTGAAAGACACCCCTTTTTCTTTCTTGGAGACGGGAAGAAAGGCTACAAATATAGATATATTTGTAGGTGGGAAGTTTGGCAATAAGAAAGTTCATGCTGGTGGTCTCTGTCTCACTAAAAGAAGCAGGATTATCTAATCAGAGTGATAAGGGCCAAAAACAGGCTTAATGAAAGTGACAGGGCAGGGCGCCTCCTGTGAAGGAGAAATTGTCTTAAGACTTGACTACTTTTTGTTACCAGTTATTGTAGTATCAGCGGTACATTTATTTCTACTCATTAATTTTCTGTTTCAGATCTGAAACAGCAAAGAACTGGAAATCACTAACCGAGTCAGAACGCTCCAGAGGATCATTGGAGTCCATTGCTGAACACGTTGGTATGTAATTAGAAAAAATAATTGTGCTTTGTCTACATAGACTAAGGATTTATCCAAGTGCTTACACAACTCTACCTCTATAGCTTTTTGATTGAAAAATAAATTTCTTAAAGATAATAATTATTGAAATTTTAAGTTACTTTGATATTTTAAAGTGATTTATTCGCTATATATAAATTCTGTGAATAAGTCTTTATTGTCCCAAATTTGTGATAAAAAATGAAGCATAAAGAAATTAATCTAAAATGGCTAAGTGTATCATTGGCAATATTATCAGATTTTATAACTGAGTATATATTTTTTAGCCTATACTGTTGTTCAGAGTTAAGTGGTCATATATATTTTTTTCAACTTAATCCAAAGAAAGGTAAGAATTACTGAAAATAAAGTACAATTCAATGAGAAAATAAAACTGATGCATAAAAAAGCCTACTTACAGGCAATGACAAAATAGAGATTTGAATTAAAAACTTTTAATTCTTGGTTTGTTAGCTCATCACATCTTTTTTTTTTTTTCTTCTGCGATTTTAGCTCTTAAAATGCTATTTTTGGGGTGCCTGGGATTGAGCTCCACATTGGGCTGTGTGCTCAGCAGGGAGTCTACTTAAGGATTGTCTCTCTCTCTCTGCCCCCTCCCCCAACTTGAGTTCTCTCTCTCTCTCTCTCTCTCTCTCACTCTCGCTCTTCTCCCCACATAAATAAATCTTTATTTAAAAATTCTGTATTTGCAGAAATAGTTTTCTTTTTTCTTGTGTTTTTATTTTTTTTTTTACATTTGAGAGCTTAGTTGAAGTCTCCAGGAAAATCCATTCTTCTCGAAGTATATATAGAAGTATATTTGTCCTTCCTTCATTGTTTTTCTATATGAAATATGTATGTAATATCCATTGTACAATTCTGGTTTTGCATGATTTCAGGATGATCATGCAAATCAATGTCTTCATAAACTTAGAGCCATTTTTCTTCACTTTATAAGTTAAGACGACATTTAAGAAATTATTTCAAACTTTAAATTTTCAGTCATTCTAAATGTTCTGGTTATTGTTGGTACAATATGTTCTCTTAAAGGAAAAACTTACTTTTATAAATAACCAAAACAGGTTATAGTTATTGACCAGAGTTTTTCCTCATAAAGATTTGGCTTTTATTTAGCCTTTGGTTCTAGACGTTGAAAGATTATAATTAAATAATTTTGATAATGATTTTTTCTTTTCCTTTAAGATGCTGCATTGGCAGGTTCTGAGAGATCGATATCAGAAAGGTCTTTATCTGCATATGCAAAGAGAGTGATTGAATTGGATAGACAGACAGAAGAGCATTTTCATACTTCATCTCCAATTCTTAGATCATCAAGGAGAACCAGAGCAGAATCTGGAGATTCTCTAGAAAATGTACCTTCATTACCTCTTCTCAAAGAATTGAATGCCCCTAATAGAATTCTGGATGTGTCAGATGCCCAAGAAGACTCTAGTCAAAGATCAGAAATAGAAGAAGTAGACTATACAAAACTGAAGGCGCGTGTGATTGAAGATGCCTGTTTGAAACAATCTGGGAAGTCTGATGTCTTACTGAAGCTAGACCTGGAACAGGGAGATTCATCTGAAATTCTTTCAAGGAAAGATCTTCCTTTAGATTCTGTAAAGGTTCAAGAAGACTTGGTTAGATTAGCCATTGAAAATCTTCACAGAAGGGAGTTGAAAGAGAAAGAGTCAGATCCAGATGTGGATCATAGTCCGAACATCCAATCAGAAAAAGACATTCCGGAGCAAAAGAATATAAAGGAAAGGGACTTGTCTTTGTTAGGACATCTTTTTGCTCCTAAAGAAATATCATACTCTGAAGATTTTGAAGTGTCTTCTTTTAAGAAAGACATTTCAGCTGAATTGTACAAAGATGATTTCCAGGTGTCATCTTTGTTGTCACTCAGGAAAGACTCTCAGTCTTGCAGAGACAAATCACAGCCAACCGGGAACTCTACAAGTAGAGCCATTAGCTTTGGCAGTGATGATGAAATCAGTGAGTGCCTCAGTGAGAAAAGCCTTTCTGTTCATAGCAGTATCCACTCAGAGAGGCTGTTGGAACTCAAGTCCCCTACTGAGCTTATGAAAAGTAAGGAGCACGGTGATGTAGAGCATGAGCAGGGAGTTATGGAATCCCCTTCCTTCATTTCAGTTTCTGTGGCAGATGAGTTACATAATTTCCACATTGGTGATAGGGTGTTGATTAGCAATGTTCAGCCAGGAACTCTTCGATTCAAAGGAGTGACTAGTTTTGCTAAAGGATTTTGGGCTGGAGTGGAGTTGGATAAAGCTGAAGGAAATAACAATGGAACGTATGACGGCATTGTATACTTTGTGTGCAAAGAAAAACATGGTATTTTTGCTCCTCCTCAAAAAATATCTCACATTCCAGAAAACTTTGAGGACTATGTAGACATAAATGAAGATGAAGAGTCTTACTCAGATGGACAGTATCAGTACTATAATCACGAACAGAAAGATAGAGTGGATTCAAAGTTTGATAGAGAAAAGGAAGCAGTTAAGTATTTTGATGAGAACTCTCTACCTAGTATGCATGATATAGAAGCCTCACTTGATAGAAGCCTTAAAATAGAAACAGACAACATTCAGGACATTTCTGGGGTACTTGAAACCCATGTTCACCAGCAGTCTTTGGTGGATTCACCGATCTGCTCAAAGGAAAACAAAGACCTTGTTTCTCCTGCCACAGAAAAGGTTTCCATTGTTGTAGAAGGTGATATTTTAGATAATAACTTTTCTGAAGAGTTAAAGAAGCAACAGCAGTTTACAGAAAAGGAAGAGAACCTATATCCCGAGGTGTCAGAAAAGCTTTCTACTCCGCTTCTGGATCTTTTAACGAGAGAAAAGAACCAATTGGAAGCCCAGCTGAGGTCATCACAAAGTGAGGGAGAAAAGTCAAAGCAACAGCTAGAAAAAGTCAGCTTACTGACAGACAGTTTACTAACAGTCTTTGTGAAGGACACGGTCAGTCAACTACAAGAAATCAAAAAAGCTAGGGATGAGAAAATCCAGCTTAGCAATCAGGAGCTTCTTGATGATGATCAAAAGAAAGTACCACCCCAAGCCCTATCCCCAAATCTTGAGGAACAGTCATCAAGTGTTCCAGCTTGCTTCTTAAGGTCTGAATTAGAAGATGAAAAAGAAGAGATTTCTTCACCAGATATATGCCCCAGACCTGTAAGTATTTTATCTAGACAGAATGTCAATTAACTTTATCTTTGTAGCACATTTTAATTCTGTAGCTCCTGATAGGTTTTTTTTTGACGTGTTATTTATTAGATAAAAATCATGTACTAGTTCTTAAAGGCCTTGTTGCTGTTTTTCTGTCTGAAGTATAATTGTTCTCTGTTACGTCATGAGTGGTCACTATAGGGTTGTCACAAACACTAGCAGCTTTATGCTGGATTGGTGACCCTCAGGTGCTCTCCACAGGTTAGAGTCCCTTCCACATTCACTGAACAGATTTATTCCATGGAGCTTCCTAGTGGTTCTCAATCCAGTTCCTTTTTTGCCTATGAAATTATTTGTCTACCTAGTTACTCAGTTACCTTGTGGATATTACCAGTTGTGATGTTGATTCTGGTAAAACTGAAATATATCCACTGTGACATATACTCAGACCGTCAGCTTACTTAGGTTGCCCATGGACAGTTGAACAAAAGTAATGATTTTGAGTAACTTGAGCCAGATAATCACAAAAGGTGAGAAATTTCCTATAAGATTTCCATACCCCACAGACAAGAGTCCCTCAGAAACAAAATAATGATGATTCAAAAAGAAAAAAGCAATAAACATTTTATAAATTTCAATTTTAAGTCTTATATAAGCACAATTATGGGTTTTAGGATAGTTTTTTCTTAAATTGTTGATTAGTAGTCACCATAATGTTTTGCTTATAGAGAAGTAATAAAATATAAATAATATATTTGGTTTATCTTTAAAAAAAAAAAAAAACCCAAATGAGTGATCTGAGGTCACTAAATGGTGCTCTCTTTGAATGGTTCCATTTCTGTAGGAGAGTCCAGTATTTGGTGCCAGTGGGCAGGAAGAACTTGCGAAGAGACTTGCCGAACTTGAAATCAGCCGGGAGTTCCTGAGCGTGTTAGGAGATGATCAAGACTGGTTTGATGAAGACTTTGGTTTGAGCTCTTCTCACAAGATCCCCAAAAATAAGGCAGAAGAAACAATTGTACCTTTAATGGCAGAACCTAAAAGAGCTCCCCAGAAGCCATGTGAAACACTATTGGCAGTCCCACATACTACAGAGGAAGTAGAAATTCTTGTACATAATGCAGCAGAAGAACTCTGGAAATGGAAAGAATTAGGTCATGATCTTCATAGCATTAGCATTCCTACAAAACTGCTTGGCTGTGCCAGTAAGGGTCTAGATTTAGAAAGCACTAGTAAAAGGGTCTACAAACAGGTATGTAACATGGAAGGATAATTTTAATTTTTAAATTTATCTCCATTGTCTGAAATTTGGATTCTTAGCCATTTTGTATTGTTTTATTTTTCCCTATCAAGGCGGTTTTTGACTTAACAAAAGAGATTTTTGAGGAAATATTTGCCGAGGATCCCAACTTAAATCAGCCTGTCTGGATGAAGCCATGTCGGATCAACTCCAGTTATTTCCGACGAGTGAAAAACCCAAATAACCTTGATGAAATCAAGGTAAACTGCAAACTAGAAAGTATCTCCTTTGTTTGACTTGCTCTTCATTTATGCAGATCTTATAAATGCATAAAAGCAGGTACCCTTTTGTATTATTCGCCCTCTGTCCTCAAGGCCTGTCGCATAGGAGGTATTAAATAAATGTTTGTTGATTCATTGAATCCATAAGCAGTGGAGGGATGGGGGAGAGGGAATCCTGAATCCTCAGGATTTTGCAAAGCATAATTTGAACAGTCATTTCCTATATATACATAGTTTATAATACTTAAGAAAAAATTAGGAAATAGGGAGATAACTTACTGTGATTCATTGGAGTTTTAGGTAAATTTTTGGCAATTTAGAGATAGGTATTCTAGGAATATACCTGAAAACATGTCATATATCAAATATGCCAGCCCTAGACAGATGTTAACCTTTCCATTTTTGATTTTGGAGGTTTTGAATTAGTAATGTGGCTTTGAAATATGTGGGATAGTAATATGATATATAAAATATAGTGTTTCTAAGAAGTCCCTGAAAAGATTAAGTGCCCTGAAGTTACAATGACTCCCAACAAGACTTTAGAGTCACATTGGTAGAAATCTCTGCCTGTTCACATGTTTCTTTAATATATCAAAGGTTATATTTCCAGTGCAGTGCCTCTCAAATGGTAATGTGAATATGACTCATCTGGGGATTTTGTTAAAATGCGGATTCTTACTCAACAGGTCTGGAGTAGGACCCGAGATTCTGTGTTTTTAACAGGCTCCTGAGTGATGCGAATGCTGTTGACCCTAGAACCACTCTGAGTAGCAAGGCTCTGAAGTTGTGTTTTCCAGACTTTATTTGATCACAGAAAGCTCATTTTCCCTATAGCTAGCATACCTCCAACTATAGTTGATCCTTGAACATCGTCGGTGGTTAGGGATGCCAACCCCCTACTCAACTGAAAATCTTTAGCTACCAGAATAGCCTACCAGAAAGCTTACCAATAACATAGTTAACACATATTTTGTATATATATTATATACTGTATTCTTAAAGTAAGCTAGGGAAAAGAAATGTTATTAAGAAAATCTTAAGGAAGAGAAAATACATTTATGGTACTGTTATGTATTCACTGAAAAAAATCCGTGTATACGTGGACCCACACACAGTTCAAACCCATGTTGTTCAGGGCTTCCCTGTACTCATCTTACTGCTGGATTTTCTTAGTCATCGAGGAGTGTATGTGGTCTATTAAAATACAGTAGGGGCTCCTGGGTGGTTCAGTGGGTCAAAGCCTCTGCCTTCGGCTCAGGTCATGATCCCAGGGTCCTGGGATCAAGCCCCGCATCAGGCTCTCTGCTCAGCAGGGAGCCTGCTTCTCCCCCTCCCCTCTTTCTGCCTGCCTGTCTGCCTACTTGTGACCTCTGTCTGTCAAATAAATAAAAATAAAAATATTTTTAAAAAATACAGTAAAGAACATACACAATATTCTGATATATAATGTGGAAGCATTGCCTAAGCAATTTAGCCTTTTTTTATTCAAATATAATTAACTTATAACATGTTATACAGCTGTACAGCATAGTGATTTGATATTTGTATCTGTTATGAAAAGGTCACCATAACAAGTCTAGTTAACATCCATCATCACATATTGTTTCAAATTTTTTTGTGTGATGAAAAATTTTAAGATCTGCTATTGCAGCAACTTTCGAATATACAATATAGTATTAACTATAGAGAGCTTTTGAAAATATTTTATACTCATAGAACATCAACAGATGTTTATGAAATACAATATGCTTACTTCGAAGTTCGGCAAGCTATGGCCCACAGACCAAATGCAGCCTACCACCTGTTTCTATAAATGAAGTCTTATTGGACCACAGCCACACCCAGTTGTTTAAATATTGTCTATGGCTGCCTTCCTGCTCTAACAGCAGGGCCAAGTAGTTGTGACAGAGACCACATGGCCCACAAAGCCTAAAATTTTTACAGTCTGGCCCTTTACCGAAGTTTGCTGACCCTAGCTTAAATTGAAATAAGTAGTACCCCCCCAAAAAAGTTTTCAAAGATTAATTTGATTCATTAAAAAAAAATAAAAAGACTTTAAAATTATTTTCAACTTTGAGAAATAGAGTATCAGAACCTCCTGGGGAGCTTTTTCAAAACACTGGTGTACTGCATTCTTTCAGCCCTCCAAAATTGCTACATCCTTGAGAGAGAGGGGTGGTAGAGTTTGGGGACACATTGGTTTGAGAATCTTCTCAAATGATTCTGAATCATAAATGTATCTTTTCCCCCATTAGGAACATTGTTTTTTTAACAGAACAACCATAAAAAGTAGTAAAAACCCAAATTATTTTGTTAATAACAGAGAACAAATAAGTTGAAATAAGATACAGAATATATATATCAACAGTCATCCCATGCGTAAATCTTTATAACACACAATGATGCTACCCATCAATTTCAATATTGAAATGGCATTTTGTAAAGTTTTTTTTAAGGGTGATAGTTTAAATATTGATACTAAAATTATCGTGCTTTTTATACTGAAGTGTTGATTAGTATTTTTTTAATTCAACATACTCAGTCATGGTGCTTCAAAATAAACTGTCCTAGCCAAAGCCTGTACTTTGCTCACATGGCATTGTTTCCAACATTTATATGGGATTTTTTCAGGTGCAGAGATTTATTTTATGCTTCCTTTGGTAGTTTTGCCAGCTTGAAGTTAGCTGAGGGTGGGTTCTTGGGTAGAGGGGACTCTAAAGTGATTTTTCTTTGCAGATTCATCAGTGGGTTTTACTTTTGTGTGTTGGGTAAAAACAAAAATTCTTTAAGTGAATAAAGTATGAGCATTTGGAATGCTTTTGTCTTCAAAATGCTAAGTGGAACAGTAAATGGAAGAATTTGTTGTGATTTTTAAATTATGAATGTCATATTCTTAGCATAAATCTCCATTATGAGCACTAATTCCCAGGAACTTGGTTGTTTGTGTTTCATTCCGTCCTCTTATTTTCACAGAACTTCATAGCCACAGAAGTACTCAAGTTGTTTAGTCTTAAAAAGGAGCCAAACCACAAAACAGATTGGCAGAAAATGATGAAATTTGGAAGAAAGAAAAGAGATCGAGTGGATCATATCCTGGTCAGTGCGTATAACTGAAATATTTTTATTTTTATTATCTCTTCTAAAATCGAGATGTATTTAGAGTCTAAAAAGAAGGGGAAGGTGCGCCTGGGTAGCTCAGTAGGGTAAGCATCCAACTCTTGGTTTTTCTGCTTAGGTCATGGCCTCGAAGTTGTGGGGCCGAGCCCGGTGGTGTTAGGCTCTGTGCTTAGTGTGAAGTCGCTTCAGATTCTCTCTCCCTCTCTTTCTCATTCACCTTCTCTCTCTCAGTAAAAAGATACCAGTGTAGATTCTGGGTCCAGATTGCCTGAGTTTAAATCCCTTTTCTGCCACCTACCTGGTGCGTAATCTTGGACAAATTGTCTAACCTCTTTATGTCTCATTTCCCTGTCTGCAATCTGCCAGTACAATTTTTAAGAGGATTAAATGGATGTATAGAAAAGTTCCTTGTATATAACTCAGTAAATATTAGTTGTTACCATTTTGTCATCATTATTATCCAGAGCTTTAGCTGGATAGTATATATTCCATTTTGCGATATATTTTTTTAGCATTAGAAAAATGTTTATCAAGGTGTTTTGGCTTGGTGGGTTAAGCACCTGACTCTTGATCTCAACTCAGGTCTTAATCTCAGGGTTGTAAATTCAAGCCCTGCATTAGGCTCCATGCTCAGCCTTTAAAAAAAAAGAAAACTGTGTGTCAAACAAAAAAGAAAAAGGAAAGGAAGAGAAGTCTTTCTTCCATAAAAGATCATTAACTAATTGCAAACTTTAGGAAACTCGTTACTTCATTCAGGTTTTATCTCTGAACATTTTCATTCTGGACTTTCTGTCTTGTTTACATTTATATTCATGTAATGAAAACTAGTGTAATACTTAAATTAACCCATTTTCCCCAAGTATATGCCTTCCCATTGCTTCATGTGCTCAGTAACAGCTACACTAGGTAAACATTTATTTAGTGTTTTATAGCTTGCCATTCCTTTTCAGGCTTTTTTCATGCATGAAAAGAGTGGCAAACTATAAAACATAGTAATTATATGAGGTAGGAAGGACTCCTGTTATTCTGTTTTATAAATGAGGAAGTTTAGACTCAAAGATATTAAGTGACTTGTCCAGCAAATGAGAGCCAAGATTTTAACCAACTAGTTCTTTGTAGATCCTTGCGTCTCAAGAATAGTAACTTGTTCTCCTATTTCAACAGTGGCTTAAAGTTTGAGTTATGGTTAATTTCCATAATTTTACTTCCAGCACTTCTTTAGTAATTAAGAAAGCATATCAGGGGCACCTGGGTGGCTCAGTTGGTTAAGTGTCTCCCTTTGGCTCAGGTCATGAGCTCAGGATCCTAGAGTTAGCCCCGCCTGGGGCTCCCTGCTCAGTGGGGAGTCAGCTTGCCCCTCTCCGTCTGCCCCTTCCCCCGCTACTGCTCTGTCATTCAAATAAATAAATAGATAAATAAAATCTTTAAAAAAAAAAAGATTTTATTTATTTGAGAGAGAGCACAAGTGGTGGGTGGGGGAGGAGCAGAAGGAGAGGGAGAAGCAGACTCCCTGCTGGGCACAGACCTGGACCTGGGGCTTGATCCCAGGACCCTGAGATCATGACCTGAGCCAAAGGCAGACACTTAACCAACTGAACCACCCAGGTGCCCCTCAAATAAATAAAATCTTTAAAAAAAAAGATGAAAAAACTATGTTAAGAAACATTCATTTAGGGCGCAGTCGTTAAGCGTCTGCCTTCGGCTCAGGTCATGATCCCAGGGTCCTGGGATTGCGCCCTACATTAGTCTCCCTGCTCAGCAGGAAGCCTGCTTCTCCCTCTCCCATTCCCCCTGCTTGTGTTCCCTCTCTCACTGTGTCTCGCTCTCTGTCAAATTAATAAATAAAATCTTAAAAAAAAAAACAAAGAGAGGGGTGCCTGGGTGGCTCGGTTGTTAAGTGTCTGCCTTGGGCTCAGGTCATGATCCCAGGGTCCTGGGATTGCGCCCTACATTAGTCTCCCTGCTCGGCAGGAACCCTGCTTCCCCCTCTTCCACTCCCCCTGCTTGTGTTCCCTCTCTTGTTGGTCTCTCTCTGTCAAATAAATAAATAAAATCTTTAAAAAAAAAAAGAAACATTCATTTTTCCCTCTATCAATTAAACTGATCACATCCTCTATAAATCATCTCAGTGTACACATTTGAGTGGAGAACTGTGCTGATGAAGGACTGATGTGACAGTAGTAATGAAGACAGGAGTAGAGCCTACCTTCATGGCTTTTTGCTGCCAGAAACTAGCCATTGATACATAATTTACACACGTAATTCTAAATTAAATGATAAAAATAGAGGAATGGGAGCTGTTGTAAAAGCATAAGCCAGAGGAAACTGATCTAATGAGGATGGTCAGGGCAGGCTTCCCTGAGGACATTTGATCTGAGATCTTTTTTTTTTTTTTTAATATATTTTTTAAGATTTTTATTTATTTATTTGACAGAGAGAGATCACAAGTAGACAGAGAGGCAGGCAGAGAGAGAGAGAGGGAAGCAGGCTCCCTGCTGAGCAGAGAGCCGGGCGCGGGACTCGATCCCAGGACCCTGAGATCATGACCTGAGCCGAAGGCAGCGGCTTAACCCACTGAGCCACCCAGGCGCCCTTGATCTGAGATCTTCAAGATGAATAAGCATCACCTGAATTCTAAGATCGAAGAACAGTTCAGGGGGAGCAAACCACATTCACCAAGCCCTGAAATGAGGAGGAGCATGATTTGAGCTGAAATGTTAGTGGTTGAAGGTGACATGAGATAAAACTGGAGAGGTAGAGTCTGTATTCTCCAGTGCTTTGTAAGCCATGTTAAGGATTTTGGATCTTAATGTAAAAACAAGGAGTTTAAGAAAGAAAAATTACAAGATCAGATTTCCAGTTTTAAAAATGCTGGGAGAGTGGGTTGCCTGGGTTAAGCATCCGACTTTTGATTGCAGCTCAGATCATGATCTCAGAGTTGTGGGATCGAGCCCGTGTCAGGCTCCCTGCTCAGTGGGGAGTTGGCTTGAGATTCTCTCTTTCCTTCTCCCTCTGCCCCTCCCCCCAAATAAAAATAAATAAATCTTAAAAATAAATTTTAAAAATGTGTCTATATCTATATCTCTACCTCCCCAAGTAGATGCTTCAAAAGAACTAAGTGTGGTGGAAAACAGACCAGCTAGAATATATATTATAATATAGAATATATAGAGAAAATAGAATATTCTATATATATATAATTATATAATATATAAGCTAGATATAGCTTATATGGCGAAGGTGGCTGTTTTTTAAAGCAAACCTTCTTAGCTAAGTTTCTTTTGAGTATGTGTCAAAGTAAATGAGGAAACTAGCATCGTGTGCCAGTTGAAAATGACACGGAGAATGAGGGCCTACTACACATGGCCTCAAGCTAGTTACAGACAGCTTTGCCTTCACACGGTTATAGAAATGTCATCTTAATAGTGAAAGGATTAAATACACTGGAGTAGGAGGCAGTAACATGGAGGCATCTTCTAACTTGAATTATTAATCAGAAGTGACAAGTTATGTATCTCACAAGTGAACAGTAAGCAAATTGGTTTGTGGCTCTGTGTTAGATGTACCAAACAATATACTGTCTTTGGAAGGCAGAGGCTTCCAATGGTGCCAGATAGGGTCACTTAAACAGTAACATCTGTCTCTCTAGCAGTTCTCAGAAAATTCTCAAATAAAAAAAATTACTTTTTATTGTATAAGATTATTATAGCTTGGATGAGGGTGACATCTGTGTATAACAATTCAAGAGATTTCGGAGTTGGGAAACAGGAATGCATATATTACGTGAATATCCCCTTTGCTGGTCATAAAATACTTTTTACCTTCCTACAGAGAGAACTGGGCCTATGTAACTTGTTTCAAGAGTTTTTCCCCCACTCTTAATATGCAGCTAAATGGTACTGTTAGCTCCTTGAGTTAATTATTAAGAAATACTAAATAAACTTCCCTCCCACAATTAGACTTAGCCAGCCTCGCATTTGGAGATCTTGATGTTTTTGCACTTCAGAGAGATTGAGATTCAAAACAACAGTTCTTTTAAAAGATTTATTTTTTTAGAGAGAGAGAGAGAGCACACATCGCACATGCCAGCATGGGAGGAGGGCCAGAAGCAGAGGGAGAGAGAAACTTAAGCAGACTCCGTGCTGAGTGCTGAGCCTGTGGCAGGGCTCGATCTCAGGATCGGACCTGAGCAGAAACGAAGAGCCAGCCGCTTAACCAACTATGCCACCAAGGCACCCCTCAAAACATCAATATTTTATAACATGTGAACCAAAAATTCTTCCCTTAGTACAAAAGAAGAATCATGTTTATTATGAAATAATCAAGATCATTTTAGAAAATTTAGAAAATACTGATAAATCAAAAGAAAATCATGATAATCTCATCATCTAGATAACTTTTAATATTGTGATGTATGGTCTTATTTAGACAGAATTTTTTTAAACAAATGAGATTATCTCTTTATTGTGATCTGATTCTTTTTTCTTAATAAAATGAACATTTTTTTTATCTTGTCACTAAGGTCCTCTATTTTATATCACTTTTAATAACTTTATACCATTCTGTTTTCCTAGAAATACAGTAATCCATTGAATGGATGTACCATTATTTAACCAGTCAATTTTTTTTGCTCTTTTAAACAGTGTTGTAATAAACACCTTGCAGCATGAGATCTTTGTACTTATTTCCAATGATTTCCTTAAGATAAACTCCTAGAAATAGAATTGCTGATTAGAAGTATATGCAGAATATTAAGGCTTTTGTATGTGTGGTCAAATTCTTCTCCAAAAGGGTTGTACCAATTATACATACTTACTGGCACAATACAAGAGTGGAGGTTCTCGCCTTTGCCAGTACTAGCTGTTTACCGATTTTTAAATCTTTACCAAAAGAATGAGCTCATTCTGCTCTAATTTTGTCATTAACATGGTTAATTTTTTACCTGTTTGTTGGCTATTCTAAATCTCTCGCATGTTTGGTATATGTGCTGTCGAAGCAGGCACTCTTTTGCGTGTTTAATCATAAAATATTTCAAAATTCGAAAACAGGACAGAAACCGGTTTCTGCATCCTCCTCTTTAATTTAGTCCAGTTTCTGTCTTCCTAAAGTACATACTTGGAATTAGTTCATTAATCTCACTAACTTAATGCAAATGCTTTATTTCCGCTCTTACTCTTGGATTACAGTTTACATAAATATTGAATTCTAGGATGATAGTTCTTTTACTTCAGCAATTTGAAGGTACTTTTTTATTGTAACCTGACATCTGTTGTTGGTCTTGAGAAATCTGCCAACAGTCCTTTACGGGGAATCTGTCTTTTCTTCTTGGTTTCTGTTGGAAGATTCTTATGTGTTCATTTTACGGTTTCTCTGGATATGTCTAGATGTGGATTTCTTTTTTTTTCCTGCTTTGGATTCACTGTGCTTATTAAATCTATGGATTCATATCTTTACTGAATTCTGGAAAATTCTCAGCTATTGTCTCTTAGAATGTTTCCTCTCCCCAGTCTCCAGTTCCTTGTGTCACTTTTCTGGACATACCTTTGGCCCTGTTCTCTCTTTCATCGCTCTTAATTCCTCCACTAAGTAGATGTAACAATTGCTGCTTTTTAAAATTCCTATTTGTCCCAGTACTTAAGATTTTCCTCTTTTCTCAAGATTTCTTTATGCATTACCAGTACTTTTTGTTATATTTTATCCAGTATTTCTGTGTTTATATAAGAGGTTTTTTGCATTATCTTACTCTACTGTTTGCTGCCGGTGCTGGTGGTGGTGGTTTGTTTCAATATACTATAGGAGTTTTTCAAATTTTATTTCTAAGTAATATTTGAAAAATTTAAAAGAGCAGAAGACAGAGGTTAATATTTTGGTCAGCCCAATACTATAGGTAAAATGAAGCCATCTTTTCTTTTAAAATTGATGGTTTTTATTGTTCTTCTAGAGCTTTGATTGTTGGTAATTTTGCTTAGAATCTTAAGCTTTTAAAGATCCTGAAACTTCCTGAGTCTCATTTAGTATGTTTGGATGTAATGAACTGCACATGTTCCCGTGGATGTTAATGCCACTAAAATGAGAAAACATGGCTTAGCAGTTAAGAGCAGGATCTGTGGAATCAGACCTCTTGTAAGGTTTCAAACTTGTCTCTCCCACTTATTAACAATGTGACTTTAGGTAAGTCACTTCTCTGTCTCAGTCTCCCCACCTATAGCGTGGCAGCCTCAGAGAGTTGTTGTAACAACCAAATGAGGTACTCTGTGTCCTAAGTGGCATATAGGAAGCTCTTAAAAGTACTAGGTATTATTAATATAATCATTTGTATTGATATACAATCATTTTCTTACTTGATCCCCCCCTCCCTGCCTGCAAACAGCCAGAGTCTAAATTATGTCAGTTAGAACTTGGGTCAGAAATTTGACTTGGTGCTAAGAGATATATAACTATGAAGATACTGGGTTTAAGTCGTGAAAAGTCCATCTTTTTATTAAAAATGTATGTGCCCTTCAACTATGGTAGTTTAAATCTGCCACCGGTGCCTGGTCTAGCATTCTTAATAAAAGCACTTTGGGGGTGCCTGGGTGGCTCAGTGGGTTAAGCCTCTGCCTTCGGCTCAGGTCATGGTCCCAGGGTCCTGGGATCGAGCCCCACGTCGGGCTCTCTGCTCAGCGGGGAGCCTGCTTTCCCCCACCCCCCGCCACTCTCTACCTACTCGTGATCTCTCTCTGCCAAATAAATAAATAAAAATCTTAAAAAAAAAAAAAAAGCACTTTGATTCAGAACAAGGAGACACGGTCACCTCTACCTAAAGATCCGAACAATATTAGTAGATTTAAATCCCAGAATGTTGTGGCTCCATCTTTCTATATTAGGTCATATAATATGTCAGCCATATTGTCAAGTTTTTTTGATACAATTTTCTAACCAATTCCAGTATTTTCTTTCATCATGCTGGTTCATCACCATCAACATGCAGTCCTGTGTGATAAAAGAAAAGATTATTATTAGCACAGAATTAAATCATGTAAAAAGTTTAATTGGAAAAGGGACTCTGATGTGTGTATGCATAAATACTGTGCTTCACAGCAGTTAAGAAAGAACTAGAGGAAACTCTTCACATATTTGCCTGTTAAAGCATTATTAAAAAGGACCCTCTGAGCTCCCAGGAGCACCTGTGGCCAGTTCAGATTAATCCAGTCGGTTATTTCCTATACATCTGCTGTGTGCCAAGTGTGATACTCTGGGCACTGGGAATACATGAGTGAAACAAAGCAGACAAAATGCAAGGAGCTTTCATTGTACTGAGGGAGACATAAAATAAGTTAAATATATAGAGGCAATAAGGGAATATTGGGGGTGGCAGTTTTAGAACGGATGGCTAGGGGAGGTCTTGCTGAGAAGAGGACACTTGTTTAAAGGACTGAGGGAAACAAAGTGAGCCAAGCGCTCATGCAGGGGAAGAACATCTGGGAACAATAAATAGGACCGTGATCACTGGGGGAAAGTCACTGGGTATAGAGCAGAGTGGGGAGTCAGAAATAGTAGGAGATGATGTTTCAGAGGTATTGTGTGTGTGTGTGTGTGTACGCGCGCACAGACGGCCAGATCATGTAGGGTCTAAGAGGCCCTTGTAAAGACTATAGGTTTTGCCCTGAATAAGACTGGCAGATATTTAACGATTGAGCAGAAGAGTGACGTGATGTGACGTACATTTAACAGGATCTCTGTGGCTGCTATGTTGAGAGTAGACTGAAGGAATGGTAGCAGAGGTGGGGGCAAGGAGACCAGTGGGATATTGTAATAATCCAGGCAAGTGATAAGTGGCCGGAACCAGTTTGGTGGTATTGAGGTGGTGAGAAATGGTCAGATTCTCGACATATTTTCAAAATAGAACAACGGAACTGCTGATAAATTTAATGTGGCATGTAAGAGACAGAAAGGTAGTAAAACGGGCACCTGGGTGGCTCAGTGGGTTAAGCCTCTGCCTTCAGGTCGGGTCATGGTCTTAGGGTCCTGGGATGGAGTCCAGAATCAGGCTCTCTACTCAGCAGGGAGCCTGCTTTCCCCACCACCCCTGTCTGCCTCTCTGCCTACTTGTGATCTCTGTCAAATAAATAAAATCTTTTAAAAAAAAAAAAGAAAGTAAGAACAACTCCGTTGGTTTGGTGGGGGCAACGGGAAGGATAGAATTGCCATTTGCTGATTTGAGAAAGACTGAGAGGAACAGGTTAGAAAGGAAAATCAAGAGTTCTGTTTTGAACATAACTAAAGTTGAGGTGTCTGATAAACATCCAAGTGGAGACACCAAGTAGGCAGTTGGATGTATGAGTCTGGAGCTCAGGCCAGAGACCTGGGCTGGAGATAGGAATTTGGGGATGATGGACATGGAGGTGGCCAAGTGGCCAAGAGAGTGCAGACTAATAGAGAGGAGGTCCGGCAGCTGATTCCTGTCACACTCTAGTGTTTCAGGCATTCAGAAGGCATTCAGAAGATGAGGAGGAACCAACAAAGCAGACGAGAAAGGAGCAGCCAGTGAGGTAGAAGAAAGCCAGGAAAGTGTGGGGTCTTGGAAGCCAGGTGAAAGCGTTTCCAGGAGGAAGGAGGAATTAACTGCATGGGCTATAGCTAATTGGTCAGGTAAAATAAGAACTGAGGATTTACCGTGGCATTTAGCAATATGTAGGTCTTGACTGATCTTACCATTAATGTGAGTAATCTGGGATGTGCGAGGTCAACGCTGGGTTTCAGTAGCTTTCAAGAGGGAATGAGAGATGAGTGAGAGCAAAAGTAGTTATTTCAAAGGCGGTGTTTTTGGTAAAGTGAAAGATGGAGGGGGTCATGGTGACAAGGTAGGGGTCTTGTAGCTTGAAAGAAATAGGCTGACAGGAAAAATTCGCTAGAGATAATGGGACGATGCAGAGGAGCGCGGAGGGGCTGCGGGAGCGGCGTTCCTGTGGCAGCGCGGGGGGGTGTCCGCACCGTGGGCGGGTGCCCTCCCACGGAATCTTAGCACTTGTGACGCGATAGACTACTGTGCTCAGCGTTTTGTGATACACGGTTGCTTCCTCCGTACGAATGTGCAGAATAATTTAGGGACTCTTGATCCCAGCTCAGGTCTTGATCTCGGGATGGTGAGTTCAGGCCCTGCACTGGGCTCCACATTGGGCGTGGAGCCTACTTAAACACAGAGAGGAAAAGAAAATGTATGATTGAGCTGTCCTTGCTCAGACCGGGAAGGTCCCTAATCAGTCTAACTGTCCATGTGTCTGTGGCATCATTTGAGGTGAGTAAAATATAAAGAATGTTTTTTAGACAGAAAGGCCTCCATTAGCCAAAAAAAGAAATCTTTCCTTCAGCTCCAGTTCCCATTCACTGTCCCGTTACCGCTTCACAAGGACATCGATGAATTTGTAACTTAGGTGAGCTAAGAATATGTCGAACTATTTTTAGCAGTGCATCCTCAAAGTGTGTATGTGTGGAATGAATGACAAGAAGTTAGACCAACTTTTGTATATCCTTTATACACAGTAGCCTTGGAAAATCTCTCTCCTGTAGGTAGAATTGCACTTAAAACCACAAATCCTGGAGTGAAAGCATCCAGCTAATGACTGAATCTTTGTTACAGCGTAAGATCTGATAAGGTGCTAGGTAGATAGCTCTTGAGTTTCTGCTTACTGTTGGAAAGTTCTTTCTCATAGTAAGCCTAAAAAGATTTTCATATAACTAATTAGAACTTACTTCTACCGCTTTGGGGTTTTATAATAATTTTAATTCTTTCTGCATGCCTTTGAGGCAGCTCTCTTGTTCTACCTAAGTCTTTCCTTCCCTGTTAAATGTTGGTATTCTCTGCTCTTGTCTGATAGTATTTTTAAGTTCCTTCAACATTTTCAACTTTACTTTTTTCAGTGTCCCCCTTTAGATACCATGCTCAGAATTAACCATGTGATATTTCATGTACTGATTTATTAGTGCAGTCATATAGCCTCCTCTCTTTTTCCATTAATGCAGCTTATAATCACATTTGTTTTTTGACTACATGAGTCTCATGAGACTCAGAAAAACTTGGGAAAACCTCAAAACCAGAGGGCTTTTGTAGTTATTTGGAGGGCCCAAATATAGGACCTTATTCTTTTCTTCCATCATCTTGTTAAATTTGGCCCTTTGTTCCAAGCTACCAATACATTTAAAAAAAAATTTTTTTAATTTTTTTATAAACATATAATGTATTATTAGCCCCAGGGGTACAGGTCTGTGAATCACCAGGTTTACACACTTCACAGCACTCACCATAGCACATACCCTCCCCAATGTCCAAAATACCAATACATTTTTGAGTGCGTTCTTCCAACATAGTTCTCTCTCTCAACCTTGTGTTACCTCTAAAATTCATCCAAGTCATGGCCAAAAATGATGAACTGGATACAGCTAAAGACAGCTTTTAGTGCTCACTAAAAAATCCATGGGCCAGATATTTAACACATTCTATTTGCACCGTCCTTGTCACTGGGAAACAGAGTACAGTTTTGCCAAATAATGAAATACCAGCAAGATGGATTGGGAGCACAGAGGAAAAAGCTCCTGAGTCTTTCAGGCAGAAGCTTCCTTGCAGGTTGGTGGTAATTTTGTCCTTTAATCAAAAAAGCACAAATCCATTTTACTGACCTATTTCTGTTTCCCCATCTTCTCTGCAAGGATATGGTGGAAGACCCTGCCCCATGCTTGCTGAAATCTGGCCACGTTTAGTTTCCCACATTTCTCTTTCCTGCCCGCCTCATACCCTGTCAAAATAAAAGAAAATGAAGTTAGACTTTTTAATGTAATGTAATTACATTAGACTAAAATTACATTAGTCTAAAATTAGACTTTTTAATGTAATGTAATTTATTTATATACTATATATTAACTTACCATACGTGTATGATACATGGGTAAGAGCAAGGGAAATGTGTAATAAGACAGAAGAGGCTCCAGGAGCCAGAACGGAAGAAAATGGAGGCAGATCTGCAGGCTGTGAGAACCCCTTGATTGCTACATTTGCAGTTCGAAGTTGGGGCTTTGTGCTTTTGGATGGCCAAAGCAAAACGGAAAGCATGATGTTGGTCCTCACCAGCTGAGAGAAAAGCGGTTCTTGCTCTAAGGAGGAGCAAAGCTTTTGCTAAACCTCAGCGCAGTGAGGCCCGTCGTCTGCACGCTGAGACCGCGGATCTTGTCCCAAGCCTGTATTCTCCTGTGAGACCAGCAACGATTTCGTCAGGACTGTGCTTCCTGAATTTTGTCAGTGGGGAGGAATTTGCTCAAAGAAAAGGTTTAATGTTAAAGACGGAGAAAACCTCTAAAAAGCCGGGCAACTTTGGACAAAATTCATGGGGATAGTAAAGCTTTTGGGGACACCCCTGTTAGCTTTCCCAGAACAGGGTTCTCCCTCAAAACCAGTTTGAGAAGTGTTGCATTAGGCTCTTGCTTACAACCTCCTTCAGGAGAGCATCACCAGTTCCTTGGTATGTTAATAACATTCCTTACACATCCATACAGAATGATTCTTTGATCAAATAAACATAGAAACTCTGAATTAAACAAGTTTCTTTACTGGTGGACTTCTATTTAATAAGCTAATGTACAAGGTGAACCTCCCAGGTGGGGTTTTCTGAAACTTACTTGACCACGGAGCCCTTTTTGGTGGCATATCTGTTCATGGATCATAAATTAGGGAACAAAGGAAATGGCTATTTGGCAAATCTTTCAAACCCCCTCCTCCACGAGAGAGCATGTGGCAGCCACTGTGTCATATATTTGTCTTCCCTGGCCAGGGGCACCTGTCGAACAAAGCTGTTCTTCCTTCTCTTGCTCTCAGACTCCAGGGCCATGGGCTCTCTCTCCCCCAAGAGTTTTCTCATTTACTCATAACAGGAAGCAGAGTACAGTTCCAGTCTTTGCTTCCTCTACCTTTTTCAAGATGAGACTATGATCAGAGCAGGCCTGGCATTTGTGGTCACGTGGCTTTTTCGCCAAGTTAGACTTCTGGTTAGAGACCCTCCATCGCTGCAGTTTGACTTCACTGAATTCCTCACTAGATCGGGGTTTACAGTCCACTTTCTGCTCCTGGCCTCTGTGCCACACACGGTCTCATTGTGTACTGTACATCTCTTATGTGTCTTTTACGAGCAGTCTTTAAAAATTATAAACAAGCAAAAAATCTTGGGCAAATATATAAAATCATAAATAATAAATAATAATGTATTTTTAAAATACTCTAATGAATATTTAAACTTCATTTATTTATAATACTCTAGAATCACATTCAGTATTTTCTTTGGATATATGCATTTTATATTTGTAAATCCATATACTAATAATTTACATGCTTCTCTCCCCCTTAAATCTTTACACGTTTGCCTATATTGTCATAGACAACAACATACTTGTAAACCTTAATATCTATAAAATACTGGAATATTGTCAGATTCCATTTTGACAGATTTGAAGCCACTTTTATTCATCAGTTGAGTCTTTATTTATTTATTTATTTATTTGACAGAGAGGGAGAGAGAGATAGAAGAGAGGCAGCACAAGCAGGGGAAATGTCAGGCAGGGGAGAAGCAGGCTCCCCAGTCAGCAAGAGCCCAATGCGGGGCTCGATCCCAGGACCCTGGGATCATGACCCCAGCTGAAGGCAGCGGCTTAACCGACTGAGCCACCCAGGTGCCCCAAGTCTTTTCAAAACTACCTTTTTCTCTGACTAATTGCCTTGGGCTGTATTCTCATGGGAGTGGGATGGGAATATGATTAATATGAATATACAATGATAATATCAATACAATCAATTTCCTAGCTTTTATGTGACAATAATTTTCTAACCTTCCTGTTCTCTAAATTCTAGGTCCAGGAGCTCCATGAGGAGGAGGCACAGTGGGTGAACTACGACGAGGATGAGTTGTGCGTGAAGATGCAGCTAGCCGACGGGATCTTTGAGACCTTGATCAGAGATACTATTGATGTTCTGAATCAGATCACTGAGAAACAGGGGAGAATGCTACTTGTGTGACATCTTGCAAATAAACCGAACACTGAGTGCTAACATGAGTCCTGGGCCTTTCTGCCTCCTGATACACACCCCATCTCCATCATAGCAAGAGCGCTTCTGGACTTGTTACCTTTCCTTAAAGACTACTGGTTCGGAGTTCATGGGACGATGAGGTATATCTGGTAGGACAGCCTTTGCCTTTAGAGACTGTCTGCTGGATTAGTTGGTGATTTTCGGTGGGCAGGGCTGCACTCCTGATGTTGACACACAGTATAATCCTCCACCTCTTGTTACCACCCCTACTGGGTCTCAGATGCGGGCTGAAAACAGCAGACTTACCTCTTAGCTGAGACAAGGCTAACACTTGATTGAGTCTGAAGTCGGGCAGGAGAGGTATATAGAATTCTGCGTCCTACCATTTTTTGAAAAGTAACCCTGGTCTACACCATGAAAGTCATAAATGGACATTATAGTCTCTAAACAGTATTAAACCCCTCACCACTTCCAAATAGGCAAGTCTGAGAACGTGTGCCTATTTCACATTCTGGAATTCCTTTCAGTTCTTTTTGAAGACCATTTTCTTCCATTTTTGCAGTTGAGAAGCACCAAGTGGACTGTCGAGTTAACAGAAGTCAATGGTAGCCTTGTTTTCTGAGCACCATCTAAAGAATTTTAAACCTTTGCATTATTTTTAGTTTTCTCTGTGTGGGCATGAAAACAAAGAATGCCCCAAAGGACTGGACCCAAAGGACTGATGCAGGGCTGGTTCATCTACCCCTTCTTCTCTCCCTGCACTTTTCTTACTCCCTCTGAACCTCTACGAGCTGCTCCTAGAGTCACAGATCCTCAGGACCATCTCAGGCATCCAGGCATGGCAGAAGTGGAAATAATTCATTTTGGCCTTCAAACTTTCAACTCCCATCTCTCCCCAAGAAGTCAGAGACGCTGTTACTTGAATGATTTAGGAAATGAGTGTGTGCACCAAAGACAAAAAGATATTGTCTATTGTTTGTGTGCTTGTTCTACGCTATGGAACATTTTTAAATTTATTCTGAGATAAATTATTAAGTTGAAAATGTGTGTCCCTATTCAGAAGTGAAAGATTCTTCTTGTAATAGTAAAACTTCTGTCTTGAAGCTTCTGTGGTTCACAGTCTTTTGCACAGGAAATCTACGGTTTTAACAAACCCATACACATATCGAAGAAGGCAGTTTAATTTTGTGAAAAGAAGATGAGCTTTTCCAAGATCACCTGCCGTAGCAGGAATGGAATAAGATATTTCAAGACACTGTAAAATTCAGTTCTGCCTCTCTTGCATCATCGCTTCTCACAACTATTACCTGTACCTGAAAACAAATACAGAGACTCCAGCTGCTACATTAGAGCATATGTGATGCTCTCTGGGACCTCAGTACCCTGCCTTCTTGACTGGTTTTTCTTAATCAGTCCTGTCCTTCTTCAAGTAATCTAGAAGAATGTGGATAATCTTAGGCGTGAATGTAAATGCCTTAATATTGAAGGTCCTGATTAGAAGCATGATATAATAAGACATCCATCCACTGGATTCATTTTTGCAAATATCCTGGAATGTTATAGCTTCAAAATATGTTAGAAAAACCCCAAAGATGGTATAATCTTTAAGTGTGCACGTTCGTTCATTTCTGCATCTTTCCTCCCAACCTGCCTTTGCGTCTCAGATGTTTCACTATGCACGCTTCCATTCCTCCTTGGTTTCATCTTGTCATTATGAGAAACTTAACCGAAATAATCATTGGAATATTTGCATTTTGCACAATGACTGGTATGATAGCTCTTGACGAATAAGGAAAGCACTGAAATGTGGTGATTGGGTCTCGGGAAATGCGCAGATTGATGCATTGTCAGCATTTCTTCTGGGCTTTTGCTGTTGAGCTCTCGTCTTGTAGCCATAATGAGCAGATCGACTAAGAGAAGCTAGGGTTTCTTGGGGTTTTTAACCAGTAGTGTGGAGATGTTGTTTTCACGTTGGCCAAGGAAAAGCAAAGGCCTTTCTTTTTAGTTCGTGTTATTTGGAAGACAGAAAAACATCTTGTCTATACCCTCTGGCTGTTTGTAGGATTACATTGTCCTTATGATACTGAAACTTTACAGCTGCTATAAATTTTTTATAAGTGAATATGAAAATAATATAATAGGAATATAGGTTGTTTTTCTACATTCTCATTATTTGGACCTAAATCAATTTTTAATAAGAAGATTAATCTTTACTCTTTATGACATTATGATTCCAGAAAAGGAAAAAAAAAAAAAGATTTAAGTGTGGGGAGTCAGCTCTCCAGACTTGGGGTTCCGTAGTGAGGATATAGCCGGGACCACATATTGGCCCCCATCACATGCTCCCGCCATCTCCGTCTTCAGAATCCCGGGCTCTGGCCGAGAGGCAGCAGTCGGTCCGTCTTACTCCTTGTTAGAAATGGTTGTCCGTAGTTTGGTAGCAGCAAATAGAGGAATCTATAATTAGCAGATTTCTTATTATTTTAACTATTGGATAGAATTGAAAAGATGTTTAGTGTTAGCATTAGGACTGGTGACTGTGGATCCCCAGCTACTCGTTCCATATTGGGATCTTTTTAATCAAGCTCTGCCTCTTAACCAAGAATCTAAATATTTCCTCTTTCTAATCTTTGTTCCTTCTCCCCACGCTCCCATCCTCTTTCACTTTCTTCATAATTCCTCTAAGAAAAAGATCTTTGCATCAGCAGTAATATCTTTTAGAATAGCACTATCAGAATTTAGTAGTAAACCAACATAGAGGCTTCAGATTTCGTTCTGAGTCCAAAATAATTTGTGCTACCCAGGGTGCTGACCTCTGGGTTAAACAAGTACAGGGTATAGATTCCCTCTTCAGGTCTAAACAGGAATTTTTATTCTAGGGAAAAGTGGGAAGAGCTCAAAAGTAGTTAATAAGGAAGGTAATTGGTTTTTCTTTTACCCAAAAGAAAAGAAAATTCCTTCTGTGACTACTGGTCTCTGAGAAATTATCTTTCAAAAGAGATTTCATGCTCATAAGAGTGTTGTGGCCTATTGATAAAAACAATTTTGTTCACTTTCTTGTCTTGAAAAAAGTGGCCTTAGCTTTTTGCAATACTTGAATAAAGTGTGTCCTCGCACAGCATTAGAGACTCATAACTTTTCTGCAAGAAGTTCAAACTTAACATCTTCTTTTACTACCTTAAGAATACTAGTGAAGAAAACATTAATTCAAAGAGCAAATGATAGAAACTACAATGATGTTTAATACAAATTGTAGGAATTTACATGTTTACAAATCATCTTGAACTGGTTGTGCAGCAATTCAATAAAATATCTTTGTATTATAAAAATGTGAAGAAAACAATGTAAACTGATGTAAAGGAGGTACTGTCATTTTAATTAACCTATCTGTGTTTAATAGCTTTTCCTTCCGGACTTTGCAAAGCCTTCTGGGTAAACACATTGCAAAGCGATCTCTGGGAGGCCTGGCCTCCGTGTGTGTACTGTACCGTGCAGACATGAAAAACAAACCCGTTTACTGTGTATGTGTAAATAGCTGCTCATCAGGCCGTTTTCAGCCAGTGGTCCCATCCGGTGCAGCTTTGCACAGAAGACTTGGGGTGTGGTTTGTAAGTATGATCTGTAAAATAACTGGGATGAGTTCCCGTGTATACCTGTGTAAATAGATTTGTTAACTGAAATGTACTTTAAGAAAAGATAAAAATCTGTAAATAAACTGATTTATAAATTAAGTTTGTGTCACGTCTCCGTTTTTTCACCTTCCGAGTCGAGATCAGAAGCCAGTCCCCGTGAAGTTGCGTGCCGGCTCGCAGAGCACGTGCGCTCAGGCCGCGGGGTTGGGGAGCTGAGGGGAGAGGCTGTCCCCTCCGCTTGGAAAGGCCATCGCCCCAGACACCCGAACAGCCTGGACGTTTGTCGCTCGTGTGTGCGATCCGGGAGCACACCTTCATGTTCTGAGCACTGTGCCGAGTGCTGGGGAGGAAGAGGAGGCCACAGCCATGGCCCCTGATCCCGTGGAGCTGAAAGTCTAATGAAAGAGTCATTGAAACAGAATTTCGAAAACAATACATGATGAATCGCAGTTAAGTGCTGCAAGCGAAGCACGCGCAGGATTTGAGAATATATAATAAAAAGAACCCAGTGGGTGGGGATGGGTCAGAGAATGGCTCCCTGGCAAATTATAACTCTGTGTTCGCTCTTGATGGGCTTCTTGCCTGCAATTCATGGCAAACAACGTTTCCCCCAGATGACTTATTCTGATCACCCTTGCAAAATAACACACAGAAAAGTCACATGCAATTAAGTGGGCCACAAAAAAGCAGCCATCCGATGACTAGGTGTGGAGGCTATAATTTATTTCTAGAAATACAAGCTTGGAGAAGAATGGAGCTAGAGATCTAGAAGAATAGATGAATTCCCAAGATGGAAACGTATGGCACTTGGGAATGAATCTCTCTAGCCCTCCAGAGTGGAAGTAGCCGCCATGGTCTTGCCTGAATTGCTCTAGCTCTAGGAGCCTCCTGGTGGCCAACCCTGCTGTGCTTTTAACCCCCACAGAGCCGTGAATATTAAAAGAATTCTCAGAAGAGGAATGACCCCAGATTGCTAGATTCTAAGACATCCTTCTGACTCTCATAGATCTATGAGTGCCCATTGCGTGCCAGATACTGTGGTGCTAAGTAGACACAACAGTAATGACAGGTTGAACCTTGGGGGGAAAACCCCAAATATCTTTTTCCTTGAATCCAAATATGTGCAAATGGTAGCTGGCACTGGGAGACGGCAGAGCTAAGGATAGTGAGCCCACAGCGGTGAGATCTGCAGTGGGCAGTGCCGCTGAAGTGAATGCTGAACTAGCCAGTGCTTTCCACAATCCCAGAAAAGCTCAGAAACCGAAGGCAGTGACTGCCACAGAAGAAGGTGTGAAGCACCGGGACTGTTCCACCATTCACTGTTGGCCTACATGAGGCCAAGGTTAAAAGGCAGGTAAGTGGCACCCAGGGTAGAGAGCAGGGACATGAGATGAGGTCATTGGGCACAGACAACAGCACCCCAGGCTCAAGTGGGACAGCATCTCCCTACAGCCAGAGAGGAAAGGAAGGGCACAGGAGCCAGGCCCTTGCTATGCGTGGGTTCCCCGTGGCCAACAGGTGCACTCCAAAGCCCAAGGGGAAGGTGTGACTGCACGGACCCCATGCTGTGCCCCCAGGAAGTTACCAGCACCCACCCCATGGGGTCTGAAATACAGCTGGGGCTGGGCCTGAGGGCCAGGGTCACAAGTGCTTAAGCAGAACAAAGGAGCACACACTGGGAGTCTGGAGGAGGGAAATGGATTCCCACACGAGCTGATAAGCCCAGCACAGGCTGTGAGCACCCTATCTCTTGGTTAAGGAAGTGTGCCAGGTCCAAGGCTCATTCTTATGTGACCCTGTAGGAGGTGAGAAGCTGTGCATGACCGCCTCCCCCAACAGGGATGAGAAGAGAGAACTTGGCTGAATTCTGAAAGGAACACCTAGACCCCCATGGTACCCATACCTTTCCAAAGGATGAGGGTCACTGCCAATCCCCTCTCAAATGCTCTCAGGAAATCATTTATTCTCTGGAGAAACTGAACCAGAGTGTCCCTGAACCAGAGGGCTCCAGGCACAACAAAACACAACCATAGGCAACACACTGACAATAAAAATTGAAGTCTGTGGATTGAATGGAAAGATCTAGGCTTATCCAGGACCCCCTCCTCCAGGAAGAAGACTGGGGGACCCTCCTTTGAAAAAATAGAATGCCTTTGGAGGAAAGTCCTCTATCCTCTAGGTACTGACATGGGGAATTCCTATAGAGAAGAAGTTGGTTTGTTCCCTGCTCTCCTTCCAGTGAAGCTGACAAGGCAAAAGTCCTACACATGTCCTCTGAGTTACTCATCCACATGTTAGCGCATCACCCAGATGTGAACAAACAGCCAGCCATCTCGAGAAATTTGAGGAGAGCCACCTAAATGAGCCAGACCGAGCAGGAGAGAAAAAAACGAAACAGGGCTTCTGGTAAAACAACGCATGGCACAGAAGGAATCACAAGACACAAAAACCATAATTAAAATGAAAACCCTCAGACAGCTCCACAATATCATGTCCCCGAAGTAGGAACAGGATACTCCAAAGGAGTGATGAATTGGAGAACCAGATGAAGCTCTTGAATATTACACTAGAGCAGCCATAATTTAAAATTCAGTAGAACGTTAGAAAGCAAAGTTGAGGAAACATTCTAAAAGGTAAAACAAAAAGGTACATAAAAATAGGAGAGAAACAGATTAAGTTAGAGAACCAGCCCAGGAAACCCAACATCTAATTAGTTGGAATCTAACAAAAACACAGAAAACAAGAAGAAATTAGACAAAGCAAAGAATTCAGAACTTAACCTATGTGAGTCTGCCATTGGAAACAGGCCAATGAGTGGCTCTGCACGAGAAACAACCCCCAGCAAGGCCTATCCTGGGGAGATATCAGAACTCTGCGGGCAAAGAAAAGGGCTAGAAATAAAAATGTCATCACTCTCCTAAACGGAAACATTGGAGACTGTAAGAAAACACAGCAGAAGTTTCAAATATCAAATGAAAATCATTTTCATCCAGAAGTCTACACTTGGCCAAATCCTGAATCAAGGGTAGAATAGGAACGCATCCTTTCTCGGGGTGGGGGTGGGGAGCATAAACCCTGAAAGATGAAGTCTTGAGATCCAGAAACAGGGGCTCCACCCAGAAGCCTGTGAAGGAAATCCCCAGGATGACTTGGAAGGCATTCCCAGGATGACGGCTCTCTGGCACACCTAGAGAGACATCGGTCCAGATCAGAGGTGGGGTGAGGGGGGTTGTACAGAGAGCTCCAGTAGGAATGTCCCCTGGAAGCAAGGAGGTGGAAGAGAGGAGAACAAATAGCATAAGTTTTAACAACATGAAATTTTATTGAGAAGCTGTAGGAGAGCGAGGAAAAGATGGAGTGATAGGTTCAAAGAATGAGTAATGAAAAAAGGAGGAAAAGCAAAGCATTGCGTGAGTAAGAAACAATTATAATGCACTCCCTGGTTCAACTAGGAACAATATTTATAGTTAAAATAATGTAAATACTGTGATATCACTAAATTGAGAGGATGAGGAAAGGGAAGGGAGGTATCAAGAGAGCTAACCCTACACCTACCCTCTACGGAAACATGATGATTAATTTTAGCCAGGCCATAGTATCCAGATATTTGATCAAACACCGGTCTAGATGTTTCTATGAAGGTATTTTTATATGAGACTAATATTTAAGCCAGTAGGTTTTAAATAAAACAGGTTACCCCCTTCATAACATCCAAAGGGTGGTGGGCCTCGTTCAATCAGGTGAAGGTCTTAATAAGAACGAGGTACCACAGGGGAGAGAAAATTCTGCCTCCAGACTGACTTTGGACTTGAGCCACAATATCAGGTCTTCTCTTGGTCTCCAGCTGCCAGTCTGCTCTGCTTGTCAGCCCCTATAAATCACAAGAGCCAATTCCTTTCTCAATCTCTCACACTTCCCAGGCATGCCCTCTGTCCCCTGTTCTCTCTCCACACACAATTCATTGGTTCTCTTTCTCTGACTTCTACAGGAAGTCAACAGCTAAAATATAAAACTAGTGATTAAAAATTAACGTATTTTCTTGAATACAGAAGTCAAGATCAGAGCAAAGATGTCGAAATGAAGTGATTAACCAGGGGGCCTCTGGAAGAAGAGAGAAATGGCGCTGAAGACTACTTGTGTTTTCTGTGTGTACACATGTTGCTTAATAGCCTTTTTTGCTATGCACAACTATCACCTTGAAAATAAAATTAACATTCCCTCCACCAAGAAGTAAAGCCTCGCCAAAAAGGATAAATTCAGCATCTCTTTATTTACTTCCTGCTAAATGTGAAGAAGGCATATTGAGTTTTTAAATATTTTAAAAATGTATTTATACATTTGAGACAGAGAGAGAAAGAACACAGCAGGGGTGGGGGGGCAGAGGGAGATGGAGAAGCTGACTCCCCGCTGAGCAGGGAGCCTGAAGCGGGACTTGATCCCAGGACCCTGGGATCATGACCTGAGCCAAAGGCAGACGCTTAACCAACGAAACCACCCAGGCATTATTTAGATGGAATTGTAACCCCTTTCCTCTTATAACTTCATAACTATTCTAGTACTATTTTCTATGGAAGCTAAATTTGGGTCACAGCTTTTCAACTTAAATATTTTCTATTTCAAGTTAGAACTAGACTCAAAGTAATTAAAACGTTTTGCTGCCAGGCATAATTTAAGTGGTGCATTTAACATAATTAAGAATACTTTAGTAATTCTGCATATTTAAAAAAAAGTCTAGACAAACCATAAGAGACTCTTAATCTCACAGAACAAACTGAGGGTTGCGGGGGTGGGGGCGGAGAGGGTGGTTGGGTGATGGACATTGGGGAGGGTATGTGCTATGGTGAGTGCTGTGAAGTGTGTAAACCTGGCGACTCACAGACCTGTACCCCTGGGGCTAATAATACATTATATGTTAATAAAAAATTTAAAAAAAATTTTTAAAGGGCTAAAGATGTGGTTTGAAGGTTGGTAGCTAGTGGTGGGGAGAGGAATCACTGTGTGGTATCACTTACTGGTGGCCTCAGTGGGTCGGCTTGTGGGCAAATACACCCTGGGGGCCAGCATTTCTCTTGGGGCTGTGACCCTATGACCTTTCCAAATGTATTTTTGCCATGATACTGGCACCTTTTGCAAGCAGATATCATATTTTCTTGTGCTTTTGTTTTGGAACAAGAGTACCATTTAAAAAACACATTTTATGCAACTTGTCTTCCCCGCTGAAGAATGCAGGTCAGGAAACTCAAAACCATTCTTGTAGTCCCAAACACATTCCAGGATTCTGAGTTTCCACAGAACAAAGAGGCATGTGTGATGACCCAATTTAAGTACAGTCAAAATATTTTTTTAAATAATAATCATCTAAATAACTTCCCTGACTGGTCTGTCAGTATGATTGCTACTATTTTGAGAAAACGAATTCAAACAATTAGATGAGCAAAATGGAATGAAAACTCCAGATTCCTACGTCAAGTCTCCAGGTTGAGTATCCTCAGAGAAGAGGGGACAGAAGGGGCATTGACTCATGAATTCCTTGGGAATCGCGGTGTGGGTAATCCTGGCTTCTGGCCTTTGAGAGCCTTGTCTTGTTCATTCTACTTCCTGGAAGTAGCATTGCCCAAAATATGCCTCACCAGAGAGTCTGCCTTAAGTAGTATTTTAACCATTTCTCTTCCGGAGATCCAGAATAGGAGAGGAGAATTTGGTGGTTTCTAGTGAAGAAGCGGAACCATTCCAGAGTTTTGCTCTTCCAAGAGCAAAGTGAATGGACACAAAGTCACCGCTATGAACGGAGAAAGAAGATGTGGTGTAGATATATACAATGGAATATTATTACTCAGCCATCCTCAACAATGAAATCTTGCCATTTACAAGGAGACGGATGCATCTAGAGAGAATTATGCTGAGCAAACCGAGTCAGGCAAAGACAAATACCACATGATTTCAGTCATATGTGGAATTTAAGAAACAAAACAAACAAGCACAGGGAAAAAGAGAGAGGCAACCCAAGAAATGGACTTAACTACTGAGAACAGACTGATGGTCACCAGAGGGGCGGCGGGTGGGGGCGTGGGTTGACTAGGTGATGGCGACGAAAGAGGGCCCTTGTGGTGAGCACCAGGCCTTGTGTGGAAGTGTTGAGTCACTACAGCGTACTTCTGAAACTAAAATTACGCTGTAGGTTGACTGAAACTTAAAGAAAAACTTTTTTAAAAGATCATTTTGGTTTCTACATCATTATAAAAAAAAAGAAAGAGCTACGAATCTCAATGTATGAAATAGCCAGTATGAAAAGCGAATTTTAGGGAGACCTGGGTGGCTCAGTTGGTTAAGCGTTTGCCTTCTGCTCAGGTCATGATCCCGGGGTCCTGGGATCGAGCCCCATGTCAGGCTCCCTGCTCAGCAGGGAGTCTAATTCTCCCTTTCCCTCTGCCTGCTGCTCTCCCTGCTTGTGCTTTTTCTCTCTCTGTGACAAGTAAGTAAAATTAAAAAAAAAAAAAAAAAAAGGAAATTTTACTAAGAAGAACTACAGCAGCTAGTATGCACTTGACTGGCAGGAACAGAACACTTGGTTAAAACTAAGTCAACAACAGGGACTTACCCCTCTCCCTTAACAAGGAATCCGAGGCGGACAAGGTCAGTGTTGGCCGATGACTGCAAAGTGTCACTCCTCCTGGACTCTCCCGGTCATGACGGCCGGATAGTGTGGCAGCTCCAAGTACGCTGTTCTAAAACGCAAAATATAACACTTTAATATGTTACTTTTTAAAATACTTGAAATTATTTCCATAAGTCCTCAGCAAACTTCCCTTTATAGGTTGCTGACAACAATGCCCTCCCTCAGATTCTTAGAGACTCAGAAAGCAGGTATCTAGAATTTTTGGCTTCTGAAGGCAGGTCCCGTGGGTAAAGAGAAAGAGTGGGAATTTGGCTGTTTATTTCACAGCCAGCAGTGCCGTAGCCTGAGCTGCCGACTTTCTTGGAAAAATTATGAGTCTGTGACTAAATAAAGGTGTAACTGGGTAACCCCTGCTGTCCCGTTGCATCATCAGGCCAACACCCTTCCAGGCGCTCTGTTGTGACAAGACGTGTCTTGAGCACTCACCTTCTCCATCCCTTTGCCCCTGGGCACAACCATATGCCCAGCAGCCCCCAGATGGACCAATTTCTCTAGCTTTCAAAGCACTAGAGAAACCATCATTCTTGAGCTCATTCATTAGCCAGAAGGTTTTCAGAGTTCTCTTGTGCGATTTATGATTAGGGTGTGGAGACAAAACACACACATGTTAATAAGTAAAGGGCACCAGGGGCGCCTGGGTGGTGCAGTCAGTTAAGCACCTGACTCTTGATTTTGACTCAGGTCACGATCTCAAGGTTATGAGATCGAGTCCCACGTTGGGCTTCGTGCTCAGTGCAGAATCTGCTTGAGATTCTCTTTCCTTCTCCCTCTGCCCCTCCCCCAACACATATGGTCTCTCTTTTTCTCTCCCTCACATAGATAAATAAATCTTTTAAAAAATTAAGTAAAGGGCACCATTTACTTAAGTAAAGGCAATAACCAAAGCTAGGTCCATTCTCTATTCATCCATTCCATAAATAGCTACTATTTTCTGGCACTGTCCTCTCCGATATGGATGCCAACGCAAGACAAGAAATCAAGGCCCCCATTCTAATTGCTTATGTGCTTGTTGGAGAAGACAGACAATAAATAAATAAGCCGATGCAAAAAGAGGGTAGTCTTTGGGAAGTCTGTGGGAAGACTCTAGAACAGATGAACGTGAGACACGTGTCCAAGGTCAGGGAAGGCCTTTTCCAAGAAGCCAGCATTTGAGCTGAGACCTGATGATGAGAAAAGGAGCCATGTGTGAGGAGATCTGAGGGAAGCATGTTCCAGGCAGAGGGAACAGTCACACAAAGGCCCTAAGACACGAATGAGGACTAGGTGTGTGTGGCCCAGGGAGCACAGGACAGTGCTGAGCACGGGACAGTAGGCTGAGGTCAGCCTACATGACAAAGGGCCTCACAGGCCAGGGTGAGAGGTTGGGATTTATTCAAGATGCAGTGTGTCGCCTTGGAGAGTGGTACCTAGGGGAGAGACAAGGTCAGGTCTACACTTTTAAAAAAGCTCATTCTGGCCCCTGGGTGCAGAAGGGGTTTGAACCTGGCAAGTGCTGAAGTAGAACCGCGAATTCGGGGCCCCTGCCTGGAACGACAGTAACACGGACTAGAGTGTGAGCTGGACGTGAGAGGAGTGGGTAGCAAGGGGCTGGCTGGCTTGGAGTGAGGCTGCGGGACTGCGCGGGGTGGTAAGGGCAGGAGGGACTTTGGCCACACACCCAGAGGAAGGCTGGGACCCATGGCACTTGTGAATTCAGGTTATTCAAAGGGGTGGGGGGAGACCGTTGTGGTCTGTGGTGCTAAGAGACCTTTCGGGAAGGGTGGGTCCTGAGCATTTGGAGAGATCTGGGAGGCTGTTTCATGCAGAGGAAAAGCACAGGTAGAAACAGAAAGGGGGCTGACTGGATCCCAGCAATGTTCTTAGGAGGAGACGTGGCAAGACCACATCAGGGCCATTCTTAACCTCATTTAGCAAATGAATCCCCTTGCCCGTTCCTTAGCCCCACTAGGGAGGCAGTTACGGGAGCAGGTGTGAACGTGAGTAGGGGGAGGCCTCAGGAGAGACGGCCCGGTCCCCCGAGAGGCCTCACGGGGAGGCAGTAATACTTGGGGTAACTCACCACAACCCGGGCTCCCACCCCCGGGTCTGAGAAGTTCAGCCCCTGGAATCTGTCAGTTTTCCCAGGGCTGAGCCGTGTGCTGAAGTCAGGACAAGTCTTATAAACCGGAAAGAAAAAACCAGAAAGCCTCAGATGTGATGTAAAATAGAGAGCGGTGGGCAAAACCCTTGGATCGTGTTTCTGACCCAACCTTTTCTCTTCTGCTTCCCTGTTTCTTTTTCACTGAGGCCTGATGCAGGACAGAGGGTTAGTTCAGGTGTCCCCGCAGAAGGACCCGGCATTCGTATATGTAGGGAAATGACTGTCACGGAGAGTCTAGCTACCATCAGTCACAGTAGAAAGTCAGCAAAAATGTTTTTTTCTTGCCATGGGAAATTTTAAGATTCACTTTCAGAGTGGCAGTGCAAGATTATCCACCGCAGGCACCATGCTGTCCCTCACATCCCATTACATCACCGGAAGTTTGTGCCCTTTAATCCCCTTCACCCGATTTGCCCACCCCTCCCCCCCGCCCGCCCCGCAGGCATCCATAGATCTGTTCTCGGGATCCCTGAGGTTTTGTTTGTTCATTGTTTGTTTTTCAAAGTCCCCAGATAAGTGCAATCAGGCAGTGTTTTTTGTTCTTTATCTGCCTTATTCCCCCTAGCAGACCTTCAAGGCCCATCCATGTTGTTGCACCTGGCAAGATTTCTTTCTTTCTGGGGGGTGCCTGGGTGGCTCAGTGGCTCAGTGGGTTAAGTAAATAAATAAAATTTTTTTTTAAGATTTTATTTATTTATTTGACAGAGAGAGATCACAAGCAGGCAGAGAGGCAGGCAGGCAGAGAGAGAAGAGGAAGCAGGCTCCCCGCTGAGCAGAGAGCCCTATGCGGGGCTCGATCCCAGGACTCTGGGATCATGACCCGAGCCGAAGGCAGCGACCTTAACCCACTGAGCCCCACAGGTGCCCCAATAAAATCTTTTTAAAAATTTTTTTTTTCTTTCTTTTTTTATGGCTTTTTTTGTGGCTGAGTAGTACCGCACCGTGTGCGCTACCACACTCACGTTCCCCGCCTGCACCGCGGGCCCGGAGCATGCTCTCCCTTCTTCTCACGCCTGCACTGCTCCCGTCTCCTTCAGAATGCCTCTCCCCGTCCCGAACATCCCCGACCCTCACAGCCACTGTTTGCCTCTCGGACTCCGCAACGCAAGTCCCGACGAGAGACAGGACGGAATCACCGCGCACAGGCTTCCTCGCTGTGTGCTGCGCGCTTGGCACGGATCCTCGGCTGTGGTCCTCACAACCGCCTTGGAGGCCGGCCCCACGTCACCGGTCAGGAAACTGACGTTTCAAACCTAAGGACCTTGTCCGAAAACACAGGGCGTGCGAGTGACACGACCTGGACTCGCCTGGGTCTGTCTGGTTCCCAAAGCCACGCTCTGTTTATCCTAAGCCATATCCTATGTTTATTTCTGGTCATTGTCCCTTCACCTGGACATTGTCCCTTCCTCAGGACTCAGAATGAGTTCCGTCTCCTCCCATGTAAGGCTGGGAGGGCAAACTCGGGCCCCAGGTCACCGCATCCTATGTAAGACTGCAAGACCTGCCTATGGCAAAACAAAACAAAATTTTTTTAAAGATGTATTGATTGATTGATTGATTGGAGAGAGAGAGAGAGATTGTGGGCAGCGGAGGGCAGGGGAAACAGGGAGAGGGAGAGACTCTGCAGCAGACTCCTCACTGACCACAAGCCGACGTGGGGCTTGATTCCATGACCCTGAGATCATGCCCTAAACAGGAGCTGGATGCTTCATCGACTGAGCCACACAGATGCTCCAAAATTAAAATCTTTAAATACCAACCTGTTTTGTTCAGAATAGAACCAAACCCTTTAGCAAGGCTGCACACCCCACAGCCTGGGCTCATGTCCTCATCACACACTTACACTCAGGTCAGCGTCAGTATCACTGGGGTGTCTGTTAAAAATATCATGTGGTGGCATCATTTCCCAAGGCTCCGGCCTTGTCCCCTTGGATGATTAATAATAATGATAAGCAACAAGACTCAGTATTTACTCCTGCAGTCACCATTCTAAGTGTGTTCTGCACCCAAGTGTTTACATGCATTAACGTATGTTAATTCACTTAATCTGAAAATTACCTTATGAAACAGATACTATTAGAGGATCCATCTAATAGACGAGATGATTGAGGCCTAGGGAGGGTAAGTCACTTGCCCAGTTTCACCCAGCTAGCCAGTGGTGAGGCCTGGAATCCCAGTAAGGGAATCAAGAGCCCTGGGCTGCACCTGTCGGCAGGCGCCCACCGGCTTCAGCTCTCAGAGGCTGAATGTGGGTGCTTACTGTCTCCTGAAAACAGACCACTGAAGCCCGACTTCCAGGTGTCGGTGCAGAAAAGAGAGAAAACCACGTGGGTCTGCAGCCAGCGCTTGGTGTGGGCCCTTCAGAGAGTGTCTGCGCCCCGGTTACGATCACAGAAGTTCACTTCCTGTGAATGCCGACCCCGCATCTGCCCAAAGAGGGCGAAGGAAGGAATGCCAGGTTCAACATCCTATTCTGTAGAAATCCCTGGTGCTTTCCTTGCCAACCGCACCCTTAGTAACATCTTACTTGAGGGTTTCATAAGAGTTAAAAGAACTCTTGTCAAACAATGATCTCTAACGAGCCACTACAAATTACTTCATCTAAAACAATTTGCATGTCTATGGATTTGACTGTGTGTCTGAGTGTGTGTGGCGCAATGATCAATCGGCACGCGTGAAGGGAAGGTCACAGGCCGTCGCGGCTCACTAGGGGAAGAATTTGAAAGGGAAGAAGATTTCCCAAGGCAGAGAGGCTGGGTCTGAGGGTTCTGGCCTGCAGTGGCTCCCGACATTCCGCAGAATCCTGCTTTGGGGCAATGCAGGGGAACCTGCCCCACCCCCCTCCCAGCTCAGTGGTGCCCAGAACTTGGGACTTAACCATGAGGGGTCGCTGCTGCCCGTTTCCTTTGGTTCCTGCCAGCTCTGAGCTTGAGGTTGGTTTGGGGCAGCTTCCCATAGCCCTGGGTCTCAGAGCAGAGGGTGAAAAAGGTATGATGACGGGGATAAATGTTACCAAGTATGTACTTCCCCATTTCATCTTTGAAGGTAGAACACAGACTAGGCTAAAGGAGACGTAATTTGCCCAACATCACACAGCTTATAAACCGTGGAGCTGGGATTTGAACTCAAGGCATATGGCAGCACCAGCCAGAGCAGGCCTCCCTAAGCCCTCAGCCTCGGGGGCACCACAAGAGAGCATCGCAGGGTTTGCTGGATACACTGATGACCTCTATGTGAGCTCCCCTGGGAGCAGCAGCTGGAAAGCAGGACGGGACGGCCACTGGGCAAAGCCTCCCCAGGAGCTGAGGGTCCCGACCTCTGGGGAGGTGCATGGCTCAGAGCACAGAGGCTTCCCAGGCACGGCTTGGGACGTAAGCCCTGAGCCAGAATGCCTGGGTTTGCTCAGACCCACCTCTGACGTTCGTGTGAGGACAGATGGAGACCACAGAGCATATGTCTAAATATTTAAAATATTTTAAAATGTTCAATCCAGCTAACACACCGTCAAGTAAAATACATTCTCTCCTCCCACCTTGACACAGGAACCTTCATGAAGACCTGGGAGGCCCGGAGATTTCACATCCTCAACGTCCACAGAGCCTTCTGTCTGGATGAGGAGCTGCGGGGAGAGCGGCCCCTCCTGTCCCAGGCCCTGCTCTGCCGTCCCTCCTGAGGGGCCTTCCCCAAACCATGTGGACCCTGGGCTTGCACATTTCGAGCTCTGCCCAGGCCTTTTGCAAAAACCTGCCACTGGGCCACCATCTGGGCTCACTGGGGGTGCCGTCCACTCTCAGAAAGATGAACCCGGGGAAGAGGCCCTGGAAACAGATTTGTGGTCCTTTGGACCAGGAATTGCACAGTCCCAGGTGCCCAAGCGTGGTGTACAAGGGAGCTGTGGGGCTTTCTGCTCAGCCCCACAGATCCTGTGCCCTGGGGCAGGGCTGGCTCCAAAGCGTGGGGGCCCAGGGAAGAGGTCTCTCCAGTCTGGGTCTAAAGGATGTTGCCGCTACCAAACCCTGATTGTGAAACTCTGGGCCTGCTCGTTAATCTCTCTGGGCCTTCTTTGCGGCATCTGGACAATGGAGATAAAGGCAGTAAGGAGTAAGAGGAAACCATGAGCTTATTCAGAATGGGCCAAGTGCTGAGAGCAGTGCTGGGCAAAGCGTGAGTGCTGTCTGTTAAGTGTAATTATTACTTGCACTTGGATGTCCTCAACATCGTTAACAGATTGAGTGTTGCAAAAAACCTCATTTCAGGACTGGTGACGAGGAAGAGCCAGAGCCATTTCTGTGGAGATCTAGAGAATTCCAAGAAGCAGGTACTCTGGCTACCCGATCTGTCATCCGGCCAGAGCTCGGATTGAGACAGAAACCCTGGAAAGATAAGAACAGAAGGGAAGGGGTTGGAGGGAGGGCTCGGTATCTGCTGACAGTTGGTTCAGAGAGTGTTTCTGGGGCAGGTACTGTTCTAGGCACTGTTGCACTGTTCTAGGCACAGGACTGAGCAAGACCGACAAGATCCCCAACTTTATTCATCCCACCTTCTTGGGGTAGGGGAGGGGGAGAGAAGGAAGATACTTAACAAGAAAGCAATGAAATAAACAAAGCCTTGTGGACAGAGATAAGGGGAGTGAAAGAAATCGAACAGTGTAAATGGACAGTGAGCGGCTAATGATGGGAGGTAGGGAGGGTGAACTGCTCATAGCAGGCTGGTCCCTCCGAGACATTAAACTTGAGACCTGAAGGGGCGCCTGGATGGCTCTGCCAGCTGAGCCCCTGACTCTTGATTTCGGCTCAGCTCAGGTCATAATCTCAGGGGCCTGGGATCAGCCTGGGGTAAGGCTTTGTGCTCCAATGTGGGGGGTGAGGGGTAGGGTGGGTCTGCTTCAAATTCTCTCTCCCCCCCCGCCTCTCCCCCTGCATGCTCTCTCTCAAATAAATAAACTAAATAAAAAATCTTTAAAAAACAGAAACAAAAACTGAGACCTGAATAATTAGGAGGAACCAGCTGTATAACAAATCAGGAAAAAGGTTATTCCAAGAAACGAAGTTGGCCAGTGCCAGGGCCCTGAGTTTGTCATGCACTGGACATAATATGAGAAACAGAACACCTGTGTCACTTAAAGGTAGTGAGCAAGGGGAAGAATGACAGGAGACAGAAGTTAGAAAAGCAGAGGAGGACCTGATCGTGCACTTCTCAGAGGTTAATATGCCCACACACCACCCACAGATTCAGATTCCGAAGGTCTGAGGCGGGGCCTGGAATTCTGCATTCCTAACACACTCCCAGGTTGGGCCAATGCTGCCGGTCCGGGGACCACACTTTGAGGATCGGGGCTTTAGGCCACAGATTCTATCGTAACTATGTTGAGAAGACTTTGGGTGACCTTAAGCAGGGATGTGACTCAGTCTGGCCATATTTTTCAAGCTTTCCCTGGCTGCAGTGTGGAGACGAGGTCAGGGGTAAGAGAAAAGGCTGGACTCGGCGGGGAGGAAATTGAAGCAGCGCTGGTGGAAGGTGGGGGCAGCCCGCATGGGGCTGGTTCTGAACCACAGAGAAGGGCAGAGCATGTCAATGAGCCTGGCTAAGTCACGAGGGGGTGAGTGAAACACACAACGCCAGCGTGACAGCTCCGAGGTCTGGGGCCTCAGCTAGAAGCTAATGTGATGCTTTCAGTGGCGTGGCCAAGTCTCAGGCTTCGTAAAACAAAAAAGAAAACAAAACAAAAAACCCAGAGTTTTAGTTTGAGATGGCAGTCCCAAGTTCAAGTGGAAATGTTGAGTCAGAGAGATGAATCTTGAACTCAGGAGTAAAGCTGGGGCTTTCACAGCATTAGAAGCATTGGTTTGCGGACGGTGTTTCAAAGCCACAAGACTGGATGGACTTGCTTACAGACAATGTGTAGCAGAAAAGGGGAGCTGAGAGCTGACACCGCAGACTTCTAGCATCCAGGGGGCACGGGCAGAGGAGGAGCCGGGAAAGGAGAGGGAGGGAGGGCTGGGAAGGGAGAAGCCCAGGAGACTGGTGCGGTGGGCCTCACCGTGGACCCCAAAGACACCCCCACCCTAATGCATGGAACCAGTGACTATATTACCTGATGTGGCAAAAGGAATGATGCAGATGGAAATTAAGGGTAAAGAGTTTGAGGGGAGAGATTATTCTGGATTGTGTGGGTAGACCCAATCTAACCACCAGGGTCTTTCAAAATAAAATGGAAGACAGGAGAGGGGGTTGGAGAGATGGAAGAAGAGGCGTAAGAGATTTGAAACATGAGAAAAATTTCATCCACGCTTGCAGGCTTTGACGGTGGAGAAGCCAATTCCAGAACCCAGGAACGGCCCTCAGCGGGCAGGTAGCAAAGACGTAGGACCCAGGTCCCACAACGGCAAGTACTGAATTCTGCCACCAACCTGAATGAGCAAGGGAACGGCGTCTCCCCTAGAACCCCTAGTAACGACCACAGCGTTGCCAGAACCTGCTTTAGCCAGTGAGACCTGTGTTGGGCTTCTGACCTACAGAACTGCAAGGTAAATTTCACATTTTTCAAATTTTATTTAAATTCAATTAATTAACATATAGCATATCATTAGTTTCAGAGGTAGAGTTCAGTGATTTATCAGTCGTATGTCACACCCAGCGCTCATTCCATCCCGTGCCCTCCTTAATGTCCTTCACCCAGTCACCCCATCCCCGCATCCATCTCTCCTCCAGCAACCCTCAGTTTGTTTCCTAGGGTTAAGAGTCTCTTGCGGTTTATCTCCCAATCTGATTTCCTCTTGTTTTATTTTTTCCCTCCATTCCCCTATGATCCTCTGTTTTGTTTCTAAATTCCACATGCGAGTGAGATCGTATGGTTGTCTTTCTCTGACCGACTTACTTCACTTAGCGTAACACCCTCCAGTTCCAACCACGTCACTGCAAGTGGCAAGATTTGGTTCTTTCTGACGACTGCATAGTACTCCATGGTGTATATACCCATCTTCTTTATCCATCTGCATTGTTTTAAGACACTAAGTTTGTGGGGCGCCTGAGTGGCTCAGTGGGTTAAAGACTCTGCCTTCGGCTCAGGTCATGATCCCAGGGTCCTGGGATCGAGCCCCACATCGGGCTCTCTGCTCAGCAGGGAGCCTACTTCCTCCTCTCTCTCTGCCTGCCTCTCTGCCTACTTGTGATCTCTGTCAAATAAAGAAATAAAATCTTGGGACGCCTGGGTGGCTCAGTTGGTTAAGCAGCTGCCTTCGGCTCAGGTCATGATCCCAGCGTCCTGGGATCGAGTCCCACATCGGGCTCCTTGCTCGGCAGGGAGCCTGCTTCTCCCTCTGCCTCTGCCTGCCATTCTGTCTGCCTGTGCTCGCTCTCTCTCCCTCTCTCTCTCTGGCAAATAAATAAATAAAATCTTAAAAAAAAAAAAAAAAAGAAATAA
>NW_022631018.1:7495954-7698744 GCF_010015895.1 Lontra canadensis | reverse complement strand
GAGGAGGAGAAAGGAGCCATCAGCTGTGTCAAAGGCTGCTCGAGGTGGAGTAAGAGGAAGGCAGGTGTGAGCTCTGGATGGGGCAACACCGAGCTTGTTGTCCACCCTGACAAGCAGTTTCAGCAGAGTGGTGAGGTCAGAGACTAGGCTGGAGTGGGTTGAGGAATAAAGGGCAGGGCGAGGAAGTAGGCCGGTGAACACCGACAACTGTGTCGTAAAGTCTGGTTGCGAAGATTAGGAAGGAAGTAGGCCGGTACCTGGAGAAGGGTGTGGGTTCATCCAGGAGTTTTGTTTTTTTGGTCTTAGGGGGAGCCCCAGAGCATGTGTGTTTGCCAGAGGAATCAACCTGGTAGACAGGAGTTGGGTTAGCAAGGGGGTGGGGGTGGGGATCAAGGGCAAAGTCCTTGCAAGAGCGATAAGAGGGAGCCTCACCCGGTGCACAGGAGAAGGGAGGAAATGAGCTGGAAGGAAAACAAAGAAAACAAGCACAGGTGCAAGATAGTTTGTAGTCTGATAGCGGGTGAAAGGAGTTCCCGTCTGATGGCGTCTCCTTTGTCACCCAAATGACCGTAGTGAAGTCTCACGTGAGGGTGTGTGGAGAGGGAGGTGTGTCGGAGGTTTGAGGAGAGCGAGAAAGACATGGAATGGTTTCTCTTGGAATGTGGGAGGAACGGGCCTCCGCTGGCTCTCTTCTGCCTCGGACGCTGAGATTGTGAAGGATCTCTTGGATCCAGGTTGGGCCCCGAGGTATGTTATGTCCTTGACCTATAACCTGACTCAACGTTCTTGGTTGGCTGGAGCCTCAGTTTCTTTAGCTTCTGCATCTCAATCACGCGTGCCCCGCCCACTTCCTTCCAAGGAAAGAGCACATGGGGGAAGTGCTCTGTGGCCTGTGGAGCCCCTTATTTCTTGATGGGTGGGGTCCGTCCTGTAATAGGGGACCACTGAACGTGGAGATCCCCCGACGGCTGGAGATGAGGGCAGGGGAGGTGTCTGTGCCGCCACAGCCGGTTCTCTGAGATCACTCCCTTCCCAAGCATGAACAATTCCTTCCACCTCCACCCAGCCCCAAGAAAAGCTCAGACAAAGGAAGCAATCATCTGGGTCTTGGCTTGCTCTCCCTGGGGAGCTCCTCCAGCCCTAATGTCTACAGCTGCCTTCTGGCAGGTCCTGCCCTGCCACTTGCTGGGTGTCCTCTCTCTGGGATTCCCCAGAGTGACAGGAAGTAATCTAACTTAGGTTCCCTGGGAAAGCTCTCTGCTGGATTAGGACTTGTAGTAGAGGGAGTTTGGAGAATTTTTATAAAAAATTAAATACGCCTCCTCGTAATGAGAGAGAGAGGGCATTCTCCCAGCAGAAAGCAGAAAGCAGGGACCAGAGAGCAGGAGGTCAGACACAGGTCAGCTGAGGAACTGTGAGTCCAAATCAGGTCTATTTGATGCCAAGCTCGTGTTTTTTCGCCACCATATAACACGTCCTTCCGGGAGCCAACAAACCTGTCTGCTTCCGGGAAAGGGAGGAGGAGAGAAAGTGCCAGCATTTCAGAGCCTTTGCGTGCCAGGGGTCTTGTGTCTGCTCTGGCCCTCTCTGTGGGAGGGGAGGGGGGAAGGCACATCTCTCAGTGTAAACACAGACAGAGGTGGTTTTGAGACTAACCGCTGGCAGTCAGAGGTCTATGGGCAACGTCATGCTCTGGCCCAGAAGCTATGCTGAGGTCAACCTTTGGTCCTGGCCACCTACGACAGCAGACCTGGAACAAAGGGCACCATGTTCTTCTCTTCAACCACGGTCTCTACTCCTCCTGCCAGTCCCCTAATGCCATACAAATGACCTTTTTTTTTTTTCCTGAAGTAGGACACAATAGACAAAAGAAAATTTTCAGGGGAATGAAGATGGAAGGGACTCCTTCAAAACTCATGGAGACACTCAAATGGTAGCAAAGGAAGTAAACTGATTTTGAGCTGATTCCCAAGGAAAGTGTTTGTAGTTTGTGTCTAGCTGAGCGGATTGCTTGCTAAAACCCAACAAATCCAATCCAAAAATCAACTCTTTGTATTCCTCCAAGCAATCCAGAGTCTCTAAAGCATAATATTCACAACGTTCAGGAGATAATCCAAAATTATTTGACATATGAAGAAGCAAGGAAATGTGGCCCATTCTCAACAGAAAACAACCACGAATGACTCCGATGCCGGAATCAGGAAACAAGACTTCGAAGCAGCCGTACGTCTGTGTTCGGTGATGCAAGGAAAAATACGCTTGCAACGAATAGAAAGTTAAGGAATCTCAGGGAAAAACAGAAATCATAAAACATAACTAGATGGCAATTCTAGAACAAAAAATTACAACCTATGAAGTAAACTAAAAGTTATGATATCTGAAATAAAAAGAATTATGAAATGGGCTCCACAACAGAATGGAGATGACTGAAAAAAAAATCAGTGAACTCAAAGTTAGACCAATAGAAATTAACAGAGAGGGAAAGAAAAAATTAAAAAAAAAATCAGAAAAGACCTTCAGACACCTATGGAACTCATGGAACATGTGTCTAATATACTTACAAATGGAGTCATAGAAGGAGAAGAATGAGAAAATGAAACAAAAAGATAATTGAAGGGCGCCTGGGTGGCTCAGTGGGTTAAGCCTCTGCCTTCAGCTCAGGTCATGGTCCCAGGGTCCTGGGATCGAGCCCTGCATCGGGCTCTCTGCTCAGCGGGGAGCCTGCTTCCTCCTCTCTCTCTCTGCCTACCTCTCTGCCTACTTGTAATCTCTCTCTCTCAAATAAAGAAATAAAATCTTTTTTAAAAAAAATAATAATAATTGAAGAAATAATGACTGATTCCTCCCCAAATATGGTAAAAGACATAAATAAATTTATAGATTGAAGAAGCTCAGTGAGCCTGAAGTAGGGTAAATATGAAGAAAACTATGCCTAGACACATCAAACCATTAAAAAGCAAAAAGAAAGAGAAAGCAGTCAGAAAAAAACAACATGCGACATACAAGGGAACAGTGACATGAATGACTGTTATCAGAAGCCATGGAAACAGCTTTAAAGTGCTAAAAAGAAAAAAAAAAGTGTAATTCTAGAGCTAACGAAAACATCCTTCAAGAATGAAGCCAAAGCCAATTTCAGATAAAATTAAGTAAATTCATTGACAACAGAGCTTCACTCCAAGAAATGATGAAACTCTTCATGCTGAAGGAAAACATTACCAGACTGACATTCCGATCTCCAAGAGGAATGAAGAGCTTTGGAAATGGAACCATCTCGACAAATAGAAAAGTCTATTTTTTCCTCTTAATTCCTTTAAAATAGGTATGACTATTTGATGCTAAGAAATATTTTCTTGTGGGCTTTACAATGTAAGTAGGTATAACTAACGCACATGACAATATAATATGAAGCATAAGACAGCACACTTTTCCTATAACGGGCAAGAGAGTAAATGGCGGATGTGAGGGCCACAGGATCCGATGTGAGGGTCACAGGGACTCAGCTCTGCACCGTAGTGAGAAAGCAGCCACAGACGCGAGCTGAGGGCCTGGCTATGCTCCAGTAAGACTCTACGTACAAACATCGGCCCCAGGCAGGATCTGGCTCGCCCACCGCAGGTTTGTCCACTCCTGGCATAAAGGAAAAAGGCAGTAGGATGGCAGAAGGCCTTATCTAGGGGCAAAGTTTCTGCATTTAAATGCAGTGGTACAACACTGATTCTAAATGAACTGTGAAAGCCAGTGTCTCTCAATAGTGGTAGTGCTGACTTTTCAGTCAGATCCTTCTTCACTTGATGTGTATGACTGTGCGTGTGTGTGAGTGCATGCGTGTGAGTGCGTGTGTGGGGGGGTGTGGGTGTGTGCGGCAGGGGTGTCTTGAGTACTGGAGGATGTTGAGCAGCATTCTTGGTTTCAACCTACTAACCGCCAGTAGCACCACTCTCCCCAGCTGTGACAACCCAAACTGTCTCCAAACACTGCCAACTGTTCCCCGGGGGGCAAGTACCTCCCCATTAACAACCAGTGTCCTAAAGCAACCACCGAAAATTCCAGAGATAGAGCTAAAAAGCCAGTAGGTCAATTAAAATAGAAGTCTGGGGGCACCTGGGTGGCTTAGTCCGTCAAGCATCCGACTCCTGATTTTGGCTCAGGTCATGATCTCAGGATGGTAAGACGGAGCCCGTCAGGGCTCAGCGTGAGTCAGCTTGAGATTCTCTCTTTCCCTCTTCCTCTGCCCCTCCCCCTGCTCATGCTCTCTAACTAACTAACTAAACAAAAAAATAAATAAAGCCTTTCAAAAAATTAAATAGAAGTCAGGGAAAAAAAAAAAAAAAGCCTAGGAAACATTTAAATAGTCCAAAGGGGGCTAGAAAGTTTCCTCCTTTGTGTGTTCCTCTCTCTTTCAAAGGAGAAAACAAGGAAGGAAAAACAGAAAATAAATAACAAAATGGTAAATATAAATCCAACCATCTCAATATTGTATATATATTTTTAAAGATTTTATTTATTTATTTATTTGTCAGATAGAGAGGGAGAGAGAGAGAGAACGCACACAAGCAGGCAGAGTGGCAGGCAGAGGCGGAGAGAGACAGGCTCCCTGGGGCTCCCTGTGGCTCCCTGGGGCTCCATCCCAGGACCATGTCCTGAGCCGAAGGCAGCAGCTTAACCAACTGAGCCACCCAGGCACCCCATTATTGTATTGTATGTTAATGAAGGCTAACCACTCCAATTAAATGGCAGATATTGTGAGAATGAATAAAAAGCAAGACCCAACTCTATGCTGTCTCAAGAAACACCTCAAGTATGAGGGCACAAATAACGTGAATGTAAATGAATAGGAAAATATACACTATGTAAACAGGAAGCAAGAGAAAATAGAGAGTATATTAAAGATGTACAGATAAAATCAAATTCAGGGTTGAAGAGTGTCACTAAAATAAAAAGGGATATTTCGTAATATAAAAATCCAAAGGAAGATGAAAGACCTGTACCTCCAGAACTGTAAAATATTGACAAAAAAAACTGAAGAGGACACAAACAAAAGGAAAGATAGTCCGTGCTCATGATCTAAAGAACTAATATTGTTAAAATGTCCCTACCTCCCAGAGCAATCTACAGATTTAATGCAATCTCTATCAAAATGTCAGCATTTTTCACAGAATGAGAACAAATAATCCTAAAATTCAGAACCATAGAAGACCCCAATAGCCAAAGTATCCTAATCCCAGATTGCAAGATAAACTGCAAAGCTGTAGTCATCGAAACAGTATGGTACTGGCACAAAAACAGACACATAGATCAAGAGAATAAGATAGAGAGTCCAGAAATAAACCAATGCCTATATGGTCAATTAATCTATGACAAAAGAGGCAAGAATATACGATAGGGAAAAGACACTCTCTTCACCAAATGGTGTTGGGAAAATTGGACAGCTACTGCAAAAGAATGAAACTAGACCACGTTCTTACATCATACAGAGAAATAAAATGGATTAAAGACCTAAATTTGAGAACTAAAAACCATAAAACTCCTAGAAGAAAAAACATAGGAAGCAATTTCCTTGACATCAGCCTAGAATCATTTTTCTAGATATGCCTTCTCAGACAAGGGAAACAAAGCAAAATTATTATACTATTGGGACTACACCAAAATAAAAAGTTTTTGCACGGCAAAGGAAACCATCAACAAATGACTCAGCCACAAAAAGAATGAGATCTTGCTATTTGCAACAGCATAGATGGGCCTGCAGGATATTAGGCTAAGTAAAAAAGTCAGTCAGAGAAAGACAAATACCATACGATTTCACTCATATGTTGAATTTAAGAAATAAACGAATGAAAAAAAAGATACAAACCAAAAAACAGACTCTTTTTTTGGTTTAAATTTGACATCTCCTTTGAAATATAAACCATAGAAATGTAAATTGTTGAACATTTTTTTGAAGATTTTTAAAATTTATTTATTTGACCAAGATCACAAGTAGGCAGAAAGGCAGGCAGAGAGAGGAGGAAGCAGGCCTCCTGCTGAGCAGAGAGCCCGATGTGGGGCTCGATCCCAGGACCCTGAGATCATGACCTGAGCCGAAGGCAGAGGCTTTAACCCACTGAACCACCCAGGCGCCCCAAAAAACAGACTCTTAACTACAGAGAACAAAGTGCTGGTTGTCATAGTAGGGGTCCATAGGGGATGAAACAAACGCTTATCTTGGTGAGCGCTGAGTAAGGACAGGTGGTGGATCACCATATTGTACCCCTGAAACCAACATCATGCAATATGTTAATTACGCTGGATTGAAAATTAACAAAGATAAGTATGTCAGTGCGCACAGGCGTGGGGCATGGCCAGTGAGGGGCAGAGCAGCAGGGGCAGTAGATGGGGTCTGAGTGACAGGTATGGATTTTCCAAGTGGAGGGGAAGTCACTGGGAATGTGTCAAGCAGGGAAGGAGGCGCTCTGGGAAAGGGTCCAGAGGAGAGAGTCTGGGGAGAAGTCTGCTACCACCTCTCTGCCTCTGTCTAGGATCGCTGCTTCAGATCTAGGCTGTGGCAATGGGACTCTGGTTAGAGACAGAGCGGCGGCAACATTAAGAATCCCCTTCCCGCCAGGGCGTCTGTGTGGCTCTGTTGGTTAAGCGTCTGCCTTGGGCTCAGGTCATGATCCAAAAGTCCTCGAATCAGAGTCCCACATTGGCCTCTTTGCTCAGCAGGAAGCCTGCCCCTCTCACTGCCTGCTGCTCCCCCTGCTTGCTCTCTCTCTCTCTCTGACAAATAAATAAATAAAATCTAAAAAAAAAAAATCCCCCCCCCCGCCTCATTCTCAGCTCACCCTTTAGCTCTCGGCTCAGGGAAGCTTCTCTGATATCTTCTGTATTATTTTATCTTGGATACTCCATACCTCTCCTTCATGAGCTTTCTATGCTTTAAAATTATAGATTTATTGGTATAATTCTTTGGTCAGCATTTCTTCCCCTAAACTGTAAACTTGGAGCGCCTGGGTGGCTCGGTGTCATTGACCGTCTGCTTTGGGCTCGGGTCATGACCCCAGGTTCCTGGGATCTGGCCACACATTGGGCTCCCTGCTCAGCGGGAAGCCTGCTTCTCCCTCTCCCACTCCCCTGGCTTGTGTTCCCTCTCTCGCTGACTCTCTGTCAGATAAATAAATAAAATCTTTTATAAATAAATAAATAAATAAATAAATAAATAAATAAAATAAACTGGAAACGTGAAAGCAAGGACCGTGTCTTGGGCTCATCACCAGGGGCAGGTTCAGGTTTTGTGGAGTGGAATATTTTATCATCTGGAGCGGGGAGCCCTCGTTAAGAAAATACATAATTATAAATATAAAATTAACTATAAACAAATATTTATTTAGAGTGAGCACTGGAATTGCCACAAGCTCCTATAGCTTAGGAGATGGAAATCCCTTCTAGGAGCTCACTTAGAAAATTTAGTAGACATACTGACAGAGAAATGCTTCCTGGTGGTAACCAGGCTTCCTCTGCCTGGTTCTCGAACTTTCCGTGATTCGCAGTACTCACGTGGGCTGGGCACGTGAGGAGCCTGAAGCTGCTTCTTCCTCAGCTGCTTGGTACCTCCACCTCTGTTCATCACCATGTTCGAGGACCCAGCACCCTGCTGGTTACGCAGTAGGTGCTCAAGGACTCATGGCTGCTGGAACGGGAACCATTACCTTTCTTCTTGCCCACAGCTGAGTGTCGACCGGGATATGCAAAGACAAGAGAGGAGAAGAGAGATCTCATCTCCTCTCATCTCCCACCACCAGGAACTGGGTAAGGTAGACAGTCACACGTGCGATTAGTTCTTAGGACAAGATTAATATGTCACCAGAAAAGACAGGAAGCTGGGTAACTTTTATTCCAGATGGTAAGGCAAAGTCGGGAAGAGAAGACCACGACAGTCAGTTGGGAAAATTCGGGCCCACAAAGTGGCTGATGGAATATTTTATGTTTTTATGAAAGTACAGTAGCAGATGACACATTCAAACTTCCATTTTATTTTATTTTTTAAAAGATTTTTATTTATTTGAGAGAGAGAGCATGAGCAGGGAGGTGGGAGAAGCAGAGGCAGAAGGGGACTCCCCACTGAAGGGGAGCCCAATGCAGGATTCCAGCCCAGGACCATGAGATCATGACCTGAGCTGAAAGCAGACCAACTGAGCTACCCAGATGCCCCTTATTATTTTTTAATATTTTTTTTAAGTAGGTGCCACAGTCAGCCTGGAGACCAACATGGGGCTTGAACTCATGACCCTGAGATCAAGACCTGAGCTGAGATCAAGAGATGCTTAACCGACCAAGCCACACAGGTATCCCCAAACTTCCATTTCAGACTGGAAGTCATAGTGCCTAGCTGCTGATGAGACAGGGCTGACCACCGAATGGCAGAGCTTGGGACTCAGAGAGATGCAGTGATTATGTGCCCAGATGTAGCCCATCTAGAAAGCCCATCTGTCTAACAGATGAACCCTCTCGAGGGGCTGGGCAGGTGGGTGGAAACCAGGGCTGAACCACGGGCAAGAGCACGGAGCAAGTGGGCTCCCTAAAGTTGGAGGGTGCGGCCTCAAGAAATCTTTCGGGATGTTTGCCGATAGCAAGGCCATCATAAAATAAGAATGTAACCTCTGGATTCTGATACAGTCACCTGAGACCATAAAAACACTCAATATTTCATTTGGGCAATTCATACAAAAGGCACTAAGAGCCTACTGTGGCCCAGGCAAATTCTTGCAAGATATTCTTTCTTCTTTATGTTTGTTTCTCCCCATTTTTGCACCCAGTTGGCTTGAGTCAAGTTTATCTGGACACCTGAAAATCTCCAGTACATTCATGATACATCTTGACATAGGTAATGTGACCCCCAGATGTACTCAGACCTCAGCCTTCCGTATTTTTTAGAACTGCTAGTTGCACCCTACTGTCCCAGGCACTGTGCGAGACTCTCCCATTCTCCCATTCAATCCTTATACCTCTGCCTCCTGTTGGTGATTGTCATCTGTTTTTTTTCCGCACAGCCCCATCTGACCTCTTTCCCAGATAACAGTAATTCTTTTCGTGGGAGAAACTGCTCCTGTCTTACTTCAGACATGTCGTTCTGGTGGGCGCTGCCCATTTCTGGGCTCACCCAACTACCTAGAGGAATGGAGACGTCTGGGATGAGCCAGTGGCCATATACCATCTCCCTGTTCATAGTCAGTGATCTGGGAAGGAACACATAGCTCAAGCCTGGCCAGAGTTTTTCCCCAGTACTTCTCAAACTAGGGTCAGGAGAGAAGTCTTTCCTGTCTTTTGCCTCGACCTCAAAGATGAAAGCACAGGACTACAGCCCTAGACTTCTGGAAGCCGGCAGGCTGAGAGAACAAAGCCATTCTATGATTTTTGAAAAATGTGTAATGCCCTGGATTCACCATTGCAGTATCACACAGAGCAGTTTTACTGCCCTAAAAATACTCTGTGCTTCTCTGTTCATCTCTCAATCATTTCATTTTTTTTAAAAAGCACTTGGGAAATCAGAACAGAATCTTAACATAGAAATTTTTAACCCTGGATACCTGGGTGGCTCAGTCAGCTAAGTGGCTGCTTTCAGCTCAGGTCATGATCCCAGGGTTCTGGGATCAAGTCCCACATCCAGCTCCTTGTTCAGTGGGGAGACGCTTCTCTCTCTACCTCTACCTGCTGCTGCCCCAGCTTGGGCTCTCTCTCTGTCAAACAGATGAATAAAATCTTAGTGGGGGGAAGAAAAGAAATTTTTACCCCTTGGACTAGTGAAACTAGTCTGAGGGCGAGTGGAACCGCAGCCAAATAAGACAATCACCACCACATTCACAGACAAGAGCTCTGCCCCTCACGTGGTCTCTGTGCCCATTTTACAGATGAGGAAACTGAAGCTCAGGGAACTGGAGGCAGTTGCCAAGGATCGAAACCAAGTGTTTTAATTCCAGAGACCTAGTACTCAACTGCCACACCCCAGCGTCTTCCAAGAGTTCCTGAACCCTTTTGATTCTGTAGAAGGAGGGTGTCCCCACGCTAACCCAGGGGACTCCTCTCTTTCGACTCACACCTGCTCCTCCAGCCCTCCCTTCACATGCACATGCAATGTGCGCACCTTCCAACACGTATGACGTCATCGCATGTGTCTTCTCTTCAGGCAAATTCTGAGAAGGCTTTTGTCATAAACCAAGAAGTTCATAAGTTCCGTCCCTTCTCCGGGCTGGTGTTAGTTACGCTTTATAGTTTCATGTATTTATCTATCATACAGGAAATACAGGACACACCCTGCAGTCGGGGCAGAAACTATTTCCAACTAAGATGCCTCCTCCAGAAACCTACAGTTCTCCCAAATAAATCGCACAGCATCACACAGTTGGCAAAGTCCCCGGAAGCCTTCCCGGGGGAGCGCCGGGAAGCATCCATGCCAACAATGTGGTCTTCTTGCCTCTGACCTCGGGCCTCCTTTGATGATTTGCAGGTTCCCAGAAGCTCTCACTCCTGACATGAGCAGAGAACCCAAACAGCAAGGCCGTGAATTTATAGCCTTTTATCTCCTTTCCACTTTAGTCTGTCCTTCTGTGTGTTGGGGGAGGGGTGGGGGGGGCCGTTCCTACTGAACTGCCATCGTGCGACCCAGGATAAGGGAAGCTGTACATGAACGTGGGGTTCTGCCCCGGATATGCCATTGCCACGCATCGCCTTCTCAATACTTCAGCAGCCATGCTGGAAAAAGGCGAAAACTGCTAATTGACCTGTAAGCTGGACCCCAGCGCTTGGAGGCTCCACACCCCGCCCCCTATCCCTGGACTATGGGTTCAGCTTGCCTCTCCCACTCCTAGAGGCTGCTCCAAGGACAGAGCCTGGAGATAGGGATGTGGTGTTAAGAATACCTACACGGTTTATGTGACTGAATCGAGTTAAAGGCCTCTTTATGTACTTTAAAGATTTGGCAGGCAGTGCAGGAAACCATTAGTCTTTTTGCTGCCCGACACAGGCCTCATATAGAGGTTCCCTCGGCTTGTTAGAACTGCCACCTGCCAAGCTGGAGTGGCCTGCCTCTGTCTTCGGTCCCTCCCTGCCCTGTGAGTACAGGGGTCAGTTTCAGATTAAACCTGGAAAGTTCCTGGGAGGGTTAGGAACCCGTACTTGCTGTGTGGCCTTAACCAAGTCTCTCAACTTCTCTGGGCCTCTGTCTCCTCTACAGATAAGAAGAAAGCAACTGGGGTAAGTGTGAACAGTAAGAAGAAGGAGCTGGGAAGGGACAGCTTAGCCACCTTCTTCTGCTGGCTTACCCTCGCTCCAGTGGTCAGATGGATCTCCAGCCCTTTGCTCCCACCTAAGAGACACGCAGAAGGAGAGTCAAGGATTTTCCTGTTTTCCATTCTCATCTCTAAGGCCTCCAAGGGCTCACCTTGAGGGACCCTATACGAGGGTATTTCTATTCTCCACCTTCTTCCAACCTGCCTTTTGTCTTGGAAGCCAATTTCCATGGACTACAGTCAGGGCACCCTCACCTCTGGCTGGTTGGGTTTGGCCAATGGGAGGTGCTGGTGGAGGACTAGACGAGGAAGAGGTAGAAATGAAACTCTCCTGCTGCCTCCCCGCTCTCCTCCCCACTTCCCTGCGTTCCTGGCAGTGGTGGCATTTGGCAATTCCAGCTCTGGTTGGGTCGCCCCCTTCCTTGACTCCAGCTCCCACAGGTTCCATCACCAAGTTCCTTGGCACTCAAAGGACTTCTTGCTGTTGTCAGTCACTGGGGACCTGGCACCTCCTGTCAGTTCCTTTTACCCTGCACACACCTCTGTAGGCAGCCCTTCCATTAACAAACACTTCGAATGTGCTTTCTCTTTTCTGCCATAGCTGTCTGACGCAGACTCTCAGTATCTCTCGGTATGCTTTCCAAACTGGTATTCTAACCAACCCCAGCTATGGACCAGTTCATCTATAAGACCAAGAGGTGAGTTTTGAAGGGACAAAGTATAGAGGTCTTTGCTGCTGGGCCCTTGTCTTCCAGCTGCACACACCCTCTCTCCTCCTCGGTGCAAATGAGTGAGTGGAAAGTCATCTAATGGTTGGCTACTGGCTGACATGTTGTGCCAAACACAATCCTGTTGCTCACCGTAATTATCTCTATTTGTGTATAAGCTGCATTCCTCTGACCATCTGTCTTATTTTTGGTTGACAAACTCCCAAATTCCCTCTCTTTTATTCATACATAATACATGAATGAGTCACAAGTGGGGAAAGTCAACAGGGCTCCTTCTACCTCAGTCTCCTCATCTGTATCAATGGGATAATAAGACTATCAACCTCATAGGGCTGGTGTGAGAATTAAATGAGTAACATCTGTAAGTGTTAAATAGCAGGTGCAAAGTATTATCTAACACTATTATTTTACTCTCTCGTCTGGCTCCTTTTGGCTCACTCTCCTATAGCTTGTATGTAGGAAGGGGAGCAGGGGATCTGGGTAGGAATTCCTAAGCCCTGCCCCTCCACTTTCAATGTTTTCGTCAGCTTTTCCCTCCCCCTCCACATCCCACTGTTGAGTAGATTCCCTTCTTTGCCATCTTTTTATCCCAGAAGTCCCTTATGATCCTTATGTTTTCTGCTTTCAATTCTAGACCATCGGTTTTTAGTTGGTGGCCTAGAGAGCCTCTGAGGCTCCCAAGAAGCCCCCCAGACCTCGGAAAGTGGATATCACTCTAGGTCACACCCTTAGCTTGCTTTTTATCTGTTCAAGCTTCCTTTCAAGGTTCTGTTCGAACAAAGGCTTCCGAGACTTAAAAGAGTTGGAAATCCCTGTTCCAGGATATCGCAACTCTCAGTCTTAATTTCTTTAACCCCATTGCCAAGAAACTTTCTCTACTTCATTCAAATGGTTTGTATTCTTTTCTACTTCCGATGCTCTGAAACAGATATGTGAACAAGCAAATCTTTGTGTACTCGTCTGGGATGTCTTTCCCAGGTGCTCAGCATGGTCAGCCAATATTGTCTCTGTAATTCTCAGGCCTCTAGGGAAGATAACTACAGCACTGTTGAACAAAAGAGACGTTTGAAGGCACTTGACTTTTGCTGGCCCCCTATCCAGCCACTGGAATACTTCCAACCCCAGGAATCAAAAGACTCCTAGGACCCTATCCTGATAAGCCTGGGCCAAGCCTAGTCCTAAGAGCTGCTAGGAGTGAGGGAAATGGGGTAGCAGAAGCTCCCTGGACTGGCTGGGGGTGGGGGGAGCATCACCATCTGAAACTCGCTGTGGGAGTTTGGGGAGGTCCTAACACCTCAACTGGTCAACATACAATTTCTTTATGCAGTTCAAGATCTTGGGCACAGAGACTATGAATATGGGAAGGGAGCAGAAGCCCTCTCTCATTCCAGGCAGATCTCTGCCTGCAATGCCTTTACCTCAGACTGCCACACGCTTCCTCTCATACTTCATTTGTCTCAAATGTTACCTCATGAGAAGTGCCTTAAGACTGGGGACAACATGGCGCCTGGGTGGCTTAATAAGTTAAGCGTCTGCCTTTGGCTCAGGTCATGATCCCAGGGTCCTGGGATCAAGCCCTGCATTGGGTTCCCTGCTCAGTGGGGAGCCTGCTTCTCCCTCTGCTTCTGCCTCTCTTTCTGTCTCTCATGAATAAATAAGCAAAACCTTTAAAAAAAGAAGACAACGACGACAATGATTGGGGGCAAGAGAAGCCCCTACCTTGGGTTCCGAGCTCTCTGGCCCTCTTCTAACCATACCCTTTTCCACAGAGCAAGAAGCCCATGTGCCAAGGGGATGCGCCCACCTCAAGCTCCTGCTCCTCACCCCTCCTTAGATCCTCCTGTGGGTACACAAGACCCTAGAATTCTCCATCCCTGTGGCGCCAGGCCAACTTCTAGAGACTGCATTGACCTTTCCATCCTCTTGAGGAACCAATAAACAGCTATTTGCAGGAGATGTGGATGAAGCTCAGACACATAGACCCAGATATGACAGGGGTGGGCACATGGCCCCTTGAAGTATGGGACAGAGCTGGAATGCAAAGAGTAGGGGGAAGGTCGAGGGCCAGGGACCAGTTACCACCTAAGCCACCCTATTCCAGCACACATCTTGGTGGAGTCGGGGAATTCTAAACTTAAACTTGGCCTTCCAGATTATGATGAAGGTGTATTGTCACAATGAAAGGATAGGAATTGTGCATACCAGTTTCACTTGGTTTGTAATTTTTAAACATGTGGACTTATGATATGTGGGCCTCCACTTGTACTTCTGAGCCTGGCCCTGTAAATCTAGGGATAAACCCATCCCTGACCACACTCTACGAAATAAAATAGCACTTCCTCTGTCACTGTAGTCTCACCCGGTTGTATAGTGCTTCTTGGCATTTGCCACCATTAGATCTATATTTACTTGTATATCCTCTTTCTGTCCCTGTCCCCAGTAGAATGGAAGTGATGACCATAGAGTCTCGGTTTTGTTTACTATCTAATACTTAGTACCTAGAGCGGAGCCTCTGGCACAAAGGAACCACTCAGTAAACGCTGAAGAAGTAATGAGGCCAGGCTCCGACGGCTTACAGATGAGGTGGGCTAACGGAAAAAACACACAGGAAAAAGACCACGCGTGACAACCCTCTGGGGAGCTCTTTCTCGCGGTAAAATCACTCCGCCTAGGAGCTACAAAAGGTGACCAGGGTACGTTTACCATTCAACACCTTATTACACAGGAACTCAAAATTAGTTATCGGGCTCCTTGTGAGAAGGACACCTGAGTACGGAAGGGCTTCGAGGAGACTGGAGAGTTAGATGTAGAGGACCCGGGCTGCTGGGAGCTCCCACTGGAGGAATCGCCGCACAGCCTTACGGGGGTGGCCAGACCCGTGTGCCCAGGAAACCGCGATGGCAGCGCAGTGGCCGCGCCATCCGGCCCAGCGTTTAAGGCGGGGAGGGAACTTCTCCTCCGTGACTGTTGCCCTTGGACGGTCAAAGGCCTCAGCGGTGTGGGCACACGTCATGCCTGCGGGGTCATGATCACAGACCCGGAGACCTTCGTCTTCTCTCTCACCTGCTTCTAACTCACATCTTGTGGCCTGGAGGGAGCCCCAGAACTTTCTTGGTACGGCACGAATCGATCCAATCTATTCCAATTTACTCCTTTTCCGTTAGGTACCGGGCTCGTGAGAAGCTAAATGACCTCCTCGAGTCCCCGGCAGCCACCGGAATACCGGTCCGGGCTTCTGCCGCGGAAACGCCCCGCTCGCTTGGGGGTGGGGGCTCCCGGGCCCCGGCTGCGCTCCCCGCCCGCTGAGGCCGGAGGCGGGAACCCACTAGCCGAGCTCCGCCGCTGCCGCGGACCGCGGGGCGGGGAAGGGGGCGGAGCCGGGCCGCGGAGGGGGCGGGGCCCCAAAGCTCCTCCCCCCGACGGACGCCGGAGGAGCGGCGGAGCGGCCCGGCGCCCACTCGTCCGAAACTGGTGCGCAGTGGTGGGCGCGGCGCCGCAGGATGGGCTGGTGCGGCTGCCGCTCCGGGCCGCCGCCGTCGCGGCTGCAGCTGCTGCTGCTGGTGGCGGTGGCCGGCGCCGGCGCGGCCCCGCGCTCCGCGCTCTACTCGTCCTCTGACCCGCTGACGCTGCTGCAGGCGGACACCGTGCGCGGCGCCGTGCTGGGCTCCCGCAGCGCCTGGGCCGTGGAGTTCTTCGCCTCCTGGTGCGGCCACTGCATCGCCTTCGCCCCGACGTGGAAGGCGCTGGCCAACGACGTCAAAGGTGAGGGGCGGGCCGCTGGGGGGGGTGATCTCCTCGCGCCCCCCGGGGCGACCCCCTCCACCTGCCCAGCCGAGAGTCTCTCCCACCCGGCCCGCCTCCGCCGGCCCCGGGCCTCCGCCCATCTCTTCCTCTCTGCCCCTCGCACTTCCCCCGGGGTTTCCAACCCTCACCTCCATTTTTGGCTCCCGCGCCTCGCAGTGTCTTTCCCCTTGGCCGGTGCCCCGAGCTGCTCCCCACTCCCAGCAGGCCCTCACACCTGCTCTGACTTCCTGTGGGTCCTCAGCCGGCTTAGTGCCCCCATCCCTGCGCTGGCCTCTCCTTTGTTCCTCTAGCAATGCTGACACCTTACGGCCTCCTCTGCTGTCGCCTGTGGCAGTCCCCTTCCTCTCGCTTGGGGACCCGTGTCGCTTCCTGCCGAATTCCCCGGCTGCTGTGGGATCAGTGCTGGGGAGAAAAAGAGTGACATTCCCTCTGCCAACCCCTTGGCTGGTTGACCCAGCTGCTCCATAGACGTTTTTTCCCAGCTTTCCTTTGGAGACAGTGTTCTTGTGTGGGTTCTAGGCCTCTCCCGACCTGCTGCCTGGAGTTCGTTAGCTTTTGGGCCACATCTTCTCTCTTCCTCTTGGCCACGCACCCTCTCAGACCCTTCTGTATTAACCCGTGAACCCAGAGACCTGACTGAAGGCAGCCTCTTGGTGTGTGTTTGCCCTTGCTGTGTTCCTGTTCACTGGCCTGACCCGTAGCACCCTGTGTCCTCGATTCTCAGCCCTCAATTGTGAGACATTCCATTCGTTTACTAACAGCCTGAGGGGTAGAGAGATAACAAGACCACTAAATGTATAGAGATTTGAAAGTGTACGCTATTACAGAAAATGGTAAATTAAAACAACAATAAAGACCTTTAGAACTGAAAAAATATGGTCATAATAGTAGTAAATATTTACAAGTGCTTCCTGTATGTCTGACACCTTTCTGGGTAAGTACATGACATGCATTATCTCCGAGTTTCCTTTCCAGAATTTGAGGATCTCTGTGGTGTCACACAGTTGCCTAGCCCAGATAGTGGGTGTTTGGTGGGTGTGGTGGTGGTGATTTGTTTCTGATTTGCTGTCTCTGAATGAAGCTACTTCCTGATTGTGGTGCTAGCTAGGGCCCTAGCTTGGCTCCCAACTGAAAATGATCACTGAATGAGGACTGTGGGGGTCTTAGGGAATAGGTCTTCTTCTAGAGAGAGAACTGGAACTGCTGTTTCCTTGCTACTCTGTTGGTATTTCCTTTCCTTTTCTTTTTTTTTTTTTTTAAGATTTTCTTTTTTAAAAAATTCATTTGAGAGTGAGAACACAAGCTGGGGCAAGGTCAGAGGGAGAGGGAAAAGCAGACTACCCGCTGAGTGGAGAGCCCAACATGGAACTCCATCCCAGAACCCGGGGATCATGACCTGAGCTGAAGGTAGATGCTTTGCCATCTGAGCCAGCCAGGCACCCCTGGTATTTCTTAATCAGCTCAACCATTCATGGTAGAATAGTGTACTTATAGGTGTTGGTTTTCAAAGTTAGGCTCCCGTGTCCTCCAAGCAGTTCACATAATGGTTACTGAAGGGGCCAGATGGAAAGATGTATACATCTGTTAGCCATGTGGTCCTGGAAAGTTATTTTTAACAAAACCGATGAACCATTTTATCTCTAGTGTACATGTGGACATGTCCGCATGCCTCTCTGGTCCCATCACCTCAGTGTGCCATGTCTCAGCCGCTCTTTACACTGTTTCAGCGATACCAACACATCTGGGCAGGGCAAGGGGGAGGAAGAGTGTTGAACATGGAACTGGAACACCTGAGGGGACATTAGGTGTTCAGGGGACCTTGTGGGCCTGAAAATCACAAAAATCCCCAGATCAGTTTCCACCTTGAGGCTATGAGAGGTCTCTGATGGCTGCAGAAGAACTTAATCTAGAAGACTCTTCTATCTTAAGAATGCTGGAGGGAAGGTTAGCTTCCAGCTGACTCATGTGTTTGACCTCTTGCAACCCAGAGTTTTCCAGTGAATTGCATAGCCAGACACTGACCCAGCTTACTCCTGGGTGAGGGTTGCCACTTCCAAAAGGGGTCTTGCCCTAGGGCATGGAGTGACAGTCTTCCCCTAAAAAATGCAAATCGAAACTCAATCTCCAGGAAGGACAATGGAAGCACCAAAGTCTGTAGAGATGAACCACAGTCAGTGGGAAGTAGGAAACCGGAGATCTCCCAGGAGCCACGGGGACGGCCTTAACAAGATTGCGTTGGCACTGGGGTGGGGAGTGGGGGGAGACCAGTGGCTGAATCTGGTATCAGCCTGCGATTATAGAGACTTCCCCCACTCCAGTCCAAGGGTAAGGACCTGCTGGGAAGCCAGGGTTGTTCTCACATTATCTCTGTATTACTGAGTTTCTTTGAGAAAATGGTTGTGGGCCAGCACAGGGCTCAAACACCATCTGGGGTTGTTGGAGTGTGCCCCCTGCCTTCTGCCAATGGTAAGAGTGTCTGGGGTAGGAGCAGTGGGAGTAGTGTGGAAGGTCATGGGGGGGAGAAACATTTTGCAACCCTGCCCAGCTGGCCTCGCATTTCATCTTGACTGTCTAGGGCCCCTTTATTCAGTGACTTGTGGGACGGCTTCTCTGGGGCAGTTGTCCCGATGGCCAGAGCGCTGGCTTCTAAAGATCTGGTCATCCCTTTCTATTCCAGGACAGCTCTTCTTGTGTCACCGTATGTTTGGGAAATTGATTGTGTTCATCTTAATCTTCATTACTCTTCACTGGCTAATCAATCCATAAATATTTGTTGAGTGACCTCTGTGTGCAGAATACTGTTTACATTGCAGTTTGGGAAATGAGCTACACATAGCGGGAGAATTGAGAATTGACAGCAGGGAGAATCCACGTTCGGGAAAGGCCAAAAGAGTGGCTCAGCCATTTCTGGTCAGAGCTCAGGGCAGGGTAGAGTCACAGAGGGCTAATCTGTCACCAGGCCTTCATTCAAGCAGTTATTTATTACACACTTGCCTTATACACTTGCCTATGGGCCTTTGGAGGCCACTAGTGCGCATAGATATACACTTTATGAAAAAATATCTGTGCATTCGATGGGGGATTTTTGCTGTTGTTTTTAAGAAGTGAGTAACGCGCCCAACATTGTACAGATGCTGGAGGAGGTTCTTGAACCCGTTTCTTTGGCTCTAGAACCTAGGCAGGTGGAGAGGTGGGCGAAGGAGGAGGAGTCCTCCGGGCTGGGAAAGTGCCCTCTGCCAAGCCACGGAGACGGCATTTATAAGGTGTGGATGTTTGGGTAACACTGAACAGTGGTGGTTTGCCATCTTTTCTTTTCCATGGTGTAGGCCACCTCTCTTGTACCCCTGTGAATGCCTTAGTGCGGAGCCTGGCACAGGGTAGGAGCCCACTGGACCCTTACGCAGGCCAATGGTATGACCCTCACAGGAGTCCTAATGAGAATGTAGTGACCAAGCCTGCTGCTTGTGCTATGGCTTTCCTGGACTCGGCCCTGGGGTGTCAGCCAGGTGTGAATGCCAGGGAAGGCATTTTGTCTATCCTATGACCTCACTGCCCAGAAGTCTGCAGCAGGGAGGAAGGGATGCTGTGGTGAGGGCAGGGACTGGCTAACTCCCTGTCGGGAGGACTCCTGGAGACTTGGATGGAGGTCTGGTTCTCACCACTTGACTAGTTCTTGCTGGTTTGGGTGGATCTGGCCTCTGTCTTAATAGGAGCTTGCTTAACATGGGAAGGACTCATGGGTGTTTGTTCGAGTTGGAAAGGACAGGAGAGACCATCTATCCTGGTCTTTGTTGGACCCATGAGGCGCAGAAAGGAGACACGTGGAGCTCATGGTGGCCACTTCTGGCTATAAGCAAGTCATGTGACTCTGGGTCCATGCCCCTTCCTGGAGTGGTGAGTGGGGGCAGGGATACTGCCTCTGACTCCAGAAGGAGCCCATGACCCCCACCCCCTCACTACAGGGCGCCTCCTTACTTGCCACCCAGAGACCATAGATGTCCCCACCCTTCCCTTCTCCATGTGCTCACTCTGCTGTTAATAGAGTAATAGAGAAATTACTTTGCCAGGGCTGTAATTGCACCAGGAGACTTTTTTCTCCCCAAGAGTAGGGCTGGGCTGATACTGCTAATGTTAGGTGTTAAGCCTGCAGGTGGTGATGTGTAAGTCACCTGACACTTGAGAAAGCCTCCCTTGCCCGGTTCTATTCCCCGCGGACAACAGCGCACTTTACTTACTTGCAGCTTTGCATTACTGGTGGACCGCCCAGAAAACGGTGCTCTCCGTTCCGTGTACCGGGACTAGAATGAATGGTCAGGCCCATGATGATTAGTAGCAAACCAGCTGTTCATTGTCACTATGGCTTATCAAGGTATTGACATTGATATTCCTGAGAAACATTCCTTAGCCAGGACTCTGAGCACCTGACTGGCCCCAGCCTACCCCCCACCCACCTCCCACGGTACCTGGGGCGGGTAAGCAGAGGCACCGGTTCCATTTCACAGAGGGACAGGGAATCAAGTTATAAAGAAAGATAAGGAGTCAAAGAGCGACCCGGGAGCAAGGGGCTGATATTCCCAGGCATCCCTTCCCCCGGTCCCAACTAGGAACGCCCCACTCTGCCCCACCCTCCCTGGCTTTCCTGCTTGGGAAGCCGGCAGAGTAGCTCTGCTGTCCCGTCTTGGGCCCTCCTGAGACCAGAGGTTCAGATCCCAGATTCACCACTGATGCAGTGCACCTCGGGCATGGTTCTCGGGTAGTTCTTTCACAGGGGAGGAAAGCAGGTCTGGAGAGAATAGCTTCTGTCTCTCCCTGGAGGGTCGTTGCACACTGAATGAGATAAGTTAGGCACAACGAACTCTTCGCCAACTCTCCGTACGTGTCATCTACGTCATCTACGAGCCGAGTCACTGACAGTGACTGGGGGCTTGAGTTAGAGTCCTGTGTCGCTTGAGGACAGCAGTGTTTTTACCATTGTCTCTTGCATGGCGAAGGTTGTGATCAAAGAGCAAAAATAGAAGGGTAATATCCTGCCTCGGGCGAGGGGGCGAGGGAAGAGAAGTAGGTTTGAGTCTGGGGCCCTTGGAAAACTTGGAGGCTTCAGTGCTTTTTTTAGAGTCGTGGGGAGGGTGCGTCCCCCCCATCCAGGGGGAGTAGTGGAGAGAGGTCATCTAGGGCATGCTGTAGATAACCCCCTGAGTGCTAGCTCCCTGTTCTCTCCCCTCCCCATCCCTTCAGCCTTCGTGCCCCAATGGCAGGGGGCAGACTCTGGCCCCAGGGATGGTGGCCTGTACTCTCGGAGAGGACAGGAGCAGCTGAGGCCTTCAGTCCTTGGTCACCTAGCCAAGTGGCTTTGTGAGACCCCTGCCGGTGGCCCTCGCTGGTGGAAGGACAAGAAATTGTTCCCCTTCCACCCTTTTGTCTGATCAACTTACTCTTTTGAGAGATCTCTCCTGAGGGTCTCCCTGCACAAGGTGACCAGAGCCCAAGATGGAGGACAGACAGAGCCAAGTCTAGAGTGTGGCAGATGGCTGTAGGGGGTGACCTGGGCCTCCCTTGAGTAGGGAAGAAGCCACAGAAGGGCAGCCTGGGGTGCTCTTGCCTGTGATCCAGGACAAAACCCTATCCCTAGGCAGCTCTTCTCGTGTGCCTCACCTTTAGCCCTCGCCTGGACCCATTAGGCTGGGGCAGAGCTGGGAGACCCCGTTCTGGCACTGGAGCTGTTGAGAGCCAGGCCCTGGCCTGGGTCGACTGTGTCATGTGGTCAGAGGTCACCTAGTGTGGGTTGCATTGTCGGGAGGCCGGGCAGGGATGCAAAAATGAAGAAGCATTTAGGGATGGACAGGCTTGTGACCATGGAGGTGGCCAGAGCAGGGCCCTGAACACGTCACTCACCCAGGCGGGCCCCCTGTCAGCTAAGTGACAAGCTTGTAGTCAGTCTCTCCCCTTGGTCCCCAGGGCTGGCCTACCCCATTTCCGCACCCAGTTAGAGCTCTGAGCTACATGTTGGGCCCAGGCCATCACCACTCCACGGTGTGTGTGGAGCTTGCCTTCCAGCCCAAGCAGGCTTGCCGTAACAGGAACTTTGGTAGGTGCCCGAGGGGCCCCTGACCCAGGCTCAGGGGGCCTGCCTGGTAGAGAAGTCGGTTTTCTGTTTCACAGATCTTGGGCCGGGGCCCAGAATGGTGCCATTATTTCCTCTGCCAGTGAGTTTCAGTGGAGGGAGGCCGGCAGCCTGGAGCCTGTTGCAGGAGCGGGTGCCCAGGCAGCTCAGGGAGCCTTTCATCTATCTCCTTCCAGACTCTGGCTTCAGGGCTTCTTTCCCGGTGGTCCCTCGCTTCCAGGTGCCTTTCCCTCCCTCTCTGGCGGGGGAGCCAGTCCTCACCACCTGTGTGCCACCCGGGCAAGCGGGGCTGACTGCCAGTACCTTCCCGAGCATCCACTCGGAGTTGCAAACCTTCATCCTTCTGGAACTGATGCTCTCTAGAGGGCAGCAGGGACAGAGGCCATGTCAGGGGTCGCCGGGGGTTCAAGCTCATCTCACATCTTTCTTCAGCCCCTGCAGCCTCCGTGCCCCCGCCCTCCCCCCCCGCCCAGAATAATGGAGAAACACAGATGCCGTCCCAGGAGAGCCCGCCCTGTGCTACTTAGCCACGTCCTAAGCACGGACTGAGTGTGGGATGACCAGACCATCTCAGCGTTCCTGAGGAAGGGATGACCTTCCTCGGGAGAGCCCCAGGGGCAGGTGCTCTGGGCATTGGTGTGGCTGGAGTGTGGCACGGGGCAGGTGAGCAGGCAGAGGTGCCGGCCCCTCTTACTGACCTCATTGTTTTTCTTTTCCTTCCAGACTGGAGACCCGCCCTGAACCTCGCTGCCCTGGACTGTGCTGATGAGACCAATAGTGCAGTCTGCAGAGACTTCAACATCCCCGGCTTCCCGACCGTGAGGGTGCGTGACAGGGGCGGGGGAGCAGGTGTGCTGCTGGAGGAGCGTGTGGCCGGCTGCCGCATGGCCCCCTAGCCCCTGAGCTCCGTGGTGTCCTCCCGTGCTTCTGGGCTTGATCAGCTTTGGTCACAGCCGCTGGGGCACTGTCCCCGTGCTGGAGAGACCCCTGCCACAGAGGCAGACAGGGGTATGAATTGGGAGGTTCGTTGGGTCTGGCAAGTTCTGCCCTTTAAAAAGGAAGGGGCTGTGGCAGGGGAGGGTAGTTATGATGGGCTGGTTTCAGCTACTCTGATTTGAGCTGTGAGGTGGTTATCGCCTGGGCTGGTGAGATCCCGCAGCTCCCAAGGGCCTCTTTCCATTTCTTCTCCCTCCTGACTCCCAGCCTTAGAGGCCTGCTCTAACCCTATAAACCCCAGTTCGGGCTCTGACCTGCTCATGGTCAAGATCAGATTCAGGAGGCCTGATGATCTTCCAGAAAATACCAGCAAGCTTCCTCCTCATCAGGCAAGTGCCTTGAATCCAGGTAGCTCAGAAGTGACCTGTCCGGGTAGCCTCACTCCGTGGTCAAACGCCAGTGCCTCAGGCAGCAGAGATCCCCATCACGGGAGCCATCACACCCGGCACATGAGGGCTCTGTCACCCCGGCTCTGGCTGAAAGTAGCGTGAGCTCTCCAGTGAGGCCTTGTCTGACAACCTGCCCACTGTGGGACATCGACAGCTTAATTACCATCTGAACAACTTCCAGGGCTCTGGGAAGCCGAGAAGGGCAAGGCTGTGCAGTTACACTCAGTGGCCTTCCAAGGGCTCAGGCCCAGCTATAATGCAATTAGTTTGCTTCCAAATTAAAGAATCAGAACCTCTCTCCCTACCTCCAGCTGTAATTAGCCTCTTTCTACCAGAATGGCATCTAGAAAAGCATTTCTTCTATAACCACTAAGAATAATCCGGAAAGGCCTCTGAAAGCTAAAATGCCAAGTATTGTCCCCTGAACAAGATATCTGAGCTCAGGGTCCTCAAGTTCCAAGCAGAACCATGAGCCGAATCTCAGCCTAATTACTCCAAGAGAATTTGTCTGGAAAGCCTGACTCCAGCAGGAATGTCCAGCTTGAACTCCATGTGACCTTTCTGTTCCTCATGCCCAGTGAAATCCTTCTGGGCTCAAGATCCCCACAGACTGAGAGGGCTCCATCCAACGTTCTTGTTACCGCTTGGGGCCAGTGCTAGGCCCCAGGTTTAGCCGAGACCAGGCTGGTCTGGCGAACAGGTCCTGCCATATCACTTAGAGGTCCCAGGAGAGAGATGGCTTATCAGTCATCTCTTTCAAGTCAAAGACCTCCCTGGCAGGGCCATTGCTTTACCATATCCTCGTCCTAAAACATGTAACTGAAAATATTCCAAATTACTCTTCGGGGGCGGACGAGGATCTCTGTTGCTTTGGCTGAACCAGGGTGAGCAGCCCTGTGTGAAAAGTTGTGGGAAAACCGGTGCGTCTGGAAGAGTCCTCATTCACAGGCTGCTGCTTTTCTCAGCGAGGACTGGCCCTGGGGGTCCAGCCCCCTGGGAATGGGACGGGCATTGGTGCCAGGGCCGGGTGAGGACATCTGGAGGAAGGAAGCAGGTTCTGTGGGACCTGGCACCTGAGGCTTGGTGTTTCTACCTGGGAGAGGCTGGGGCTCGGTGGGTGTGAGGGAGGTCCCCAAGTTCCCGGCGCCTACCCAAGTCACGCAGCACACGCAGCCCGAATGCCTCGTATGATTAATCATGTCCTGCCCCACCCAGCTGGCTGTGGGATGCGAGCTGGGAGGGCCCGGAGCTGGTTGTCTAGACCTTCCCCAGCCTCCACACGGGCAGTGCCTGGCTGGGCCTGGCAGTTCACTTTCAGCCGGGAGAGGCCCTCAGTGCCCTGTCCTCTGGCCTCTACCCCAGGGGCCAAGTGCTTCTAGATCCCGCTGGGTCTCTGCTCTAAGGCGCGACCGAGTAAGATACGTACACTTCACAGAGAGACCCAGACGTTGGTTTGTGTGTGATCGCCAGCTCGAAAGTTTCATAAAACGATATTCATTCTTTCTAAATGCAGTACACGCTACTATTTTCTATTCCATATATTTTTTAAATTAATTTTTCTTTTAATACTAGCTGTGATTCACTAAATTGATGCTACAGTTTAGGTTGCTTCTAATGTTTGCAAAAGGCCGCTCTCTACAGATCGTAGATCTCCACAGAGTCTGGCGTGCCTGTGGGCATCATGGCTGGACTCCCTGGAAAGCGGTGCAGACCCTCCAGGTCAGCCTGGCTGCCAGTGGGCTGGAGAGAGCACCCTGTGGCCCTGTCTGCTGCGTCCCAGGGGCTGGGCGGGTCCTCACTCCTATGCATAAAGGCTGTGAGAACTCTAAGATGAGGGCACACACTGAACAGGGGAAGAGAGAGTGTTGCTGGTATGATGGACACAGACCCACACATGAGTCTGGGCCACCCCCAGGTACATATGTCATTGTCCCTTTCCTCCGACTCCTGCCCCTTGTCACCATTTGCAGGCAATGAGCTTCCACTAGCCCAGCCTGTTTAGCAAACACCAGGCCCTGCAGGGCCTGCTGTGTCAGGGGCCCTTCAGACCAGCCGAGCTCAGCGGGAAGAAAACAAAGGTGTGGGGGAGGGAGGGAGGAACTAGCTGGCAGCAGGTTCCTGCTGGCGCTTAGGGAACCTAGAGGCTGGACCTCGAGGGGAGGGGCCTTGCCATGGGCCACAGGAGTGCCCTCAGGGGGTCATCCATCAGGACCCCTTGTAGCCAAAGGTCCAGCTGGGATTAAGATTGCAGAAAGCATCAACATTGGGGTGGGAGAGGACAGAAATCTCCCCTTTGCAAGATCCTTAGGTAATTGATGTGGGTTCAAATTCTGGTCCCACAGCTTACTACTGTATGTACTCGATATGACTCAGAGTGTTTAACAGTGCCTCGGCGACAGGCCTCAGTTTCCTTCATCTCTAAAAAGTGGGATGATAGAATCTATACCTAATAGGATTGTTGCCAAGTGTGAAGTGAGGTCTTACACGCGAGAGGGAGGAGACACCGGGTGGTATTACTTGGAGTTCAGTTAATGTCACTCGGCTTCCTTCCCGCTGTCCTGTCTCCTCCCTAAGTCACCCTGTGGAGCTCCCGGTAGCTCCTCTGTGGGTGCTGCATTTAGGCCGTCCGTCTGTCCATCCATCAGCAGCTGTTGAGTGAGTTGAGTGAGTACTTGCTGGGGCCCGGCTCAGTGCTCACCAGCCCGCCGGCAGGCGGTGAGTGATCCGTATGCGGTAGATGCCAGAGGAGCTCACCTGGGCTCACTGAGCCCTTTCCCTCACATGTCAGAGAAGAGGGGACTTCCACTCGGTATTGGAGGATGTATGGGTCTGGGCTAGGAGGGGAGGAATGCCAGCCGGGGAGGAGGTAAGAGCAGAGGCCCTGTGTGGGCAGAAGTGTGTCACAAGTTGAGAAGACTGGTCTGGCTGGGGCAGAGGCTCCTGGGCAGGGTTGAGGCAGGGCTGAGGCAGGGCTATGGCAGGGCCCCGAACTCAGGGCTGGGAGGTGGATACGCTTTGGGGGTACAGAGGCTCGGCTGTTACCTTATGTGGCTCTTGTGATGGGGGAGGTGTCAGAGGGGGTGACTCCTGCCTCTCTCTGGAGGAAGAATATGGGCCCCCACCCCCCTGCTGTCCTCCGGCCTCCTCCACAATCAGTCTCCAGCGTAGGAATGGTTAGGCGTGTGGATCCTCCTGGGCTCACTGTAAGCTGTTTGGAGATGGGGTCATTTTCCTTGGAACTTGTTTTAAAAGCTGGGCCTCAGTGTCATTGATGGTTGCTGCTGGGAAGCGTGCTGCCCGTTCAGCCTTGACTCCTAGAAAGGAAGGTGCTCCTTGATATTGGTGTTGATTTTTGACAGTTTGGTAAGACCCAGCTTATGCCTTTGGGGAGCCATGGAGGCCTTCCAGGAGCACCAGCGCTGGGGAGAGCAGAGGCTAGTGATGGAAGGAAAGGGTCCCGGTGCCAACCGCTCCTGGAAAAAAGAAGACTCACTGCTGACATCTTAAATACCTGTTCCCAAGGAGTGGTGGTGGTTTCCCCTAGGGAGGCACACGCCTCCAACAGCTGACTTAAGAAGGATGCCTTTTAATAGGAGGACAAAAATGTGCCCCGACTAGATTTTAATATGATTTTCACATGAGCATCTATGGTGATCAAAGGACAGAGAGGTTCTCTGTTGGACTGAACAGATGTCTTCTGAGTACTTCCATGTCCTAGACACTGTGAGGCTTGCCGAGATGCCGAAGTGTGGTCCTGTCCTCAAGAAAGTTCAGGTTCGGGGCACCTGGGTGGCTCAGTGGGTTAAGCCTCTGCCCTTCAGCTCAGGTCATGATCACCGGGTCCTGGGATTGAGCCCTGCATCGGACCCTCTGCTCGGCAGGGAGCCTGCTTCCCCATCTCTCTCTACCTGCCTCTCTGCCTACTTTTGATCTCTTTCTCTCTGTCAAATAAATAAATAAAATCTTAAAAAAAAAAAGAAAGAAAGAAAGAAAGGAAAGAAAGTTCAGGTTCCAGGCCCATCATAGCCAAAGTGTAGGAAAGAAGGGCAGTGGAAGGTAAGTTTCAGAGTTTGGGTCAGATCCTGGAAAGCTTTGAGCACAGTGAGTTTGGACATTATTCACTGGTAATGGGGAGTCGTGGAAGAGATTTGAGGAGGAGGGACACGATCAGACTAGAACAGTGCCACTAAGCAAAGTGCAATGAGGAGCAGTTGGAGAACAAAAAGACGGAGCAGATGAACATTTCTGAGCTCACAGACTGGTAGGGACTGTTGCATTAGTCTAGGAAATAGGTGGTAAGCCCTGGTCCGGACAAGGCAGCCGGCCCAGAGCAGTGCTAAAGAATCACAAGGTCAAATTCATAGATCTTGTCCTCTGACTGGCAGATGGAGGTTGCGGGGGAGAAGATGCTGGTCTGGTTAATGGGGAGGACATGGGGTGAGACAAGGAACACAGATGGAGAAACAAGTTGGGGGAGGGATGATGACTCAGTCTTGGTTGGGGGGCTGGTACCCGTGTGGAGGGCACCAGGAGGAAACAAGTCTAGGACAGGTGAGGACTTGAGACAGAGGGTTCAGATGGCAAATCATTTAGACCAAGTACATGATGTTGGCAAGGAAGATAAACAGTAGGCTTGTTTGTTCACTCATTTACTTGCTCCCTCATTCAAAAACATGGACACACACACACACACACACACACACACACACACACATATGTTTGTGACAGTACTTCCCAGAGAAGAGTGTTGAGCTGATACGTGGCAGGAGGAGAGCCTGGGGCAAGAGATCTTGGGGGCAGTAGACAGGAAAGGAGTCAGGGGAGTGGCTAGGACAGGGCTAGGGGAAGGCTGGGAAGGTGGCCAAGCAGGCCTGGTCAGTGTCAGATGAATCAAGGGAGGTGGCAGCAGGAAGGCCAAGGAGCAGCACATCAGCATATGTGGTACCAAACTTGGCAGACCCTGGCCATGTGGGGAGGGCAGGCAGTGCCACCATGAGACACAGCAGAGAAAGCAAGTGGCGGGGGTGGGGTACAGTGGGATCAGAGAGGGGCAGTTGGAGAGGCAGAGCAGACACTGCTTCGAGAAATCTGTCAGCGCAGGGAATTGGGACATGCCGTAACTGGAGCAGAGAGGAGGGCCTCTCTCGATTCCCATCTGCCTGTCCTTCCTGTCCCTTTTTTTTTTTTTTTTTTTTTTTTTTTTTAAGGAATTAGATTAAAAGGATCGGAATCTACTTGCAGGCCTAGGGAAGTTGCTGGCAGAAAGGGGAAAGAGAGGTTAATTGATAGAAAAAAGTTCCTCAGAACATGAAGTGGGAGCCAGAGCTCCAGTGCTGTCGTCACTCTGGAAGGCAGATGGGAGGCTTCTGAGGGCAGGAGGGAAGGCCGTGTGTGTGACAGCACAGGGGAACATGGAAGGACATGGAAGGACTTCCCGTGACCCTGCACTTCAAGAACTGTGTCTCCGAGTCCCTGCATTCCCCGGGTCAGTCTTGCTGGGGCTCCTGCCTGACCCCTCACAAGCTGGGCCCTCAGAACATTCAGCCACAGGGGCCACAGGCTGCCCCTTGATGGCGGTAAGGCCAGCCACCTTGCAGTGAGGCACCTGCTCAGATCCGGGGGAGGCTGTGGTGGCCGAAGAAAAGTGATCACGCTGCTGAAAATAACAGCTGTAGCGGCGCGGGTCCGCTGTGAATTCCCACCGTTCAGGGAACTTGTGAGCATTTTTACAAGTGTTAGGGTAACGTATAATCTCACTCAAAATTTGTTCAGTGACTGCAAAGGATATTATTATAAATATACATGACATGTATCAGCGGATGGTTTCCACCCAGAATAAAAGTTTATATTGATGGTCTAAGAAAAGAGAATAAAACAGCAGGACTTAGGAGCCGGGTAAGGGCTGGGGGAACAGGATAAGGTTGCAGGTGGCAAGACATGGGAAGGTGGGCAGGTGACATCCAGATTTTCGTGTTCTGCCTACAAATGACTAGAATAAATACATGCTAGCTGATCAGTGTTTCCTTTTTTTTTTTTTTTAAGATTATTTATTTGACAGAGATCACAAGTAGGCAGAGAGGCAGGCAGAGAGAGAGGAGGAAACAGGCTCCCTGCCGAGCAGAGAGCCCGACGCGGGGCTCGATCCCAGGACCCTGGGATCATGACCTACGCCGAAAGCAGAGGCTTTAACCCACTGAGCCACCCAGGCGCCCCTGATCAGAATTTCCTAGCGTTTAGAATGTGGAACAAGGGAAAGGGGTGATAATCACCCTGCAGGTAACATGTATTAATCCTCTACTGTATGCATGAGCCACAAGCACTGGAGACATATCATCTTTGAGACCTCACAGCAGTTCCTTGAGGTGATGGCGCCATCCTTGTCTTAAAGATGAGAAGGGATTGCCCAAGGTCACCCTGCAGGGGTATGGCAGAGCCAGGTCTGGTGCCCAGGTCTGGTAGACCCTGGGGCCTCCACTCAACCACCAGCTTGGGAGAAGTCCAGATGGATGGCCATGCCATTGCAGCAGAGGCCTGAGGAAGCTACAGGTGGCCCCAGAAGATCTCAGGAAGAGTCTTCTTCCTGGCCCGCAGGCTCTCTGCCAGACACTCAGGTGGCTGTCTGTCTGTCAGGACCACTAAACTTGACTCCCTCCTGAGCCTGCGAGAGCACAGGCCAGAGCTCTAGCAGCAGTCTTGCCACTTAGAAGCCCAGATTCTGACAAGTTGTCTTTGTTCTCTCTGTCCTCTTGCCCAACGAGGTGACAGACTGAGCCCGGAGTATCCTGTAAATGGGAAAAGGGGGCAAAGTCATGAGTTCAGTTGACCTGTCTGTAACTAGACTTGTGTCTGCAGGGGCTCAGGCCCACCCTTCAGCAGGACCTGACCCGGAGACCCCTCCCTTCACGGGGTGTCTGCCGAGCCAGGCTGGGAGTTCTCCGTGGACAGACCCCAGCCGCTGGTGATGGTGGACAGATTGCCTCAGAGGGCAGCTGACACTTCCCGGGGGACGTATGAAGTGACTTTGTTTCATCAGTTAAGTCAGCCTCATCCACTCAGTCATGCAATGAGTATTTTCATTCATTCGTTTCAAGTCGGAGAGACTGTCTGCCACTTGTGGAGTGTGTAGGCTGCTCCTGTGTGTCCCGGGTGCGTCAGAGCCATGGGGGTGGGGATCGGATGCGCAGACAGTGGGGACAGGAATCAGCGTCCAGCTCCAGAAGTAGATACCTCCCTGTTCTCCTTACAGATGAGGGAACTGAGGCTCAAAAAAGTTAAGCCATTTGCCCGAAGTCAGCCTCTTTAGTAAGCAGCGGGTCTCAGACACCGATCCCTCTGGCCCCCGTGTGGGAGTCTTAGCTCCGTGTGTTACTGACTCTTGCCCGTGTGTTTGCTTCCAGTTCTTTAAGGCCTTTTCCAAGAATGGCTCAGGATCAGCATTGCCAGGTGGGTGTCCTGGTTCCAGTTGTCAATATCTTCTTTTTCTTTCTGTTGGGTTCCTGCTGAGGTGAGGAGAGCCCAGCAAGGTCCGTAGGGTGAACAGTTTCCTAAGTGGAAATGGAGTTTTGTGTTTTCCTGGGGCCTTCCCGGCCAGCCTGGACGATGCCTTCTGGAAAAGGGGGCTGAAGAAACCCTTCTGTTTTGCTCCATTCAGGGTCCTGGGAAGAGGGGAGGGTCGCCACGAACCCAGACTAACCCGTCATGTCAAAATGGGGTTGGCATCCAGAGGGACAGAGCAGACATCCTCCGGGGAAAAGCACTCACGGGCTCCAGGCCGAGGGGCTGCTTCCTGCCCTCTGAGGGATGGGTCTTCTCGTGTAACTTAGGGCCACAGAAGAAGACTCCATTGCACTGCTCTAATAGAGAAGGAATGACCCATGCTCTGTTTCTCTCAGAACTAGCCTGTGCCCCGGGCCCTTTGTGTCAGCAAAGCTGACAAGGCCGCTGGGATCATTCCTCCCTCCTCATGCGCCCCTCCCCCATGTCCGTCTTCATCCAGTGGCTGGTGCTGATGTGGAGACGCTGCGGAAGAGGCTCATTGACGCCTTGGAGTCCCATAGTGACACGTGGCCCCCCGCCTGCCCCCCGCTGGAGCCTGCCAGGTATGCGGGGCTGGAGCAGGTGTGGTGCGGTGGGGGCCAGGATTTCAGGCCTGGGAGTGAGAGGGTAGCGGGGACAGCTGCATAGGGGATACGAAGGCCTTTGTGTCTGGGGCGGACCCTCTGTGGGCTAGAGCCCGGAGCCGCTCTGGAGCCGCTGGTAGGAGACTCCCTGTCGCTGGAGGGCCTCCCTGCAGAGCCCTGGCTTCATGGGGCGGAAGGGTGCAAGGGAAGGAAGAGATGGGCGGGGGTTCTCCGGGCCATGCCTGCCTCTGCTTTTCCCAGCCTGTGCTCAGGAACGTTTGTGGGGTGCAGCAGACTTCACAGGATCTTACCCAGAGGGGGCACTGACAGAGTGGACATCGGGACGAAGAAGGAAGGCTCAGAGGAAAAGGGAGCCCTGCCTATAAGAGGAAGTGGTCATCTTTCTGAGCGGTGGCTGTGACTGGGGGGTGGGCCACGCGGCTGGTGGCCCGCATCTGCCTGCCAGGCAGGCTTCCAAGATTGCCTCTTCTAGAAGGAAAGGGCACGGTGCCTCGCTTCAGCTCTCCCACAGAGGGTAAACTGAGAGCACTAGGTCTCGCCCTCCTAGATGAGAACTTGAGACAGGATAGAGCCCACCTCAGGGATTCCTGCCAAGAAGGAGCAAATCTGGGTACCAGCAGGCACTGCTGGAGGGAGCCCAGCCTCAGAACACAGGGAAGATCCCAGGGCCTGAGGAGGCTCTTGAAGCAGGCGCTGGGGCTCCAGGCCCCCCACATCGATTTACTCATGTTCTTGAAAGCAGTAGTCCTGCCGAGAGACTGTGATGCTAGTGTCAGTTGGGGTTGAATCCAACCCACAATTTTTTTTTTTCAGCTTGTCCAAGTGTCCCTCCTCCTAGAGGGTCCCACAGAGACCCTGGGCCCAGTGTTAGTCTTGGTATGGTTTGGGGCTGCCCTAGACCCCTTCTCTACAGGAAACATTCCTGCCAGCCTGCCCTTACTTACATTTCTCAGTGACCGTGTCCATCTCTCTCTCTCTCATGCACATACATCCTTCATGGTGTATTTTCAGTCCCACGGATCTCAGAAGCAGCAGGTCAGGAAAACCTGCCAACCTCATGGGTCCTAAACATTGTCTGTATTCACTCAGCCTTGCCCTTACCAGAACACAGAGACTGCTGGTCTCAAAGCCCCCCTCCCATCCTCCTCCTCCTCCTCCTCCTCCCCCCCAGGCCACCTCGTACTCACTCCAGATTCTTAAAAGAGACAGCGTCGGGGGTGGGGGGGGGGAATCAACAATGTGGGCCAAACGGAGTAGCAGCTTGTGGGGAAGCAGAGGCAGCGTCCTCTGAGACTAAGGGTTTGGCTTGCTCCCCCTGGAGGGCTGGCGGGGGCGACTTCCATGGAGCCTCGAGTGGGAACAGGACAGGGATGTATGGCTGCCCCCATAGTTTTGTGACAGGCGTGCTGTCCCCAGCAGGTCACTGCCACTCTTGTCTCTTGCAGGCTGGAGGAGATTGATGGATTCTTTGCGAGAAATGACAAAGATTACCTGGCCCTGATCTTTGAAAAGGAAGGCTCCTACCTGGGTAGAGAGGTGAGCTCCCCCAGGGTCCCTGCAACCCCAAGGTGGACGTCAGCAGGGAGCCCAGTGAGTTCAGGGGCTGGGATGTTCTGGTGAATTCTGGGGTCTCGGCCACGTGCACGTCTTAGCGCAGCACTGGCCTGACCCCTGCTGGAGGACCCAGGAAGTGTGGGAGCTGGGCCTTTCCGAGGGAAAACCTTTGTCTTTTTTATCTCCCTCGTTGACCGCGCCTCTGCAACACCCGCCCTTCACTGAGTCCCGGACTAGAGTGCGGCGCACGTAGTCGCTAATCTTCACATTTAAGGTTGATGATCGGGTAACAGGTTGAAGGGCCCCGGGCCAGTGGATTGGTGGAGCAGGGCTTTGAACCAGGTCCGTGAGTGCCGCCAGCCTGGTGGTTTCCTCACCGCCCCACCCCTGCGGAACTGGAGCCTGGGTGTGGGGAGGGGTGGTCAGAGCTCGGGCCGGGGAGGAAGCAGTAACGGAACAGGCGGGTGTGAATTACTGCCCCATGGTGACCTGTCTGTCTGCCCCAAGCCCTGTTTCCCTGTCTGGAAAGCGTGATCGTTCCCTTTCCTCAGAGCACGGCTGGCACAAACGAGGCAGGTTAGGGGAAGGGCCTGGACTGGTAGCTGGCGCAGAGTAGGTGCTTTTTAAAGATCCGTTCCCCTGGCCTAATGCAGAGAGCTCTCCAGTCTGCCGCTGGCGCACAGACTTCTCTACACCCCTTGTGGGCTTTTCCCAGACGCCGAGCGGGGACGGGCCAGGCCACGGGTGAAGTCCCAAGGCAATGCAGGGACGCGGAAGAGGCACGAGGTGGAGATGAGATTAAACTCCACTGCTGGCTCCGAATGCTTTCCTCCTGAAATTCCTCAAGCATATCCAGGGCGCTGCGGGCTGCCTCCAGGCCTCTGAGCCCTGAGAGGGGAAACAGAGGGCGATGGGGAGGGGCACGGAGCTTTGCTGAAGGACTTCCTGACCCTTCTGGGGTCCCAGTCCAGGCCTAATGACGAGGAAGTGATTAATAAATGTTCATTGGAAACAGATCTTCTCCCTACTGTCCCGCAGGGCCAGGTACCCTGTGTCCACGCAGAGGTGCTCAGAGATGGTTAGTGTGAGAAGCAGGAGGGCTCAGTAGTCTAGAGCCCAGACCCTGGAGCAAGTTTGAACTGGGGTGCGTTGCCCAGTCCCGGCACTTCCTGCCTCTGTCCCCCGAGCACTTGATTTCACCGCTTAGCCTCTGTGTTCTCATTTGCAATAAACATTTTAGTTTTTTTTTTTTTAATAAGATTATTTATTTATTTATTTGACAGAGAGAAAGATCACAAGTAGGCAGAGAGGCAGGCTGAGTGGGGGGGGGGGGGAAGCAGGCTCCCTGCTGAGCAGAGAGCCTGATGCGGGCTCAATCCCAGCACCCTGAGATCATGACCTGAGCCGAAGGCAGAGGCTTTAACCCACTGAGCCACCCAGGCGCCCCAAGACATTTTAGTTTTTTAATGAACACTTATATACCCCAGTTACTTAAACATGCCCCAGTCACTGTTACACATTTCATAAAATTAACCCCTTCGGTCCTTTTAACAGCCCTCTGAGGTTGGTATGTGTGTTATTATTCCAGTTTTGCAAGTAAAGAAATGGAGTCGGGGAGGTTTAGGCCAGTGGGGCCAGGATGCAAACGCAGGCAGCCCCCGGCTTGGTCTCCTAATAATAGTTCCCATCTCATAGCATTATTTTGAAGATTCAATGAAGCGATCCATAAACAGTCATAATACCTTCTCAGTAAATGTTAGCTCACACAGTTTTTCCCCTTATTTCTTTATAAAAATAAAATCATGTCTAAGTATGTTTTTCTGATTTGGAATAGAGATAGAAAGCCATGTAAATATAAGAATAAAAATTAAACCACATTTTATTATGCCTTCTACAAATTACTTTCATTAGAAAGAAAATTGCATTAGATTGGACTGCCCTAGGGAATTCAAGGCGTGTGGTGTGCACAGTTCCAAGGCCCCTGTCCTGGGTAGCAAGTGCCTCTTGTCGCCTGTGGGGTAGTTGTGGTTGGTGGCAGGAGACTGCCGGCACACTCGTCCACTCCCCAAAAGGCTTAGAGTCTGGATGGTGCCCGCCCAGGGCTCCCTCTGCGCAGTGGCTGGGCCCCTGCCCCCAACATGTCTGTCTGTTTCCACAGGTGACTCTGGACTTGTCCCAGCACCAAGGCATAGCAGTGCGCAGGGTCCTGAACACGGAGGGTGATGTGGTGAGCAAGTTCGGGGTCACTGACTTCCCATCTTGCTACTTGCTGTTTCGGAATGGCTCTGCCTCTCGGGTCCACGTGTGAGTGCTGTTTGTCCCTCCGTCCCCTCTCACCTCTCCCCCTGCCCACATCCCGCCTTCCCGCCTACAGAAGCCTGCCACGTTCTTCCTCCTGCAGTTGCTCTGAGGAGCCCCCTTCTGCAGGAGAAGCAGCTGTGCATGGAGTGGGTGGGCAGTGCCAGGCACGCGGCCCCCCGGCCTCCAGCTCAGGAGTCCGGTCTCGGGCCCCTGGTGCACTCGCCGCTGCTCCGGCGCCATCGCCCTGGCAGCCCTGGCTCTAGTCCCCATCCTCTGCCGTTCACAGACTCCTTGGCAGGCTGCGGGCCTGGCATGCACTCAGATATGCCTGACCCTCCCTCCCTTTGGTTTTCTAATTGCAGAAAAGTTCATTAGGAGCTAGACAATAGCCAGTTCCAAAATGCCAGGAGAAAACAACCAGGCCAGCCTCAGCCCCTCTGTCAGGCTCCTGCTGCTGAATGGCCCGTGAAATGGCGCCAGATGGTGCCTCGGTGCCCTCCCTGGGCAGATGATTGATGTCTCCTGGCTCCTGCCGGCAGGACCTCGAGGGCCGGGGAGACCAAAACTTGCCTGAGGTGCCCAATGAGCTGCCCTGTGGGGCCGTTAGCGCCATCCCTGACAGAGGCCCGGCAGGGCGGCCCCTGGCCCTTGCCGGCCCCAGTGGCCAAACAGCACTGGGCCAGCCTCATCAGGGAATTCCGCCGGGGGAGGGAAGCGTGTGGCAGCAGAGGGACAGGGAGGGACAGAAAGTGCCAGTCCTGGTGGGGAGAGGAGGCATTGTCTCCTCACTTGGAGCTGGTGGAGGGGAAAATTGTTTGTGACGACGCTGCTCCTGAGCCATCTGCTCGGCGATAAACATCGGGCCGGGACAGTGGAGTGGAAAGCGGTGCTTCCCGGTGCCAGCTCCCCCGGGGTGTCCCCTCACGTGGCTGCTGGTCTTCACACCCTCCCTCCAGGCGGCCGTGACCAGGAGGTGTCACCTGCCCTGAGGACTCTCTGTCAGAAGAGAGAAAAATCAAAAGGATTGTACAAGGATTAGAGAATTTAGTGTTGTTGTTATTACTGCCTGTTTTTTAAAAATCAGGTATCAAACCCCCTTGATTTCCTTGGGGAGTAGGGCTACCTCTGGTACTTCAAAGCAAGCTCGTGAGTGGGCAACCTCCTTTGGTCTCTGGCGGAGATAGTCAGACCCAGCCATCCTGTCCATGGGCAGAAGTAGCTCCGTCCCACAGCCCCTCCAGGGCAGGCTGAGGAATTCTCAGACCTGCCGCTTTTCCAGATGGGGCTTGGGCCTCAGACTGGTGTCAGAGAGCCTTTCCACAGCATGAGTGGTGGGTGGAAAGGCTAAAATGAGGCCTGGGCGCCTTGGTTTGACCTCACTGAGGATGAGATGTAACCAGATTCAAGTATTTCTGTCTTTTTTTTTTTTTTTTGAGATTTTATTTATTTGACAGAGACAGCAAGAGAGGGAACACAAGAAGGGGAGTGGGAGAGGAAGAAGCAGGCTCCCCTCTGAGCAGAGGGCCCGATGTGGGGCTTGATCCCAAGACCCTGGGATCAAGACCCAAGCAGAAGGCAGATGCTTAACAACTGAGCCACCCAAGTGTCCCAGATTCAAATATTTCTCTTTTTTTTTTAAAGATTTTATTTATTTATTTGACAGACAAAGATTACAAGTAGGTAGAGAGACAGGCAGAGAGAGAGGAGGAAGCAGGCTCCCTGCCAAGCAAAGAGCCCGATGTGGGGCTCGATCCCAGGACTCTGAGATCATGAACCCGATGTGGGGCTCGATCGTAGGACTCCGAGATCATGACCTGAGCTGAAGGCAGAGGCTTTAACCCACTGAGCCACCCAGGTGCCCCTGGATTCAAATATTTCTTAATAAACATTTCTGTCAAGGGGCGCCTGGGTGTCGCAGTTGGTGAAGCATCCAACTCTTGGCTTTGGCTGACGTCGTGATCTCAGGGTCATGGGATCGAGCCCCATGTTGGGTTCCACACTCAGCACAGAGTCTGCTAGAGATTCTCTCCTTCTCCCTCTGCCCCTCCTGCCTATGCTCGCTCGCTCTCTCTAAAATAAAAAAATAAATCTTTAAAAAATAAATTAAAAAAATAAACATTTCTGTCAGCTGAGCCACCTGCCTCCTCTCCTGACATGATTTTGTCCTGGGGTCTCTTTCTCCATACCCACTGCCTCCCCTCTGGTTTCTTCCCTCACAGGCTTGCGGAATCCAGGTCCTTCTACACCACTTACCTGAAGATGTTCTCCAGGGCCCCCCGGGAGCCTGTCCCCACCAAGGCTGTGCCAACCACTGCTCACACAATAGCTCCCACTGTGTGGAAAGTCGCAGATCGGTAAGGCCACGCCCCCTTGCCTCCCCAGAGCCTCACCTCTGATCACAGAGCCCCGGCCTCCATACCACACTCTGGTCCCTATCTTGAGCTTAGCACATGCCTTTCCAATCCCAGATCCCCTGAAGTCTGGCCTTGGCCTTTGGGCTCCCCTGGCTGCTGACCACACACAGAAGAGTCATAGTTGTTGGGGATCAGCAGCAGTCACCCAGGGGCCAGCCCCGTGTCTGCTGACTGTGGGAGGTGCCAGACAGCACTCGCTTGTGTAAGTGATGGAGTGAACACTTTCCAATGCCCACGTTCCTTAAACTTAACACGATTCAAGAGCAAGTGGGATCAACTTGGAGGGATACCCTGTGGCCTTCTGACCAACTTCCCACCCGAGCAGCCATCTCTTCTGCAGATGTTTTTGAGTACCTGATACCCACTAGGCACTGTAATTCAGACACACACAGATATGCAGTCCCTTCCCCCAGAGTTTACAGCCCCTTCCAGGAGGTCACTGACCTCTTCTGAATGCCTCTGGTGCTGGGGAGCTCACTACCTTCTGGGCTAGCCTGTATCTTTGTGCATAGACAGAACCATGAGGAAGCTGCTTTTCTCTCCCAAGCCCCTTGGCTCTGCTCTTGCAGTAGAATTCCTGCTCGTTGGGCAGGAGATGGGGCTCTAAGCCTCTTAAGCTGGCACCCGGCGGTATGCCAAGGAGAAATGGCTGACCGGGCAGCTCAGAGCCGCATCGGGAAGGTGGCCTCCACGAGGAGACTGTACAAGAGAACTGAGGGAGAGGTCATCTGATTTCCAGAGGGTTTTGCATCCCAACATGAAGGACTTGCAGGGTAGGAAGTGAGATTTTTAGTAAATTGGGTAAGAAGGAAACAGAGACCTAGATGTGGGAACTGTCATCATGGTCATTCACATTATGATGATTCCCATCGTTCGAATTATAACAGCTGACACTTATGGGCCTCAGGTGCCAAACTCCATGCTGGGCACCTTCTTCCATACATTATCCCATAAGTCAGGGGCCACGTCTTGAGGCAGACCACAAGAATGGAGAGGTACCCAGACCCAGGACACCACGGTGGGGGCTGGAGAGGGTCCTTTGCCCTGAGGGTAGAGCATAGGGGTTTACAGTGCTGACCCCTTGAGTGACCCTGCTGGCTCCCTGCAGCGTTAGGAGGTAGGTGCGGCTGGAGTAATCAGTTCACTTTACAGGTGGGGTCACTGAGGCCCAGAAGGGTGGACTGAGTTGCCTCCCAGAACTGAGGCCAGAACCCAGGCCTCAGGAGGCAGGGATAGAGAAGCAGCCACCGTGCCGAGCCCTTTGCTACAGAAGCCCGAGCCCAGACCCCGAGCCAGCAGGATGGGTGCGGGGTGAGGCAGCCAGCTTGGAGCCTGCAGCCTTTCCCCCGGGGCTGGGATGGCCCAAGAGGTGTGACCGGGAGCCTCACCCGCTCCCCAAGGCCTGGCAGCTGTGAGGACATCAGCCCCCAAATAAAGACACGCCAGTTGCCCTCCTAACCCTCAGCCCCCACCATGCCCTGCCTCGGAGGGCAGCCGGAGCCTTGGTCTTTCAAAGAGGGCCCAGCTTTCCAGAGCCACATTGTTTGGGCGCACCCATTGTTCTGTCTGTCCCCAGGGGTCTTTGTTCAGAACAGGGAGCAAAACTCAGCCTTCCCCCAGCCGCCTGATTGAAAGCACCTTCAGTGAGTCCCAGGAGGGGCCGGCCCTGAGCCTGTGGAGGGGACCCCTACTTCGTGCCAGGAGCTGCTGAGTGGCTTGCGTTTCTGCTCTTATTTATTCCTCTCAGCAGCCTTCCCATGAGCAATTTATTATTTCTCTGTTATAGTAAATGAGGAACTGTGGCTCAGAGAGATTAAGTAATATACTCAAGGTCACAGAGCTGGTTAGTGGCAGGGCCCAGTGCTAACTTACAGGACTCTGACCATCGGCAGTGGCCCTCCCCTTCCCTCCCTGTAGCCCTGGGTGCTCATCCCCAGCCCCCAGCCTGTGGTTAACACCCCTCTCTCTCTCTCTCCACCGCCTTCTGGGTCCTCAGCTCCAAGATCTACATGGCTGACCTGGAATCCGCGCTGCACTACATCCTGCGGGTGGAAGTGGGCAAGTTCTCTGTGCTGGAGGGGCAGCGCCTGGTGGCCCTGAAAAAGTTCGTGGCCGTGCTGGCCCAGGTGAGCAGGGCCCCAGCCTCCCTTGTCTGTACCTCCCTTGGGAGCTCCTGATCTGGCTGGACACCTGGACCCACAGCGGTCCCGGTCCAGCGTGGGCTGCTGCCCCAGGCTGCTGGCTGGGTAGGGCAGGGCCGGAAGCCCTGGGATGTTCCCCGCGGAGTCTGCCTGGGTGCCCCACTACAGTCGGAGCATGGAGTGAGGCCGTGGTCACCGGGGAAGCGGGACCCGCAGATGCCACAGGGAAGGAAAGAAGGCTTTTCTGCATCCCCTCTCTTCCTTCCCAGTCACTGGTCATAGTGTGACCGGCTCCTTGGCCACCCCTTCCTGGTGGTTTCCAGCCGACATGGCTACTCTCTGAAGTGTAGCTCCTGCCTGTCGGGGATCTGCTGTGTGTCAGGCATTTAATCCTCTTGCCTTTGCACAATGGCAAGTGTTAGTCCCATTTCAGAGCCCCAGGGTGTTCAGGGGACTTGCCTCATGCTCCCAGTGAGGAGGTGTCGGGAGGACCTGGGCTGAGACATCTCTGGCCCTAGAGCCCCTGGTCCTTTCTTTGCCACACAGCTTGCTCAGCTCCGTGAAGGTGAGATGCAGGCCCCCTTCCTTCTGCACCTGTCTCCTCCCCCCTCCCCACATCCTTCCGTCTGCTTCCAGATCCCTGGCCAGTGCTGCCCTCCTTAAAACCCCAGGCTCCGGGCTGTGGAGGACCGCTGAGTCAGATGTGGGCTCCGGTCCCCTTTGCAGGCTGGCTGCTGACACAGCCACCCTCCGTCCCCGGGTGCCAGGTCTGCGGGCAGCTGGGGCTACCTCTGGGGGTGATCTGTGCCTCCCCAGCAGGAACTGCCTGCCAGCCTCACCCCTGTCCTGGCCTTCAGGCCCATCTGGCTCGTCTGTGTGGCGCTGGTACAGCCTGAGGCTGGAGCCTTTGGCCCCTCCCCCAGGCCCTGCGCTCTCCTAGAAGCAGCTGGAATGACTGGCCACTGGGTGGCGAGCAGTCACCAGCGTTTCCTGCTCGAGGCAGATGGTGACTCCCTGAAGTCCAGAGCCCTTAATTCATCCTTCCTCCTGACACCAGGGCCTGAGGGGGAGGAAGGGTCCAAGTCAGGGTGATGGGCGAAGGTCAGTGAGAAACGCTGACTTGAAGCTGTAAATTCACGTTGAGAGCCCAGAGGCCGGAGCCGGAGTGTGTCAGAGACCACATTCTTCCGGCCCCTTCTCCCTCAGCGCCAGTGGCCAGCCCGGGAGGTTTGATGGGAATCTGTAATGGCTTTCTCAGGGGACCGGATCCACTGGCAGGTTTTTCTGTTGCATGATCATTCTTTGCTCTTTTTCCTCCACGAGTTTCTCGGTGTCTTTGTCCTCCTGACCTGTGTCTTGGTGGTTTCATCTGACCCGCTCTGCTGGTGTCCCTCCCTTCTCCTGCCCCCTCCCCCCGCCTGTGGGTGTGTGTTGTGTGTGTGTGTGCACGCGCACGCACGCACATCTGTCCTCCTCCCTGGAGTCCTTGTGGTTTTAAAGTGCTGATACTAATCAGATTTCAGTTGACTTATTGTCAGAGTAGCTTTTCATGTTCCTCGGAGACTCTTGGGAGTTACCAGCAAGGTCTGGACCTTGGCTATAAGCCCCCGGGCCGCCTTGTCCCCCCCAGCGGCCCATGGAATACAGATGAAAGGCTGTTGGCCAGCCTCGCCCGGCAGGCAGTCAGCTGGTCTGTCAGAAGATCGCCCACAGAGAGGACCCCGTGGCCCAGCTTCCCAGGTGCCCAGCCTTCCTCCCAGGGGCAGTGTGGGGTCAGGGTCAGCCTTGAGAGAGGGAGGCCTGAGGACTGAGCCTCACTTAGAGCTCTGTCCTCTCCCCACCCCTTCCCCCACCTTGCCAGGTGCCCCAGAGCAAAGGTAACGAAGAACCGCATTTGTGTCTGAGGAAGAATGTTTCCCTGGTGGCTCAGGAGCATTTCAGGAAACTGCCCCTCCTCACCTCTGTGGAACCCCCTCCCCTCTGTGGGACTGCGGAGCTCTGGGAATCGCTTTTCCCGCCCCAGCTTCTCCTTATGCCTCCCACAGCACTTCCCCGGCCAGCCCTTAGTCCAGAACTTCCTGCATTCCCTAAATGACTGGCTGAAAAGACAGCAGAGAAGGAAAATTCCCTACGGCTTCTTTAAGGCTGCCCTGGACAACAGGAAGGAGGTGAGTCTGGGGGCGACCCAAGACCTTCTCCCTGTCCTCAGTGACTGTGGCGATGCCAGGGGTTAACCCTGTAGCCTCTGCCCTCCTTCACCGCTTGCGTTCTGGAAGGAGTCCAGGATCTCGGTTGGGCCCTTCCAGCAGCAATGAATAAACCGCTGCTTACTGAGCCGGCTGCGTGCACATCTCATCTCCACTTCCCAGCGTGGGCGGAAGGTAGCTCTTATCCCCATTTAGCAGATGGAGAAGCTGAGGTTAAGAGCGGTTAAGTAACTCTCTAAGATCATCAGGCCAGTAGGTGGTTGGGCCAGGATTTAAGACTGAGTGTGAGCAAGTTTGTCGCTGGTGCTGCCAGCAGGCACATTGGGCCCCTCACAAGGCCCATCGGGCCCTCTCCGGGGGCACCCGTCCGGGCTCCTGTGCTTCCGCTCTGTGCAGAGCTGGCCCCGTGCGGCCAGCAGAGACGCCCAGCTGTACAAGTGTGTTGGATGCCAAAGCTCGAAGGGACCTTAGAGGCCAAACCCCTCATTTTACAGATGGGGAAGTTGAGGCTAGAATAGGGATGTGACTCAGTCTGTGTCACAGCTTTTCAAATCTGCTGCTCCTTTGATGGGCGTAGCCGGTGGAAGGGAGATGCCACCTTCCTGGTGGTGACCTGGAGAGGGACTTCATTCGTCTCAGGGCTGTGTGCTGACTTTTGAGTCTCCTGGAAGCTTCTTTCCTCTCACCGCCCATCCCATTCTCTTTCTTCCCCATATACGCTCTCGTGCACGTGTGTGTTCTCAGGGCACTGTGATTGCCGAGAAGGTGAACTGGGTTGGCTGCCAGGGGAGTGAGCCACATTTCCGGGGCTTTCCCTGTTCCCTGTGGATCCTCTTCCATTTCCTGACGGTGCAAGCAGCTCGGCACAATTTCGACCACTCACAGGAGACAGGTGAGCCCAAGGCCTGTGCCCCCTGCCCGGCCCGGCCCTCCACAGGCTTCGTGTAGCAGGCCCAGAGGTAGCTGATTCTGCATTTGCAGCTGGCCACGTGCACTCAGCCCAGAACCGGGACGGGGAGGACCTGGAGCGGCCACCCATTCCTGTCCCCAGCCCCAGGGTGGTGCCCTGTGCAAGCTCAGGGGTGTAAGATTCTTTCTGGCTTTCTTGGAGCCATAAGCTTGCTTTGTTTATAGAACTTTGTGATAAATTTGTGGTTCTATTTCTTATACTCCTATAAAACTAGGAATTTTGTCTGTTTCAGTCTACATGGCTGATACTACATACTTTGAACAATTTTATTGTTTCCCACGGAAAAATCATTCTTTTTTTTTAGAGAGGGAGTTTGCAAGCTGGGGAGGGGGAGGATCAGAGGAGAGGGAGAGAGAGAACCTTAAGCAGACGGAGCCAATGGGGTCTCTGTCTCACAACCCTGAGATCATGACCTGAGATGAAATCAAGTTGGACACTTAACCAACTGAGCCACCCAAGCGCCCCCGAAAAATCGTTTTCTAAGGAAGGCTGGGAAAACACATTGCCCCTTGTGCCCTGTTCCCTCCTCAAACCATGTGGCTGCCCTCCATCGCTCACTCTGCCTCATACCTTTACCTCACAACCAAAGGGCAGGCGTCCAGCTCAGTCCCCGTTGACTGAGGGTTAGATCACCGGGGTTACCCTGGAGGAGGCATCGGTGGGCCGGAAAGCACCCCGCTCTCTGGGGGCAAGGGGCAGGGGGCAGAGAGCTGCTGTGCAGCAGGCCAAGGCTCTCAGCCAGGGAGGGGGCGTGCAGGGAGAGGGAGGAAGGCTTCGTGCAGTGAGGAGGGGCTGGGGGAGGTGAGCTGGACCGGTTGGAGGAGCAGGAGCTGAGCGAGGGAGGAGGGAGGAGAGGGTCCCAGTAGAGGCAGAGGGGATTAGAGGACCAGTCCGTCCGTCCGTCAGCCCTGGGATTGGGTCTGGTGGTGCACAAGCCAGGAACAGGCTCCAGGGACAGCATTGCAGGGGCCAGAGACAGGCAGTAACCTTACAGGTACCTCATCTGGGTAGGGTGATGAGTGTCCTGAAAAAGACACCCTAGGGGGTGTGCAGGAGGGACAAAGAACGGGGGCCTCGTGGATCCTGGAGGCTTCCCTGAGGAGGTGGCCCTGCGCGGACCCCGGGCTGGGAAGAGAGGTTTCCAGGCTGCCCCGATGAAGTGCTACCCACGGGGGTGCTTCCCCAAGAGAAACTTATTTTCTCCCAGTTCCTGAGGCTGGCAGTCCAGTGTCAGGAGGGTTGGTGTCTGCCAGGACCTCTCCTTGGCTTGTAGATGGCCGTCTTCTCCCTGAGCATTCGTGTGGTCTTCACTGGGTGTGTGCGTGTCCAGATTGCCTCTTCTTATAAGGACACCGGTCCTGTGGCTTAGAGCCCACCCTCGTGACCTCATTTGACCTTCATTGTTTCTTTAGACTCTTTGTCCAAATACAGTCACTTTCTGACGTGCGCGACGTGTGAGTGCGGGTGGACGCAGTACGGCCCCTGACACAGGCCAAGGAGTAGCAGGTGCCAAGAACAAATCTGGTGTGTTTGCAGCCCCAAAAGGAGGCCAGTGGCAGAGCCCAGTGTGGGGAAGGTTGGGGGCAGGGGTTGCAGGCCTGGTGGTCTCAGCGGGGGTGGGGTTGGGATTTCCTGGTCAGCGCTATGAGATGCCTCTGGACGGGTGCTTAGAGAGACCACTGGGTGGAGGGTGGGCTGCCCCCGGCAGGGGTGGAACACACCTGAGAGAGGCGGTAGCAGCCCAGGCCAGAGCAGTAGGTGGCGTGTAGAGGAAGTGGTCAGATTTGGGAGTGTTTGAAAGTGGTGCTGAGAGGAGCTGTGGCCAACTGGACAGAGAGCATATGCAGGAGCCAGGACCCAGCATGGACCCCAGAGCCGTTGGGCCTGAGCAGCTGGTGGACGATGGTTCTATGAGCTGAGAGATGGGAGGGTGTAGACAGTGGGGGACTCCGTGGTCTGTGCCTACTAGCTGTGTGAACGGAGTCATAGACGGGTGAGTCCGGGGCTCAGGGGAGAGATCCCAACCTTGTGGGCAGTAGCAGGGGGATGATAGGTAAAGCCTCGGGACCAGGTGGGCAGAGGATGGCACGGAGGCCTGGGCTCCGCGGCGTGCAGCCTCTGGGCCCCTGCCGAGGAGCAGGAGCCAGCGAAGGGGATGGAGAAGGAGCAGCTACTGCAATTTCTGAATACCGTGTCGGAAGAAGGAGGGTGTAGGTGGCCCGGCGGGGGCCGCAGTCCTGCGGTGGGGCGGGGAGTGGGGGTGGTGGCTGCCAGGCCCGGAGCTCTCTGGCAGGCATGGTTGCGGTGGGGCAGCAGCGAGAAGGGCCTGGCTAGATGGGGTGAAGAGAGACTAAGAGGCCAGAAATTGGAGATAACGGGGCAGGCACTGGGGTCAGAGAAGGGATGTCTTTGTTGCAGTTGTCTTTACTGGTCCTATTAAGGGAGAAATCAATGACGTGCCAACAAAAGAATATATATGTACAGGGGTGAAGTCCTGAGGAAGCCAGAAGGGGTGAGGTTCCAGAGCACAGGGTGGGGGTGGGGGAGACAGCTGTGGGGCCATGGCGGCTAGGCCGGGAGAAGGCAGCACTGAGGAGGCCCGGGAGGTGGGAGGTGAGGCCTGGCCTTCGGGGCTGCTCACGTCACCAGGAATGATGGCGTGGGGAGTGGTCGTGAGCAGGACACAGAGCAGGGTGTGGGAGTCCCAGAGAATGGAGGGGTGGGACCGTGAGTTCGGTTTTGAGGGGCTGGGGTCCTGCAACAGGACAGTTGGACAGCAGCCCACAGCAGGGAGGGTCCTGCTGCCACCCCAGGCCTGACGAATGAGGCGTGTGGAAGACAAAAGGGTTTAAGAGACACATGTTTCGGGGAGCCCAGGGTCAGAGCAAGGAGGTGAGGGGAGTATTCAAAGGTGCGTGCTGATGCCAAGTTGGGGGCCCCGTGGGAGGGAGTGGGAGGCAAGGGGATATGGGAGACAAAGCAGGAGATGTGCCCAGCCGGATCCAGGGGGACCCCTGATGCAGTGCCTGAAGGAACAGGAAGCCTAAAGTGGGCTGGGTGCAGGAGGGGTGCGGGGGCGGGTGCTGGGCTGTGTGGCCCCTGCCTGCCTCTCCAGACGGGTCTCCAAGAGCCTCAGTGTCCTTCTGGTGAGTTTGGGTTTTATCCTGAGTGTCATTTGGTAACAGGGACCAGGATGAGTGGCAGAGAAAGGAAACTGGGATTTAGGACTTTGGGAGGTGACGGGGTCAACTCTAAAGTGACCCCTGGAAGGCAGCCGGGTGTGCAAGGAGACCACAAGCCCTTCCTCAGAAGGTGGGCCTGCGGCAGGCGCATTGGTGGGGCTGGCGGGCACAGGCGGCCCATGAGGCCCCCATGACAGGCACGGCCCTCTCCTGCCCACAGCCAAGGCCCAGGAGGTCCTCCAGGCCATCCGCAGCTACGTGCGTTTCTTCTTTGGCTGCCGAGACTGCGCCAACCACTTCGAGCAGATGGCAGCCGACTCCATGCACCGGGTGGAGAGTCTGAACAGCGCCGTGCTCTGGCTCTGGTCCAGCCACAACAAGGTCAACAATCGCCTCGCCGGTAAGGAAGGGCCCCCTCCAAGGCCAGAGTTAGCCACAGAGGGAGAGGGAGGTAGGGGGGTTTGGGGACCTGGACCAGAGGTAGGACCAGAGGGACACTCATTGCCCCTGAGGTAACACCCCGTGTTTCACTGTGCACAGAGCCCTTCCGCATGCTCTGCCTGTCCTGCTGAGGTAGGGCAGTGTCTTGGACCCATTTTCCAGGTGAGGAAGCTGAGGCTTTGACACTCTAAGACTGTGGTCTTCCAACGCCACTGCTCCCTTGTTCCCCTGCACCAGGGCCCCTTTTCTGGAACTCTTGGGGTCCCTCTCTTACCTCCCCTGTTCTTCCTCTGCCTTACTCACACCAACAGGGAGGAGAGAGCTGGGCTTTTCCACCCACTAGAAAGGGTCTAGCAATGAAATGTGCTGGAAAGGAAAGACCACGTCCTTCCTAGGAAAAATGGACCGATTCCCATAGGGGGAGGCCTTGTTTTCTGAGGGTCCCCACTTCCGGTGTTTTCTGTTCCCCAGGCACAGGAGTCTGATGTGTCCAACAGGCAGAAGCATCAGACTCCAGAGTGACCAGAAGCGGGTGGGGAGGGGGCCGTCTGTAGCCGGGAGCCCAGGCTTCTCTGTGGGGAGAGGGGAGAGCATGTGGCCGACTGACCCCCTCCCGCCCAGCCCAGCCTTAGGAGGTTAAAGGAGCTCAATGGAGCAGGTGGCAGTTCAGGCTGCTGTCTCCTGGGGCCTCCTGGTGGGCTTTGAAAGGAAAACAGGAGCCTGTCTCTCCTCTCACCCCTTCCCTCCCTGCCACCCCCCACCGCCACATGCTCCCTTTGACCCTCCAGCCTCATGACCTCGGCAGGCTCCCTGCTTCCCCGGGGACTCAGCTGCTGCTGGAGGCTCGATCTGGGGCTTCTCCTGGAGGGGCCCCAAAAGAAGCCAGAACCCTGACCTCTGCAGCGGGGTCTTTCCAGATCAAACTAGGAAGAGGGCTCACTTGGCAAGGCTGGTCACTACTGCTTCTCATGATACCCTTGGAATCTACTTGATGTCCCCACCCCAAAATAACCATTCGGACTTTGACTTCACTTGCCACTGCTTCATTCTGGCCAGCACCTTTTTCTGCCCTTGTGAAATCCTGTAGGACAGGTGCCTCCTCCAAGAGATCTGGGCTGGTGGATGTGCCCGGGTGACCCTGGGCGAGGAGCTAGTGGCAGGCTCCGCTGGAGACTCTGCCCGCTCTGTCAGCCATCAGGGTAACTTCCTGACTCTCCCAAGTGCCCTCCTCCCCAGCCAGGCCCCCCAGGAGCCCCTGTGCTCCCCCTTGGAAGTCCCTCTCGCCATCCCCAGCAGGAAATCCCACTGACCCCTATCCCCCAGGGCTGCTGTGGCATAAAGGAGAACACCTGTGGAATGACCATGTGCCACAAACTCTTGTTTTAAAACATTTTCCGGGGCACCTGGGTGGCTCAGTCAGTTAAGCATCTGCCTTCAACTCGGGTCATGATCTCAGGGTGGTCCGGGAATCAAGTCCCGCGTCTGGCTTCCTGCTCAACAGGGAGTCTGCTTCTCCCTCTGCCGCTCCCCGTTCTTGTGCTCGCTCACTCTCTCTCTGTGAAGTAAATAAAATCTTCAAAACACACACACACACACACACACACACACACATTTCCCCCTTAGTTACAAAAGTAAGGAAGTGGCAGCAGGGAGCCGCTGTCCGTCGCTAGGAGGCTGTGGTGGCTGCGGGGTAGGAGTGGCTCCACGGGCCCTGGACTAGGTTTTCTGTTTTTGTTTTTAAAGATTTTATTTATTTCTTTGACAGAGGGTTAGGGTTAGGCAGAGAGGCAGGCAGAGAGAGAGGAGGAAGCAGGCTCCCTGCTGAGCAGAGAGCCCGATGCCAGACTTGATCCCAGGATCCTGAGATCATGACCTGAGCCGAAGGCAGAGGCTTAACCCACTGAGCCACCCAGGCGCCCCTCTGCGCTAGGTTTTACAGGGCTTCCCGCCCACACGTCATGTCCAAGGGCAGTGGGGCGCCCTTCTAGCAGATGAGGAAGCGAGCGTTCTGAGGGAGGAATGGGGTCTGGGCTCCGAGGTGGGCCGAGGGCTCACCGCCCCTCCATGTGTGTTTCCCTCCCCAGGGGCCGCCAGCGAGGACCCCCACTTCCCCAAGGTGCAGTGGCCGCCCCGTGAGCTCTGTGCTGCCTGCCACAGCGAACTCCGGGGTGCGGCTGTGTGGGACCTGAGCAATACTCTGCGGTTCCTCAAGACCCACTTCTCGCCCAGCAATGTGGTCCTGGACGCGCATTCCTCTCGGCCGGGCCCCCGGACGGCTGCCCGGAGGACGGCAGCCGGAAACGTCACTCTGAGTCCTGCGAAGGCGGCGATGGTGGCGGGCCCGGGGACAGAGTCCCTCGGAACCCCCGGTCCTGGCGTTGCTGTGGAGAGACTGGGGGCGAGTCAGCCCCAGGATGTGCTCGTCGGCTTCGGGGCCGCCGCGGCCGAGCCAGAGCAGGGGTCCCCCGAGCACGGAGCGAAGCTTCAGAGGGATGAGGCGGGGCCGCCCGAGGGGCGGCAGCGCGCGAGCGGGCGAGACCCGGGGGCCGCGCTGCTGGCGGAGTTCCTGGCCGGGAAGCGCCGACCCAGAGCCCCTTCGGAGCTGCGGCGAGTGGGCCGCAGCTCCAAGCAGCTGGCCGGCATCCCCGACGGGGAGCCAGAGGCGGGGCCCGTGCGGGGCCGCGGCCAGTGGCTGCAGGTGCTGGAGGGGAACTTCTCCCACCTGGACGTCAGCCTCTGTGTGGGGCTCTACTCCCTGTCTTTCATGGGCCTCCTGGCCGTCTACACCTACTTCCGGGCCAGGATGAGGGCGCTGAAGGGCCATGTCGGCCACCCCGCAGCCTGAACCATTCATCGTGGGGAAGGGGCAGGGCCGGGAGCCGCCGCTTGCGGTGCTCTCCCAGCCCCCTGCCCCTCTCCCTCTCCCCGTGTTCCTTGTCCAGGGAAATCCAGAGAAACCAGTTGCTCCAGTGGACCTCGTTGGGCCTTCTGGGAAGGAATGTTCCATAGACATGAAAGCATGCGTAGGGCTTGTGTTCATCTGACAGTGCAGGGGAGGGCAGCGTTGGGCAGAGGGGTTGGGAGGCTCAGCACCAAATTCCTCCCTTTTACCTTATTTGAAGTCCCTCCTTGCTCTCGCCGAAGCTTCCGTGTCTCCACTTGGTCTTGGCCCTAAAAACTGGGGCAAGCCAAGGCCAAAGATCCCCGGGTTCCCCTTCCAGAGGAGAGTTCCCAGCCTAGTGGGCTAGAGCCGAACTCCTCACTGTATTCCCGAGCTCCATCCATCCCGCTCCCTTCCCGATGCAAAGAGGCCTTTGTGCCAGAGAAGGAAGGACTGCCTCTGGCCCTCTGTAGCCTGTGTGTCCTCCAGCCCCTCGAATCTCCAGGGTGGGGCTGGCTTCTGGGTGCGGGAGGGGATGGTCTGGAAGCTTCTGAGAGCCCTGCTGGTCTCCCAGGTGAGGCTTGGGTTCAGGGTTGGAGGGAGGAGAGCTTCTGGCTCCTTCGCCAGACCTCTGCTGCTGGAGCTGGTGTGGACTTGGACGGGTGATGGCCTTGGGGCTGGGTGGTGAGCTTGGCAGGACCTGAGAGCGGCTAGCAGGGGACTTAGGGGTGGGTGCTGGTGTCTTTAGTGCCTTGGCTCTGGGCTTAGCTGTGAGGGGAGAGGGAAGCTTCAGGGAAAAGACGGTTGCTTCAAATGCGCTTTGGCTCCTCCCCAGTGGACTCCTCCCCTGTTGGAGCTGGGTCTGCTGTCTTTTGATTTTGGCCTCCAAAACAGATGTTAGTCTCTGAATGCGGAGGTTTCTGGAGTAAGGGGGGGTATCCTCTCTCCTGAAGGTCCACCTCCCGTCGTGTAGAGGTTCAAAGGGTCAGCGGGGAAGGTGGCTCCATACACATGCTTGATTCCCACTTTGCCCCACTGCTTGGGAAGGTTGTGGAATAAATTATTTTTGTTAAAGCAAGCCCTGGTGTGTTCTTTAAGTTGCTGTTTGGAGACCTTGAGTCCAGAATGCACAGAATCCAGCCTCTGTGGGACTCCAGCCAGACATGCTGGCCCTTGGCTCACGGAGCTCCCGCCCTGCAGGGGACCAGGTGCCTTGGCCCTCCTCCACGGTCCCCGGAGACCTCCGGCCCCAATCCCCTTCCATCTCCAGGGGTGCCAGGGGACAGAGCTTGGTGAGTCTAATGCCGCTGCCTCGTGTTTCCCCAGCCTCCCTGGGGTTCCGGTTCTGCTCCCGGAACCTTCCTCTGCACCTGCCGAGCCCTCCACAGCCACGCCTCCCTCCCTCGTCTCAAGGAAGGAGACGGTTTGGGTTTGCTTTCAAGAGCTCTTCCACAGGGAAGAGTCAGCCCGACTGGAGAGCCTGCCCCTAATCCGGCCCGGCAGGCTTTACAAGGCTCAGAGCCGCTGATAATGAACCTCATTAAGGGGGAGCAGGAGCCTCAATCCGATTTAGGGTTTTCTCTTTGACATCTTCACTCAGCTCAGATGGCCTTGGCACGGGGTGGAGCAGGTGGGACCCCAAGCAGGCTCCCTCTGCCAGGGCAGCTGGCATGAGGAGCACAGGCAGGGGTCGACACCCCCCTCCCCCAGCCCTGCTTATGTCAGCCCCGTGCTATCTCTTTAGCCGGATAGTCCAGCCTGGAGCCTCTCCGCAGGCCTCTTGTCTGCCTGTAGGTTCCCTCTCTGCGTCCCTCCTCCATCTGTCCCCTCCATTCCCCTGAGCCGGCTCTGCCCCCTCTCCCCCTGCCCCACTGGGGCCTGGCTGGGAGGCTCACAGGGCACACTGGGCAGGATGACCCTGGCCTGCAAGAAGGAGAAAGAGGTCCCAGGGCCAGTGCGTGCTGAGCCAAGACCACCTGTCTAGCTCCTCTACCACCTGGGACCTGACACAATGTCAAGGACAGAGAGCCCTTACAGCTCCAGTGAGGCAGGCCCTAGTAGGGCCCTGGCAGTGGGTGTGGGTCTCTTCACAGCCAAACATTTCTTGGGCTGTCCCAGCCACTCTCACTGATAAACAAGGGTGGGCCCCCTCCTTAGTGGGGCTGCTACATTTCACCTTGATTTCTCCAGGGCGCACTCAGCGGCATAAACTGGCTTGCCCACCAGCCCGTCCCCTCCCTCCAACCGGTCTGCCAGCCTGGGAGCCCAGGCTTCTGTGACTGGAACTCTGCTTACTGTTCTAGATGGTTCTCTGCATCCTGGGAGAGCTCCCATGCAGGAGAGGGTCCTCAGGGAAGCCCTGGAAAGCAAAGGCTCCTTGTTCTGTGGCCGGACAGAGAAATCCCCCACTGTCTGGGACGCTCCCTACTGAGCATTCAGGAAGGATTTCTTCAAGATGGAGGCAGCTGAGCTGGCTTTTGACAAATGAGTGGGTGTTCGCGAGGAAAATGAGAAGGAAAAAGGCATCACAGGCCAAGGGGAAAGCACGTGCCAAGTCCAGGAAAGAAAAATAGTGAATACAAGAAATTCTCAGTATAAGAATGCAGAAAAAATATTTTGTTAAAAAAAAAATTTAAGAGGCACCTGGGTGGCTTGGTAGATTTCAGCTCAGGTCATGATCTCAGGGTCTTGAGACCCAGGGGGTGTCGGCTTGAGGATTCGCTCTTCCTCTCCCTCTGCCCCTCCCCCCCCTCTCTTTTTCACGCTCTCACTCAAAACAAATCTTTTAAAATACATATAAGGGTGTTCTCGGTGCTGCACTGGGTTAAAGCTGGGGAGACAGGGAAGAGAGGTTCCTGCTGGAGTGGAGCTTCCTTGCTAGAGGAGGAGAGGAGAGAGTGTGTGCTAAGTGCTCTGAAGTGGGACCAGCAGGTGGGACTGGGGGGCGGGGGGCTTTCCGGAGACCTGAAGGATGAGAAGCCAGGAAGTTGGGGGGGGGACCGTAAGCCCCAGGGGCTGCTTTGCTCAGCAGTCACCTCCAGGCTGGTGAGGTCCCTGTGGGCGGCCCCCCTCCAGCCTGGCAGCCTTGGCACAGGGTAGGGGAAGGGGGCTGGGGCAGCACATCTTCCCTGGGTGTGCAGGTGAGGAATGGGCTCCAGGGAACCCACACAGTCTTGGCCCTGGAGAAAATCACCAGCAGCAGAAGGAGGAGGAGACCTGGTTCATTCCTTCGGCTTGGCCACTAACCAGCTGCATCAGACATTGGGCGAACCCTTCATCTCTTGGGTCTCGGCCTCCTCACGTCTAAGGTGAAGGACTCAGGCGAAGCTTCATGGTCCCTAAGGTGCCTTTATGTCTCTGATAGTGATTTCAGCTGATTTCTTGTCAGCTCAGTGAGGGGCTTGTCCCTTCAGAACCTTCCAGAAAGGACTCCCAGCTAATGGAAATCACAGCTTTTATGATCTGTGTCATCCTGGAAGCCCAAGATGACTGTGAGAAGGGAAAGCTCACTCATACCAGCCTGCGCCCTTCAACCCACTGTGGTCCTCTGCTACTACCCCCCAGCACTGCCTGAGTCCCTCCAGGACCGCCTCCCTGAGCCAGCTCCACGGCAAGCCCAAGGACGCCTCCCTCATGTCCCTCTCCTTCCCCATCACCTCATTTCAGGGCCAACCTCCTATGAGGGCAGAGGCTGCTGCTTAGGCAGGTGGGTAAGATTTCCCCCATTCCCATCTACACAGCTTTAAGAACTCAACCAAACTCCAAGAAGAACAATTTCATTTCCAGGCCTGATCCCCTGTGCCTGGCTTGCCTCCTCCTCGGGCCTGCCTCTGCGTCCCCCCACAACAGTGCAGGGCCCTGGCTTCTCCTGGCTTTTCCAGCCTTGCCTCAACGGTCCCTCACACTTGCTTTCTCCCTTCCTCTGCTGTCCTAGGGGGTCCTTCACAGCCAGGAGGGAGAACAACTCTCATTCCTCTCTCTCTCCTGCCCTGCGGCTTAGCCCTCCTCCCTGGGCCCCAGCAGTGCAAGCTCTTCCATAGCGAGTCGCCCCATGCCCTCGGGATCCCAGTTCCCAGAGCGACTCCGTTCACAGCACTCAGGCCTCCCACCCTCCCACCCCAGTCCAAGCCTTGGTCTCTGCTCTGGAAGAAATCTGGAAGAGAGCACCCTCCCGTGAGCGCCTCCAGGGGTATGGCTGGTGGCCCCTTCTCTCTGCTCCCCCTCCCTGGCCCCTGCTCTCCAGGCTTCACCTCTGCCTGGGGAATGCATGTGCTGGCCTTAGGTCACAGGCAGGAAGGAAATAATCTAGAATTCTCAAGGCAAAGGTGGGGATCTCTGCCAACATGAGGGAATGACATTAAGGAGGTGCTCCATGGGGCACCTGGGTGGCTCAATGGGTTAAAGCCTCTGCTTTTGGCTCAGGTCATGATCCCAGAGTCCTCGAACATCAAAACTTCTGGTGGTCACAGAGCTCCGCCTTGAAGAGGGAGGGGCTGTTAAGCAAATGATGTGGAGAATATTGATTATTTGAGGAGAATTCAGCTAAGAGCCCATCTTCACACCATGTGCAGTGATATAAAAAGAATAAGGCATAGGAAAATATCGTTGAACACTTCACTGTTTTTGTAAGCATAAAAGCCATGGAAAATATAACTGATGTGAGCACTTGATCTACTTGACAATGCTGATTTTTTAAAAAATAAGTTAAAAATGGGGGTCCCTGGGGCGTCTGGGTGGCTCAGTGGGTTGAGCCTCTGCCTTCGGCTTGGGTCATGATCTCAGGGTCCTGGGATCGAGCCCCGCATCGGGCTCTCTGCTCAGTGGGGAGCCTGCTTACCCCTCTCTCTGTCTGCCTGCCTCTCTGCCTACTTGTGATCTCTGTCTGTCAAATAAATAAATAAAATCTTAAAAAAAATAAAATCTTACAAAATATGTATATGTAGTTATATACAGATATATAAATGTTAATGTTTGTCTATAGAAAGCCTGGAAGAGGATACATCAAACTCTGACCAGTGGTTATATCTAGAAAGTGAGGTTAGGGTGGCCTGGAACCAGGGCTTCGACTAGAGCGAGGCGAGGAGAACAAAATCGAGGGAGACACTTATCTTCGGGATTGACACTTGACAGTGCCACCTCAAATTGGGGAACGTGGGCGCCTCCATAACTTCACCCTAGTCCTGGCTCTGACCTAAATACTTAAATACCTTTTTGAATTTTTGCAATAAATACATTTCTTTTTGAAAACAAAGAATAAGAAGGAAAATAAATAGGATTAAAAGATTTTAAAGTTCTATTGTAGGTCACCTGGGTGGCTCTGTTGGTTAAGTATCTGCCTTCAGCTCAACTCATGATCCCAGGATCCTGGGATCGAGCCCCACATCGGGCTCTCTGCTCAGCGAGAAGACTGCTTCTCCCTCTCCTACTCCCCCTGCTTATGTTCCCTCTCGCTGTCTCTCTCTCTGTCAAATAAATAAATAAAATCTTAAAAAAAAAAAGAAAGAAAGAAAAGAAAAGACAACAGATAATTTTAAAAGAAGATTTCATTCACGCTCTCTCGTCACAGACAGGGACGGCCAACCCATGCAGTGTCCTGTCTCTGGGACGCCCCCAGCTCTAGCCCCATCGGGGTCTCCCTTCTGAGCTCCAGACACAGCTTCCCACGCCGCTGACTTGCTTCCCTGCGCATCTCTGGCTCCCGACCAAGGCTTCCTCTGCAAGCTGGGTCCCTCTTTTGGCCACCCCGGAGTTCCCCTCACTCCTCCAGGCCTGGAAGCTCCTCCTGCCCTTCCAGTGAGGCATTCTTTCCTCTTTCCTGTGCCCAGCCCCCTCTGATCTGCAGGGAGAGAGCCCACACCCCTTGGTTTAGCAACATGCCTCCCCCCACGGGCCCCTGAAGGCCTCTCCCAGCTTGTCTTCCCTGGAATCGAAGCCGGGGCAAACGGGTTCCCTCTGCCACCGCAGGAAACTCAACTTTTCCCAACTCTGTTCTTTTCCAGCAGCAAAGTAGGGTCAGGCTGGGAACACAGGAAAGAGTAAAGGAAGGATCTCTGATGACATTTTGTGATGAGATGCTGTGAAGGGACAGACTCTAATCAAGTAAATAAATGAACAAGGATGTCCCAGAATGATATGCTGAGGAGAAAAGAAATGGGACTTTCTTATTTAGGACATAAAGGTCTCAAGGAACTGAGAGATGGTCTGTGGTTATGGATGGGCAGATCAACATTGTAGAGAGACTCTTCAAATTAACCTGAAATTCAGTATAACACCAATCAAAAATCCAGATGGATTTTTTCGGTAGAACTCGGCAACCTTATTCTAAAATGTATATAGGTAATTAAAGATCCATGGATCACTAAGTCAGTTTGAGAGGAAAAAAGAGAGAGTAAAGTAGGGGACTTGCCTTATGAGAACTTTTTTTTTTTTAAGATTTTATTTATTTATTTGACAGAGAGAGATCATAAGCAGGCAGAGAGAGAGAGGGAGAGAGAGGAGGAAGCAGCTTCCCTGCTGAGCAGAGAGCATCCCACGACCCTGAGATCATGACCTGAGCCGAAGGCAGAGGCTTAACCCACTGAGACACCTAGGTGCCCCGTGAGAACTTTTTTAAAGTGTGATGTTTATCATAGGAACCAATGTCCTCGCTACATGGAGAAAAAGGAAACGGGACCTCTGCTCGTACCAAGGATGAGCCCTGATAGATTTAAACCCTAAAGGTGAAAGATTAAAAGTTACAAAGCCAATAAAAGAACATGTGGGAGCATATCATTGCAACATAGGGAGGGAAATCACTTCTTAAGAACCCAAGTGCATGGGGCGCCTGGGTGGCTCAGTGGGTTAAGCCTCTGCCTTCAGTTCAGGTCATGATCTCAGGGTCCTGGGATAGAGCCCGCATCAAGCCCCACATCAAGCCCCGCATCTCGGCTCCCTGCTCAGCGGGCAGAAGAGCCTGCTTCCCACCCCCCACCCACCCACCTGCCTCTCCACCTACTTGTGATCTCTGTCTGTCAAATAAATAAATAAAAACTTAAAAAAAAAAAAAGAACCAAAGAGCACAAGCTACAAGATGAAGTAGAAACAGATTTGTTTTTTTTAAAGATTTTATTTATTTATTTGTCAGAGAGAGAGCACAAGCAGGGGGAGCTGCAGGCAGAGGGAGAAGCAGGCTCCCGGATGTGGGACTCGATCCCAGGATTCTGGGATTATGAACTGAGCCAAAGGCAGATGCTTAACCAGCTGAACCACCCAGGCGCCCCTGGAGACAGATTTCTTAGACTATAACGACGAGTTTCTGTTTGGCGCAGGACACTGCAGGTGAGGGAGCAGAGTTGACAGGCTGAGAAGAAGTATTTGCGGTGTCTAAAACCCCCTCTGTGCTCGTCATCCATCCTCCTCATCGGGTGTAGACATGCGGAGGAGGACCCCGTAAGGGAGGGCTGGCAGGAGAGTCTTAGTGCTGGGGTGGGGTGGGGGGCCCTGAGGTGGAGAATTCGATGGCACAGCAGGACAGTGACGGCTGAGCTGGGTGGCGGTCCCAGCCCTCTCCCAGCCGAGCGCCAGGGGCTCCCGGAGACCAGTGTCATTCACGGCCAGTCACGGGCCAGACCGTGAGCACCAGCCCTGAAACGTGGGTGGTAAAATGGACAAATTACCCTGACGAGTTCCAATTTTCACTCGGCAGGAGCAAGTCCCTGCAGGCCTGTTCCAGAGTGGCAAGTGTGAAATGCAGCCTTCACAGCCGATTACCAGCCTGAAGGAAGCTGTCACCTCTAGGCCCAGGGGTGGGGGGTGGGGAGCTTGGGGCTAATTCTGCTTCTCCGTGGGAGAATTCCTTTCTTTGTCCAGCCTGTGGCCTGAGCAACACTTCCTGTCACCACGGTCAGGCCAGAACGATGTTGTGCATGTGTTTGGGGGGGTGGGGGGGGGCTTGCTACCTCAGGCCACAGTTGTGGACACTTCAGACGAACTAACTGTCTCCCACGGAGGTGCTGCTCCTGACACTTTGTCCCCTCTCCAGAGGGAAAGCCTTAAGGGGGCTTCTCTGAGGGGCAGTAACTGCATAGCAAGTATTTATTAAGGTGCCCTGCCCTCAAGGAATGTGGAGTCCAGAAGGGGAGACCCGCCAGAGAAGGGTTCCGTTACACTTCAGCCTCCTAGAAGCTCCACAGAATGGCTGGGGGGCTGTGGAGTCCCAGGGCCCACCTCCTCTTCAGGATGGGGAGGGAGCAGGCAAGGAAAGCAGAGGTTCGCTAGGAAATGAGCATGGGGGAGAGGGGTAGGGGAGGAAAAGAGGGGGAAGAGCCCTGGGGATGAGTGGGGGGGATGTGGCCTAAGCAGGGGACTGAAGGAACAGCCTGGAAGTCTGGACTGGACTCTGCAGGCAACAGGGGCTGGTGGGCTGTTAGAGGGCACAGGGTCAAGTATTTATATTTATTTATTTATTTATTTATTTTAAGAGATTTTATTTATTTAATTGACAGACACACAGCGAGAGAGGGAACACAAGCAGAGGGAGTAGGAGAGGGAGAAGCAGGCTTCCTGCCAAGCAGGGAGCCCAATGTGGGACTCGATCCCAGGATTCTGGGATCATGGCCTGAGCTGAAGGCAGAAGCTTAACGACTGAGCCACCCAGGCGCCCCGATTTTTATCTTTTAAAAGATTTTATTTATCTATGAGAGAGAAAGAAACAGAGAGTGGGGAAGGAGCAGAGGGAGAGGGACAAGTAGACTGTGCTGAACACCCAGCCAGATGCTGGGCTCCATCTCACGACCCTGAGATCATAACCTGAACCGAAACCAAGAGTCAGATGCTTACCAGCTGAGCCCCTCAGGTGCTCCTCAGGGATATTTTAGCACAATGTTCCTGGGGTGAGAAGTTGAGGTCTGAGGTCTCAGTTCTCAGCCGATAGCACGTAAGGGCTTGGTGTAGTTGTCCGGCTGTGCCTGCTCGCCTCTCCAGCTGCCTCTCTGCCACCCCGGGGTGCCCCACCCAGGCTGAACCGTAGGACTCATGAGTCACCAGGTCTCAAACTCTCAATCCACAGGCCTTTGCGTGTGCTCTTCTCCCCACCTGAAATCCTCCCCCACGGAATGCCTGTCTGGGATCAAATGTCACCTCCTCCAAGAAGCCTTCCTGACCCTCCTCGAGCCACACCCTACAGTCAAACTCCTCCCTGTGCGGCCACGGTAAGCACCATCCTTTTCCTGTCTTGCTGCTCTCATCACATTGCTGAAGGTGTGTGCTGACCACCTGGCCACAGGTTCTGAACTCTGGAATGCGGGCCACCCCCCTCAGGCTGTTAACCCCGCAGCCTCTCCATCCCTGCATCTCTGGCACCTTTGCTGCTCCAATAATGGTGGATGTGTGAAAACATGTCCTCCTTTCCCAACAGGAAGTAAAACACTTCCTGACCCAGCTAGGACCCAGCTCCTCTCTGTCCCAGGCTGACTCCAGTCCCTGTGCCCCAGAGGCGCTTAGCTACATCGGGAGAGGAAAGATACTAAAATGTTTTTTAGGTTGTTTTTTTTTTTTTTTAATTTAGGTTCGCAGAAGCACCATAAGATCTGTACATTGATAGAACTTTTTGGTGAGCTTTTTGGTGTGTGGTCTGGCCAGCAGGGTAGTAGAACATCTTACAGGGATAGGCGACCACCACGCCCCCCCTCCCCTGTCCCAAAAGGCCATGCCCTCTCCAAGCTTCATGCTGAAACTGGCACAAACCACCCGCATTCTGGTGGTTAAAGTAAGTCACAGACCCAGTCCAGAGTCCAGGGGAGGGCACTGCACAAGGTTACATATACCAGAGATGTGGTTCATTAGGATCACCTGTGTGGTACACTATCACGTGGCCTTTTCTGGCTGGTATAAACCCCAAAGGTCTACTTTGGGTATGAGAATGTGGCCTGCTGTGGATAGTCTTCAAGGGCGGGATCACCTGAATCATCACTAAATCTTTGAGAGCAATTCATTTTCATGTTTTCAGGAAACAGTCAACAACCTAAAATTCAGTGACACATCAGTGGGCCCCTTGGAAAAAGCCAAGATCTAGCTGTGGAGATCACCCCTTACTCCTATCATTGCAGGTTAAGGAAATGGTGGAAAAGCAAGTAATTCCAGATGCTAAAGTCATTTTGAATGTATTTGCAACAATGTAAGCGCTAATAAAGCAGGCACACGCATGAGCGCGCGCGCGCACACACACACACACAACAGCGAGATCACACTTGTGACCACATTTATTCAAAGGCAGATTTTGTGGGAACCGTAACAGTCCCCTGCAGAACTGCCTGGAAATGGCCCTGAGCACCTCTGAAAAGAGCGAGCCCCGGCTGAACCCCTGAGGCTGGATGACTGCCCCTTGCAGGGGTGCACAGACCAGGTTCTGCAGGGGTAGGGGCACGGGCAGGGGCTGGGCTGTCAGCCCTCTCAGTCGCTTCCAGCGCTGCTGGAGGCACCCGGGGCCTGGATGATGGAGGTGAGCCTGAGCAGGGGCCCCAGCACTTGGACAGGAGGAGAGGAGTGGCTCGCACCCGGGGGCTGCTGAAGCCCTTGGAGCGTTTGCAGGCGGGAGCCCCCCAGCCTCCCCGCAGCGACAGGGGCTGAAGCAGGAGGCTGGTGTGGCCTCCGTGGCCGGGTCACCTGCCCAGGCTTTCCCCTTCTTCTTTAACTCATCACAGAGACCCCGGGCCCATGTAATAAAGTCTGCAGAGTGCAGAGGGAGAGCAGGAAGTCCATAAAAAGCCAGGACCCATTAGGGGTGAGAGGTAAGCTGGGCCCTGACAGCTGTAACCGTGGGGATCCAGCCAGTGGCCACACCGATAATGCGTCCGCCAGCCTAACCAGGCCTGACAGGGCCCCTGACGGGCTCAGGGCTCAGGGCTGGGGAGCAGCTGCTCAGGGCCTCCCGGCCGGCCCAAGGAAGAAGTGCTCAGGCTTTTCCTGTTCCTGGGCTGTCGCAGTGGGTGACATGAACTCCCTTCCTCCCTCCCTCACCCGTTCACGGGACACATACCTACAGAGCTGCAAGAGGCCAGAATGGGCTGGGCCCTGTCCTGGGAGCTGGACGCGTAATGGTAAAGAAGACCGGCTGTCAGCAGAGAGGTGAGAAAGGGGGCGAGACTTCATGGTAGCATCTGTTACCGTCTATGGGGCCCGGACCCCGGCCCGGAGCATCATTGCTTCCTCTGTCTTCCTGAGAGGCAACTGATTCCTCCATTTTCCAGGGGTTAAACAGCTTTCCAAGGCCTCCAGCCCTGAAGCCTATTGCAGTCAGATTATCTGTGGAGGGCGAAGCCAGGGAGACTCAACGGTCCTTGAATGCCTTCTCAGAGCCGCCAGAGAGGACCCCCGTGACTGTGTGCCTGAGGGAGGGGTACTCAAGTCCAGTCAGGGCCATGTTTTCAGGGATGTTCCTGTTACGAAGACCGAAGGAATCCTACGGGGGGGGGGCTGCTCCTCCTTAGTAAAGGGGGGAAATGAGAAGAGGATGTCTGAGGCCAGGAAGCCTGGACTTTGGGAGACAGACAGCAGCCCCCAGGCTGTCTGCAACACACCAGCTAGTTCCCAGGACTCACCAAGTGCCTTCAGATGCTAAACTGTCACTCTGGCAGATGGGCAAGGGTCAGAGCTCGGGTAGAGGCTCCCTGGAGCCCATCTCTGGGCAGGAGCAGCCCCGACAGGCTGGAGGGCTTGGCAGAAGGCTCCGGGCTTCCCTCCTCAGGACCCTGCCTGCAGTCTTCAGGCTGGGAACTTCCCAGTCCCCAGCACGCCACACACTTTCTCTTTTTCTCTCCCTCAGGGCCTTTCCTTTCTGAGCAGCCCCACAGAACAAATATCCCTTGCTATGTGGCCTGGTACAAGCACCCAGCTACATAAATACACCGCCTAATCCTTGGTTTAAAGGTTAAGCTCACTTGGGACTGGAATTCTGTGTCCCAGGGCACTTGGGTGGGCTGTGGAAGAGCCCGGAAGAGGGGGTTCACAGACACTAGAAGAACTCATGCCACAGGTCAGAGGCAATGCTTTATGCCCCGTTACGGGTTTTCAGCTCCCGTTTCTCCTTGTTCTAGAAACTCGGCACTGTTCTCTTCAAGATACATTTTAAGTGCTTAATGAAGTTTTATTAAGCAAATGAAATAATTGTGTAGCTGGATACTGAGAGAAATCAAGCAAACTCTATCACTGGTCAATACGAAGGAGAGAAGGGACCATCTCCATGGGCAGGTGTCCAACAGGGTCTGGGAGAGGGTCCAGCCGGTTGAGACTGGCCTGTGAAGTAGGGACCTGTGGTGCCAAGGGGGCTAGGAGATTGGGGGCTGGTAAGTGGGCCTCCCCAGTGGTCCCTCAGATCTAGACCCTCCTGCCAAAGCTTGGATCCAGCCTCAAGTGTATGAACGCAGCAGCAATAGCTAATCATAAGCCCCAAAGCTTGCTGAAGTGGCACCACAGCCCCGTAAGGCACAATTTATTATGATCATGCCCATTTTACAGATGAATTCATGATACCATTTACCATTACATTCTATTAATTTATCATCACATTTGACATTCTCCAAATATCAGCCGCTTATATTTCTCTGTATCTACTTCCAAATTCTGCTGATTCAAACCCTGCCTCCGGCCCCTCTCCCTGCTTTCATTCTTGCCCATTCACTCACCCAGTCTCCTCCTCTCTTCTCTCTTCTCCCCCTACCCAGATCCCTTCTGCTTTCCAGCCTGCTGTCCAACCCAGTGCCCGGTGGGCTCTCCCTCATCAGAGGAAGTCCTGGCTCCTTTCTTTCTGGTGTTGCCTGCCCTTGATCTCCATGTCTGTCCCAGGGCACCCCCATTGCCCAGGACATTGTAGGTAAAGACTGGGGTGTTCGTGACCATTTTCAAAGAGCGTGGGGTCTGTGAGTGATGAGGGAAGGGTCCTCCCAGGGTTGGCTGGGGGGCAGGAGCGGGGAGCAGGGGCAGCTGGGTCCCCAGAGGCCACGAGACTGGCTCCCCCAGCAGAACTCACCAGGCTGTGGGGTGGAGGTGCTGGGCTGAGCTAATCACCTAAATGGACGCAGGCTGTTGAGAGACAGGCTCTATTCCCTAATAGAATTTGCCCTCAAGTGCAATTTAATTTTCTCCGAGGCGGTCTCCAGCCCCTCTGCTACCCTCCCCCAGACAGACCCTCATTTCCCCAGCTTCCGGGGGGGAGCAGAGCACCTTCTCTCAGAGAAAAGAGGAGAGGGGCCTCCTCGGGCTCTGTCCAAACCCATCCATTTGGCCTCCTTTGGAAGAGCTCTGTCCCACCTCCTGAGCCCCTTCCCCAGAGGGGGCTGCTGCTCCTCTCCCAAACACTCTCCTGACTTTCCTCTAGAGCTGCCCACATTCAGCGACAATAGCCACTCTCAGCCTCCAAAGCCTCACCATGAAGGCAGATTCGTCCCCTGACCTCTGGTAAGTTAACATGCTTCGAGAATTCTCTTTGTCCTGCTCCGTGTCAGAGGTTTGGAGGGGAAAACGTCAGGAGGAGGAGGAGGGCCTGGGAGGAAGAGGGATGGTGTGGGCCTCATGTACACAACTCAGTGCCCCACGGAGGGGGCAGAAATCAGCTCAGAGCTGTGCGGTTAGAGCAGAGCCCAGCTCCTGGGTGCCCTAAGATTACCCCCTGGCTCACTAGAGCCTTTCCTGGGGCTGGTGTTCCCTCCAGACACCCCATACTCCCAGCTCTCACCCTGCGGTGCCCTGAAACCTGATGCTGGTCATTGGGAGTATAAAAGATGTGGGAATCTGGACTGAGTTGTCCTTTCCTCTTTCCTGCTAATTCCAGGGTGGACATGGTGGGGGGCAGGGGGACCATCTTCAGAAGCTGTTGTCAATATCTTTCTCTGAGAACCCCTTGGGCTGTGACAGGGGTTCAGGAAGGTCTGTGCAAGTTCATGTCTTTCCTGTGTCCCGTGCTCCTGGGCTTTTGTACCCCCAATCCCCAAGCAGGGATGGGGCCAGGACCACAAAAAGCCCCCTGGGGGAGAAGGACAGGCTAGCAGAGGTGGCTTTCAGGGAAGTCAGGAAGCCTATGTGGCACAGAGGGGTTGGTCCCTGGACTCCTGGTGATCCCATGACTATCCTCTTTATCTGGCAAGCTCTGGGGAGGGAGCACAAGAATTCCTTTTTTCTTTGCCATCAGATCCTTGGAAAGAGCAGAGGGTGGGGCTGAGGCTGATGGAGAATGGATGGGTGGCAGGTCAGGGTCAACTGCAAGGGGAAGATGGTCATTCTCCAAGTCCAGCCACCTGCTCAGCCCCCGCCTGCTGTCTTGTGCAGCTGAGGTCCCCTCATCAGTGTGTGGGCCCCATCTCTTTCGGGGCTACATTCGTGGGCTTCCTCCCAGCACATTTACCTGGAAAGTGCTTATTAGTCCCTTACTTGGTGCCAGAAACTATGTTCGGTGCTAGGAGGAAAAGGGACTGCTGTGTGTCTGTGTGTGTGTCTGCGTGTGTGTGTGTGTGTGTGTGTGTGTGTGTGCATGCAGTACTTCCAAGTCTAAATGCCCTAGAATAGCACAGTCCAATAGAAATACAAGGCCAGCCACTTGTGTAAGTTTCAATTTTCTGGTGGCCATGCCCATAAAAGAAAAAAGGGCATTTAAGACCGGACTTAATTCAATCTAAGATATTCAAAATATTATAATTTCAACATCTAATAAAATTTAAAAAATCTTAATGAGCTATTTTACATTCTTTCCTTTGGATTAAGTCTCCAAAATCCATATGTCATTGGCCTCTCTAGCACAATCGCTCTCTGACCAGCCACATGTTGGTCCTCAGTAGGCGTCCGTGACTAGCGGCCACCACACTGGACCGCTGAGTCCTAGAGCATTCCCACGCAGTGTGGCCCACGGGCCGGTAGCATCAGCGTGGCCTAGAGATGTGTTAGGAATGCAGAATCTCAGGTCCCAGGCCTGCTGGATCAGAATCTGTATTTAAACCAAACGCCCCAGGGATTGATGTGCGTAGTAAATCTGAGGGCCCATGTGTGCCAGAGCTTGGAAACAGAACGCGTGTTCACGGAGCACTTGCCTTAGAAGCTCTGTAGAGGTGGGTCCCCTACAATCCCCCAGAACCCCTTCTCAGGAGAACGATCTGAGGATTATCATCTCCAATAAACACAGGAACACAGAGGCTCAGAGAATTTAACTTCTCACAGCCGTAAAACTGATGTAGAGTCAGTCCAGGATTTGTGTTTTCCACGGATTACTTCCTCGGATGAGGTCTGGAGAAATCCTTTGTCCCCCAAAGCTCTTGGTATTTCTTCCTTGACCACCCAAAGTGGCCATAGTGACAGTGTCCTGGTCCCTTCTCTGGGGACATGTGTTTTTAAGCAGAAAGTTTTGGTGACCAAGGGCAGACCCCTTTCTTGTCAGGTCAGGCTGTGAGCACAGAGGAGACCAAGCGGTGAGGGAGGCAAAAAGGGACGAGCTCCTCGTCCTTTCACTCTGATCAGAGTTGTCGTTAGTGGGGACTCTCTGTGTGCCAGGCCCCGTGCTAACTCTCCCATTATACACATCAGCAGGTGGAGGTCGGAGCGCTGCCCACCCGGCTCCGGGTCGGGGTCGGCCCCTTCCTCACCACTTCTCCCCACGGGCCTCTTGGGCCTGTCTCCGGTCTCCTGTGGCCCACATCTAACACATCCACATTTTTTTATTGTAAGTCAGATCCTGAGACGAAACCGCTGAGTTAAGCTCCTCCAGTAAAAGTCTTTCGCCAAGATGATGACGGGGTTATTTTATAGATTAGCCTTGACACCTGCTGTTATTTTCAAAGGGAGCCCGGGGGTCATCCCACCCCTCCCCTACTCCATGGAAGCCGAGAATCAGACCCTGTGGGTCTGAGCCCTCATCCCGGAGTGCAGACAGCTCTCCCCCACCCCACCCCCCGGGCTGCAGCGTCCTCATGGGGTACACGGTCCTAACACCAGGGAGACCTACCTCTCTGGGGAGGCGTGGGTGAGCAAAGGCCTGTGATGACCCTTCACAAACTGTAAAGCGCCATGACGATGTGGGTGACGGAGCCCATCCTTGGATTCGGGATGCCTCCGAGGCCTGGAGGGGGAAGAGAGAACACGGGAGAAAGGTTGCCGGTGGTGAACATCCGCCGTCGGGCTCTTTGAATAAACCTGGATGTTAAGTCAACTTTAAAAACAAATAGAAGCAAAGGTGCGATTGCAGGTGGCGTGGGCAGAGGAGCTTCTGCTGAGAAGACGTCCGTGTGCCTCGGAGAAGCAGGCAGAGGGAGCAGAGCCTCCTGTCACCATTCTTAACCGCCGCAGTGACATTTGAGAGCCTTCTGTATGTGGTGCCCTGGGCTCTCGGGTTTATAGGCAGCCCCCAGAATCCAGCTAGTCCCTACCCTGTAGGCAGGTTTTATCCCCATTTTACACATGAGGCAAATGAGGCCAGCAAGGTTGACTCACTTGCCCTGGGCGCCAGGAAGCTTTTCATAAGATGACTAGAACTTCACCCAAGGGGCAGTTTTGGAACCCAGACCCCAGCTTGAGACCATATTGGAGGAGCAGGTCTCCCACACTCTGCAAGGGAGAGGAAGTGCAAAGTCTGATTCTACCACCATGGGTCTTTCTCTCTCTTTCCCAACTAACATTTTTAGGAAGAAGAGCTCCCAAGTTCTAGTCGTTGCTTGAAAACACCCGAGTAAGTTTCTTGTCCCCGGGTTTCTCCCATAAATATAAAACAAGAGAAACAGAAAAGCAGACACAATACTGCAGAAGAGGTACAATTATGATGCCAGCCAATGTTTCTAGGGGAAATCTTCCTGGGTGCCTCTAGTGACCACCTGCGAGGAGAGTACTACTGTTACCCCAATCCGCCTATGAGAAGGACCCTGCCAAAGTTGCCCCACTTAGACTATATCCAAGTTGGAATTTGAACACAGAGCCCAGAACCCAAATGTTTGCTCACCCATTCTCCAACCCCCTCCCGGCATAAGGAATGTATTCATTGCACCTGGGGAACTTGACTGACACTATCTCACGGGAATGCTCAGAGTTCTGGAGCAAAGCAAGTTATGGGCCGTCTGCACTTGGCCCTCCGGGGGATTGTTGTCCAGGGTCTAGGAAGGAGCTGGTATACAACAGACGCTCAATGAGTGCATGCATTCAGAAATGATCTAAGATGCTCTAGATTCCTAATGGGAAATAAAAAAAATAAGTCCTGAAATTAAAATGAGACCAAATTCCCCAATTCATTCCCGAGCTTCTCATGTACCCAGGCCATGGGGTGTGACGGCTGCACAGATGGACCTCAGAGGACTTGGCCTTGCCAGGTAATGGGCTCTGTGTGGACCCACCACCTGGCTATACCCAGAGACTTTCAAATGAGGGCTATATGATGATGCTGGCGGTGCTGGCAAACGTAGAGCCAGACTACCTGCGATCATATCCTGACTCCACCGTCTACTGCTGTGCAAACTTCAGCACGTCACTTGACTTCTCTGTGCCTAAGTTTCCTCATCTGTAAAATGGGGATAATAATACCTGCCTCAAAGGGTTTGTGAGGATTAAATGAGTTAACACATATGGAGCAGTACTTGGAGCAGTGCTGGCAAAAGAAGTGTTAACTATTGTTACCTCCCTTCTTCCACTGAGGACCCAGTGCTCTTGTCTTATTCTGTTTCTCGGTTGGTTATGGCCTCAGAGTCTTATCTTGAGAGTTAGATGCCCAAGGGCAGAACCACCTCTTTTCCACAGCCCTTCAATTCCTGGGTCAAGGACACAGGGCAGGGTTAAGTTAAGCAGCAACTGCCTTCTGATCAGCATTCTGGGGGTGGGGGCAGATCCCTGGAAGGTTCTGGGAAGAGAAGGAGACAAATGACAAAGTGGTGGACTCACGAAAGGGGCCCTTGACAAATGACTGGAAGGACTGGGTGGACAGATGGGGAAGAGCAAAGGCCCCTGTCCTTTTATTGGAGAACTCCTTGTGGCTCCCTGAACAAGACAGTGGCTCCCCAGGGGCCGGGCTGAGGGTCGGTCTCCCTGGTTCTCTCTGTTGGGATGAGTAATATGGACCAGGGCAGAGGGTCTATATCAATCTAGCTCAGTGGAAAAATGAATGAAAATTGGATTCCCCAAGGAGAATCGGGGAGCTGTTATCCAGACAGAGATAAATCAAAGAATGCCACCGAGAAGGGGGGAGAGCAGGTTTCCAACAGCAGGGGAATAATTAAGGAAACAGTTTCAAAATGCAAATGATGAAAGAGGGTTTGAGAGGCAGGAGGGCGAGGAGGAGGTGATTGGAGATGGGCTGATGGGGAGCAGGAGTTGAGTGGAGAAGGAAGCTGGGGTTCGGAATTCCTGGCATTTGAGGGTAAACTCGCCCACTCTGTGGAGCTCCTAAAATGTAAGGGTTAGAAGTCTGCTGCGTAGAGCGCGAAGAGCACCAGAGTGGGAGTCAAAGGCTGGATTTCATCTCCTGCTGGCTCTGCAACTTATTAGTGGCGTGACCTTAGGCAAACCACTTAACCTCTCCGTTTCCTGATAATCATACCGAAGCCCAGCACGATTATGAAGATCAGATGAGATAAAATATGTAGAGGGACTCTGTGAATTGTCACGTGCTAGACAATTGCAAGCTATAATCGCGCTCCTGAATTGGGTTTCTAGAGCTTCTTCCTTCGGAACTGGATCCACTGACATGTCGAGTCCCGTTCCCAGAAACATAATGTGTAGATGTCCAGAAAGCACCAGAAACTCTTACTGACCGACCGCCCTGGCAGAACTTAGACCTGGGGAAAGCCCCATCACCACTGAGCCGTCCTCTGATGCCCACCCTCTGATGGAGTTGTAGCTGAAAGCCTCAGGTCTGCCCCAAAGACTATCGCCCCTGGTGGGTCACCTGCCAGCCCTGGGTGGCTTTCACTAAGAAGAAGACCCCTGCTCTGTCAGCTCCACACAGACCCACCAGAGAGGCTTCCGCTGGGATGCAGCCATTCCGCCTGCTCTGTGGGGGGAGAGACTACCTTAGCCCCTGTCAGCCTCAGCTTTTTCATCCTCCGGATAAGTATGACAATACCATTTGTTGAATTGTTATGAGGAAAAAGATGGATTATGTAGGTGGAAGCACTTACCTGGGTGCCTGGCACAGTTTCAAACTGTCAGTAAATGTTGGTGGCTGTTATTACCACCGTATGTTCCCGTTGCTATCGGCAGCCGAAGGCACTCGAATATCTACTCAAGGAAAGCTTTTCATGGGGGTTGCATCATTTACAGATGGGAAAGTGGAGGCCGCAGGAAGGATGTGAGTGCTTTGGCAGATGCACGCTGTGAGTGGAAGATGTTGGGAATGGAACCCAGCTCATACTTCTAGAAAAGTCTCCGAACGTGGCAAGGACATTTATTGGCCGAGGAGCAGTGGGTGTATGAGTGGGGATGCAGGGCGGTGCAGGGGAGCTGCTGCCCACAAGTTGAAGAACAGAGAACCAAGTGGGCCTCCCGGGGCTCCTGTGTCATTGGATAAAGGTGAGAAAGGCATCTGCTGAGTCAGCGCTGGGCAAGCGTTCCCCACAGTCGTGCTGCCCCTTCCCCCAGTGACAGGCTAGCGACCAGCAGTGAAAAGAGGGCAGGACCTGTGCAAGCTCATGCAAGGGGAGCAGGAGGTGCAGAGAGCATTTTAAAAATGTAATATCTATTTATTTATTTATTTATTTATTTATTTATTTTTAAAGATTTTATTTATTTATTTGACAGAGAAAGATCACAAGCAGGCAGAGATGTAGGCAGAGAGAGAGGGGAAACAGGCTCCCTGCTGAGCAGAGAGCCCAATGTGGGGGCGGCTTGATCCCAGGTTCCTGAGATCATGACCTGAGCCAAAGGCAGAGGCTTAACCCACTGAGCCACCCAGGCGCCCCCAAAATAACTTTTTTAAAAGATTTTATTTATTCATTTGACAGAGAGAGAGAGATCACAAATAGGCAGAGAGAGAAAGGGAGGGAAGCATGTTCCCTGCTGAGCAGAGAGCCTGATGTGGGGCTCGATCCCAGGACCCTGAGATCATCACCTGAGCCGAAGGCAGAGGCTTTAACCCACGGAGCCACCCAGGCACCCCCAAAATAAAATTTTTAATGATAAAAGTCACTACCACATATGCTTGACATTTCACTGCATATAAATATTTTCTCTTTTACTAATATTACTGAAAAAAATGTTACCAGTTTATAGAAAATCTGGGAAAGAGAAAAAAAGAAAAAAAATTCATAATACATCTCCCTAATTTACTTTTCTTCCAATAGGTTTTTTTTTTTAATAAAAAGATTTTATGTATTTATTTGACAGGGAGAGAGAGATCACAAGTAGGCAGAGGCAGGGAGTGGGAGGAGGCAGGCTCCCTGCTGGGCTTGATCCCAGGACCTTGAGATCATGACCTGAGCTGAAGGCAGAGGCTTTAACCCACTGAGCCACCCAGGCGCTCCTCTTCCAATGGGTTTTTAAAGAGCATTTTGATATATTTCCTTTCAGTGTTTTCTCAATGTTTTTGAAAGCAATTTTATAGTTTTTTTCTCTTTATAAAATAATTTAGAAAACTTAAAAAAGGAAAACTAAGATAATAAAAATATCCACTGTGTAGGTAACCACTTTTATATTTTAACATATATTTTCCATCTGTGCTGGTTAAAAGAACCCTACAGTTCATACTGCCTCATATTCACTCTTTGTCTAATAAACCTCACTATCCTACATTATTAAATATTTTTGTTGTATTTTCTAACGACAATATACATTCTATTTTATTTACTCTAATTTATTTAATAATCCCCTATTGCTGGATATGTAATTTATTCTCTTTCAAAAATGTTATAAACATCCTTGCAACTACCTCTTTATAAATATTCCTGATTATTTCTTGTGACTAAATTTCTATATGGATTGGGTCAAATCCATCACATTTTTAGACTGTAACATATATTGCCAAAGTGCCCTCAGAAGACATTGTTCCTCGTTGCATCCCCACCAGAAAATTGTTTTCTGATTTCTCCACACCCTAGCCAACAATGGGTATTAACACTGCTTTTATCTTTGACTAACATTTTGGAAAACTTATAATCATAATATTGTATCATGATTTTAAGATTTTAGTATTTCACAAGTATTCCCATGTTGCTAGATTTCATAATTTCAATAACTGTATAACATTACAACGCAAATTTAATCTACTTTACTAAGCCACTTCCCTTCTGTTGGATAGCAGAGGTTTTTTTTTCCCCCCCTCCAAGCCATAATACTGTAATAAGCATCTTCAGGTATGAAATCTTTTTTTTCCATTTTAGATTATTTCTGTAGAACACACACTCAAAAGTGGAATTATAAGAGCTAAAGGATATGAACAAATTATAGGGTTTGATACATATTGCCAAATTGCTTTCCTAACGGATTTAAGAGTTTATTAGCACACTAACAGTATGGTGAGAGTACCAGTTTTAAAGCACTTTCACTAGCACCAAATTCTAGGATTCCTCCCACCTTAGCTGGTTGTTTAACACACAAAACAGAAGTATGTACTATGATGTTTCCTTTTACGTGTCTTTGATTGCTAATGAGGGTGGCATTTTCCCGTGTTTGCTAGTTACATTTTTGTAAAAAAAAAAAATTGTTTTGGTAAACACCGAAAATGTTGCCGGGTTTCTTGCATATTGGAGTCACCTCGCAGGTCAACAGGGCAAAAAATGATGCCAACCCAGTCCCAGGAGACAGAAAAGTCTCTGTGACTTCATCAAAGACAAATTCTAAGAATAGACGACCATGCCCTCCTCCCCCACCTTCACATTCATCCCTCACCGCGCCTGGGGTCCCTTGTTTAGAGACAAGGCCAGGAGAAAAAGCGGGGTCGCTCTATTAGGTTGGAGAGGGGCACACCGTCCCCTTCCCCGCCCGAGCTGGACTTGACTTTGCTGGGAGGGCACATCCGTCTAGATCTCCAGAACGAATTCAGGATGGGGGCGTCGCGGGGGTGGGATCCACCGAGTCTCTGGTCCCGCGGCAGGGAGGTGGGCTTCCCGCAACTGCAGCCAAGCGGCGTCGAGCGCACTGATGAAGCATTAGAGAACCCTGGCGGCGACCTGCCCCAGAGGTGGGCCTTCTGTCTTATTTCCGCCAGGACATTGCGTCGGGATTTAAGTGTGCAAGTGTGCCTTGTAAATACAATAAGCAGCACACGCGCCTTCCTCGGTTAGCCCGGGTGTCCGCGTGCGCGCTGCCGCCCCGCACGCACGAGGTCCGAACTGTTCAAAGCGCCCGCAGCTGCAGCAGGCGAGGCAGTGCGGTCCCTGGGGACCGAGGACAGGACCCAGCGGAGCCGGTGTGGGCAGAGCGGCGCCGGCAGCCCGCAGCCAAAAGGCTCGGGGACCCGTCGGGGCCAAGGAGGAGGCAAGCGCGGACTCCCAGCGGCAGGTCGCGGCGAGCGGGGGCGCGCATCGGGAGTCCGCGCCCGGCCCCCTCGGCGCGCAGCCCCCCGCCGCCTTCCCCCGCCCGCCGCCGCCCGCCGAGTGCGGGTGTCCCTGGTCTCGCCTCAGCCAGTCGCGGGGGAGCGAGAGCAAGGGCTGAGAAGCGCCGGCGGGAAAGGAACTGGCTAGAGGAGAAGAGGAGGCGTTAGAGGATGGAGGCTGGAGTCCGGGGCGGACAGAAGCCCGGAACCGAGAGCGCGCGAGCGAAGACTGCCATGCGGCCCGGGCCTTCGGAGGCTCTGCCACGCCCTTCCCCGTCCTTTGGTCCGAAAGGAGGGGCAGTGGCACCGAGCCACGGGCCGAGTCCGAAACCCCCGCAGGACCCGCGGAAACCTGCAAGCCCGAGGCTCCGCCGTCCAGGAGCACCTGCTGCTGGGGCCGTGCCCGCCGCAGTATTTATACCCGGGGCGCGAGCCCGCACGGCGGGGCGCAGGGCCGGGAGCGGGTGGGGGGGACTCGACGTCCCGCGAGGCCCCGCCCCGTCCTGTGCGGCCCCGCCCCCCTGCGCGGCCCTCCACACTCCCGGCACCCGGACCCCCGCTCCGGCCGGGTCCGCGGCCCGCTGCCGGGTGCGGGGATTGGCTGGAGGGCGGGCCTCCCTGCGGAAAGCGACGTCACGGCCGTTCCTGCAGTGTGAATGAATCAAAATGCCTGGGTGACCGCGGCCTCCCGGGCGGCCGGCACGCGAAGGGTGGAGGGGGAGGGGGAGAGAAGCGGGCGGGGGAAGGAGGAGGGGAAAAAAGCCAGAGCTGCAGCAACAGCGTCTCCTCTACCCGGGATGTGCACCTACCCAGGAGAGCGAGATCAAAGGGATTTGAAACAGACTGAGGACTGGCGGGGGGAGGGGGCCAGCCAGCCTGTGGAATCCTCCCGGAGAGGCGGAGGGTCCGGCTTCCACCGTGACTTCGGCGGCCTGGTTGGGTTTTTTATTATTATTTTCAAATTTCTGAATCCAGCTTAAGCCAGAGAGCAAGAGATCTCCGTAGACTGCGACTCCCTGGCTCTCGCTCCGAGATGATGCAGAGCGCAGCTGTCCCCGCGGAGGGGGCTGTCAAGGGGCTCCCGGAGATGCTTGGTGTGCCGATGCAACGTAAGACACCCCCCTTTCTCGCTGATTTAATTTAATAACAAGACAGCCAGCAGCCGTGGCCGATACGGGGCGGGTCGTACGCTGCGTGTAGCCTGGACCGGAGAGGCCGGGAGGGGCGAGGGGCCGCCGGCCCCGGCGCAGAGGCGGTCACAGGGCAGGGGCACTGGCCAGAGTGCGTTTAAAGGGCCTGACTCTTGGCTTTGGGGGCCGAAAGTGAAAGCCTTCTGATCGTGCTCGAGGCCAGCCGAGGGTACCGAACCCCGCATCTCCAGCCCATGGCTTTTCTAGGACCGTTGGGAGAGCGCTGTCTGGGGACACCAGGGGAACGAACTGCAGGCCAGGCCTGAGGGCTGGGGTGGTCCCCGTAAATCATCCTCTCTCCTGGGGTTACGGTCAAAGCTCGAAGTACCGCTAGTGCAACTTCACCCCAGCTGGCGGGAAGTTGGAGAGCGCGTCCCCCGCCCCCGGGGCTGGCGGCGCCGAAGCCCAGGCCACACGCTCTGTCCCCGCGCGCTGGGCGTGCGCGCCTGGTGCGTCCTCAGCCGCTGCTGCCCGTGGCGTCCGCAGCCTGCGCCGCTGGGGACTGCCTGCTTCTTCCAGTGAGGAAGTCAACTCGCCCTGTTCCAGCTAGCCGAGGAATGCAGGGGAGGGAGAAGCGCCGGGACGAAGTTGTGAACTCGGGGTACAGCCTTTGCGCACGCGAGGACATACTTTCCGGACGGCTTGGATTCGGCAGGGGAGACACATAGGGTGCACTTTGCTCGCCCACCCACTTTCTTTCCAGCGCCCGATATTAGCAAGACTGCGGGAGCTCGAGGCGTGTTTATTCCCAGGTCTCTGCGTGTGTTTGGATGTGCGCGCTCAGGCTTTTTCCCGGAGGGAATCTGCCTCTGTCCCGCACTCCCAAACAGTGTCTTGGGTGGACAATCCGTGCAGAGGCCGGAGCATGGTCCCGGGGCATCGCGCGCGCACGGCGGGCGCCTAGTGAGTCCTGCCTTACCCCTCGCGGGCTCTGCGGAACACCCCTGCGCACCGTGGAGAGGGAAAGGTTTCCTCACTCCGCTTGCCAAGGGACTGTGCTTCCAACCGCGATTTCTTTAGTGGAGCGGTAGCCACGCCCTCAAGGCTTATTTTAAGTAAATAAAATAATGGTGTCTACCTACGAACCAGAAGGGCGCAAGGCTGCCCACTCCTGCGCCCTCCCGCGCCCTCCTGCGCCCTGGGTTTTCCCGGCAAGGATTCTGCCTAGGCCATACCTCAAAGGGCAAGCTGGCGAGCGTGTGTCCTGGGCTTCCTGGGAAGTTTTTGAGAGGGAACTAGAAGAGGATAGCTTCACCCAAATCTAGGTAGGCTGTGCTCTGACTATATCCTGCAGTTAATCCTTTGTGTCTTTCCCTGTTAACTGCTGGCAAACAGTTCCACCTCTGCACCGCGCCTTGGGAGGTTTCCTGCTGACCTAGATGTGTCAGTAGAAGGCTTTGGGGTTTGCTGCTGCCCTCACTGCCCCCAGCCCACCACGGGCAAGGAGGGAGTGCAAGGAGTGCATTCTCAGCCCCGGCAGAAACAGAAACACAGCCTCTGGCAAAGGCGCTCCAAGTCCTTGGACGGATTGTAGCTCTGCGGGAGTAAGGGGAGCATGTGAGGGGGCGGAAGGCGGTGTGTGACTCCCTGCGGTGTCACCCAGTACCTCCGTGCTTTAATAGTTGTGGTCCGTAGGTGGCCTGCCAGGACTGCAAAGGGCAGTCTGCTTTACTCTGACAGCCTTTCTTGGGATGCTCAGCACACACTCTTAGATGTCTCACGTTTTGTTTCTCTTGCTCAGAGGCAACTTTGATTTCGACATCAGGAACTCAATTTCCTAAAATGTTCAGAACTTGCCTTCAGAGCTACAGTTCATTGGGGCTCAAGTCTGGGTTCCAGCTGTGGAGAACTCAATGAAGTAGAGAGTGGGACTCTCGTCCCAGGGCTGCCCAGCAGAGGCAATGCTGAACCAGGAGGGGCTGGTCTGCCCTTCCTTTTGTCTTGCCCCGGTTCTGGGGCCTGTTGAAGGAAGCAGTGGCTAAAATTGAGGGGCCCAATCCCTGAAGACTTGGAGTCCAGCTTTTTTAGGGGGGATGTGTGCAGGACATACTCATCCCCATCCAGTAGAAGTGGCTGCTGGCCATCACGCTGTTGGTGCAGAGAACTGGGCATAGGTGGGGTGTGGTCCCCTCACACACATAAACACCACCATTCTCTTTTCTGGAACCTGGGGACCACTGGTCTTACAACTGTCCATGGGGGTGGGGGACATGCCCTTAGACCTCAGGGAAGAAAAGGTGTCATCCCAAGCCTGTGGGTGTTTAAATCTTGGGAGAGCGGACAGAAAGGCTGTCCAGCAAAAGTCTAACCCCACGCTGGAAGGTTTGGGTCTCCCCACCCCGCACCCCTGCATTCTCCCACCCCCAACGCAGGGCACACACATAGGTGTATTCAATTTCTTTACCCTGAGCCATGATAGATGGAGGACTTTGGGGCACAGATGTAGGGGTCCCCCAACCTGGGTCCCTCTGGCGCCCCGGCCTCATACCTGATGGGGCATTTTATGAGTTTGAATCCAGTTTGTTTTGGAGGCAGTCCGAATATTCTTTTGTGGGTGGGTGAGGTGCACTCCCTTAAGGAAAATGTTGACCAAGTAATGTAATAAATTCTCTCTTGGCGGGCTTATTCCTTGCTCCCTGCACCCCCCCCGCCCCATCCACCTCCTGCCACTGTTCGCTCCTGGACAGACTTGTCAGCGTGGTCACTCTCGTCCTGCTTCCCCGAGCAGGGGGTGCAGGTCCCATGAGAGCCTTGCGGCTTCCACAGCTCTGGGGTGGCCTGGCAGGGCCCACCCTCGGCTCAGACTTCTCCAGACAAGCTTGAAGATCTTCGTCTGTTTGAGGGGCATCAGCCTGGGACGAGACTCTTGGAAAGAGTCTGGGAGCAACCCCCGAGACCCTGAGATCACCCTGGGGAAGGGAGGTAGAGGCCACCCCCTTAAGTCTCCGATGGGTTGCTGGGTAGCCCGGCTCCTGCCTCTGGTCAGTGTTTGAGGAACTCAAAGCCCCTGGCTCCTTGGTCTGGGCGGCGGGAGCCCTGTTTGTGTGAGGCTGCACCCTCAGGGCTCACGTCCAGCACGGCCGGCTGAGGTCCTGTCCAGCATGGGCCCAGGGCCTTGGGTGTTTTTTGTTTTTTGTTTTTTTTTCTGCGTAGGTGGATAGGTTCAGAAAGGGACCTTGCCCTAAGCTGGCGGGTCCCAGTTTCTTGTCCCACGATTAGGATCACGGGTCTCTCTCTCATGATGGAGGAAACCTGCTTCTGCTCGGGTCTTTCCCACTGCCTCCCTCTGGGCTGTAGAAACGCCAGTCCAGATTCTCACCGTTTCTGACCTGGGGGCAGCATTGGATTCTGCAAACGCCTCCCTATCCTCCTCGGAACCTGTCTCCTCCCTGAACTCATCAGTTTCCCCCACGGGTCTGGGCCCCGCCGGCCCCTCTTGCATGCCTAGAGGACTTGGAACAGTGAGGGACATACAGGGAGGTGAACATTTTATCGCCCCTTGCTCTCAGTTTTTGCCTGTCTCCCACGTAGTTTCTCCGGACACCGCGGGGAAGGACAATGGCCCCTGAGCCCCCCCCCCCCCTGTGGGCCCCCCCCCCCCGTTGCTGGCTGCAGAGGTGGCCAACCCTGGTGGGAGAAAGGAGTCCAGGCAGGGAGTGATAAACGGGTAACAAGTGTAGGGCACCTCCCATCCCACCCTTATCTTCTAGAAGATCTACTTCTTGCAGCTCTTCCGAACCCCAAAGTTGTGAGTAAAGGGTATTTGGTTTTGTATGTGGTAGGATCTGGGTGAAGAACTTCTCTAGGAAGCCCCACTCTCCTTTCTTCTCTTCCAGGCCGCCTGCGGGTGCGTGGGGTCAATCTTACAGCTCGGATTGCATCCAAGTCCTCTTTCCCGACATTATCATCCTTCTTGCAAACTGTTTCTTAACAGGTGGAACGGACTCACTTCTCGGGCCAGCTCTCTCAAACTCTGGAGAAGCTATTCCAGCTTCTTTCCATTCCTGCCTTTTCTGGTCGTGCCGGAAAGAAAAACAAGGGAAAAATTTATTATATGATATATATCGCCATATATTATATATATGGAGAGACAGAAAGATATTGATTGATTCAGATTTCGATACAGAAATTCAGACAGCAGTCCTGGGCACCACAAATCTCCTTCCCTGCTCAAAAATATTGTCATGGGAGAGCCAACTTTTAAAGGTCAGACTGGTGGCTGTCCCCACCGGCAGATCAGGCCTTAAGGATTGGGGATTCCGATACCCTAAGCTGGAGGATCCCACCCCAGCCTCGGGCCAGAGCTTCGCCCCACCCGGAGGGGAATTTGGAGAAACCCGGGTGACCACCGCAGCGCCTCGCTGCGGAGCCGGGTGGATCGGGCGCCCCAGGGGCGAGCGGGCTCCGACCTCCCGGCTTCCACGGTCTCTATCAAAGAGGGCAGCGAGGGCGGAGGGGAGCCCTTCTTGGCAGTGCGCGGCCCCAGTGCGCCCAGGGAGCGGAATTAACGATTTAAACGGACAGGGAGCGGGCAGGCCGGACGAGTGAGGGGCGAAGGTCTGCACCGAGCGGCCCCCAGTGTCCGGGAAAGATGGAGAGTCGGGACTGAGAAGAGAGAAGCAGGACCGAACTCGAGTTGTTTCCTCGCATGTCCACCGGGCGGGGTCGTGGAAAACCAGGGCCTGGTGGGGCTGGGCTGGATCGCCGGGCTTGGGTCCGGGATCGCGACCTGTGTGACCCCCGCGCGACCGGGACAGAGCTCCTTCCCTGCACCCGCCCCCCCCGCCGGGGGTAGGCGCAGGCCTGGGTGGCCCAGCGAGCTGGCGATGAATTCCTTCAACAGGCGTTTGCTGCGCACCTGCGGGTGCCGAGCGCTGGTTCAACGGGCGCCTTGGGTGTTAAGGGCTTGCGGGTGGAAGCAAGTGCGGATAGTACGGCCCATCTGGGAGAGTCAGCTTTGCGCCCCCCGCGTCCCGCATCCCGAGGTAGAGGTCGAGCCTGCGAAGGGGGCAAGGCACGGGCGACCTCCGTGTCCACAGGGCTCCACGTTCGGCATTCCTGCGCCTCGGCCCTTTCCTTCCATCCACCTTGCCGGTTCCATTTCTCGGCTTAGTCTCCTGAGCGGCCCCAGCGAGCGGGGACTGGCCAAGCCTGGGTCCCATTTTCTGCCCCTTTGGAGCGGCGGCAGAGACCTTACCCGCGGGGAAAGGCGCTGTAAGCCGGAGCGCCAACAGCGCGCCCAGCCCAGGGAGGCCGGGCCGACACCTCTTTCTCCCCATACCCATTTCTCGCCAGCATCTGGGAAGACAAAACTAAACTCCAAAGCCAGCGGCCCAAGGCTTTCCGGGACTTTAACCCTTGAAAAGCATCTCCCCCCATCTGGGCAGCGGCTCCTCATGCACGGATGCTGGAGGCAGCCCCGGTCGGAGCGGTCCGCGCACCCCGAACACCCCGCGCGCCCTGCCGGGGTTCCAGCCTCGGCTCCCGGCCCTGCTCCCAGCGCTTAGCGGACCTCGACGAGAGCTGGAAACGTGGCCGGCGCAAGAGAAATGAGGTCTCTACCCGGGCAGCAGATGCAGTAAATTAAATTCGACCTGGGGAGGTCGTCGGTGCTCCTGTGTGCAGGGAAAGGCGCAACCGCGCCGGCCGCAGGTTGCCCCTGCTTATGGAGGAAGCCGCGGACCGTGCGCAGGCTTCAGTCTGCGCTCGGAGGTTGGCTTCATCCGGAATGGGACTTTTTTTTTTTTTTTTTAACCTTTTTTAGGTGTCGGAGTGAGTGTCCTTTAACGGGATCTGAAGAGTGAAACTAATCAGGAAGGAGAGGAATTACTGGCCAGGCCGGGCGGGATAAAACCGGGAGTGGCGGGAAGTAGAAGGAAGACCAAATGCTAGGTGTACCTCCCTCCTGACACGCCAAAAACGAAGCAGGGTTAAGGCAAGAATGTTGGCTGAATGCTCGGGGGATTAGAGCAAAGCGAGTCCTCAAGACGTCTTGGAGACCGCCTACATACACCACTGCAAATAAATACCAGAGTCTTTTTTTTTTTTTTTTTTAAATTGCAGCCTCCTAGAGGTGAGGTGGGGGTCCAGGGAGACAGGAAACCGGCAAAGCACCAGTGAGTAGACAAAACACGGTCCACGGGGGCGTCTTGGGTTTTGAACAGTGACCTGATGACCCCCGCTGACCAGGTGTAGACAGCCTCAAGTCCTAAATACCCCCATTGTCCTAACTTCCCATTTGCCTCGGATTTAGTGCCCTTTCACTGTGTGCTACAGTCAATTAGTGAGTACTTAGCACCGCATTAGCAGGCTGAGCCCAGAGGGACACCCGTGCTGCCGGCTGGCCTGGAGGAAGGGGAGGAGGGAGGGTCACACCTGCAGTCCTGCCGGGATGGAAAATTAGTTAACAGGGACTAACCTTTCTATCACGTTATTAAGAAGACTGCTTTGAGTTTCTTGTTTTATTCAGCAGTGATGGCTATTTGGTGGATTTCTCTGGCCCGGAGACTAGTTTCCTCCAAATTGAAGAGTTGTGGATGGGGAGGGTTGGTGGCCTTGGGTGGAGGGACCTTATAGCATCGCTTTCGTTTAGGAAAATTGATCAGGATTAGAGCTGAGAAGCTTTGGAATGGTAGAGATTTGGAACCAGTTTAGCTGTCCACTGGACGCGAGGAATAATACCCACTTTGGGAAACAAGGTTGGAGAGAGACAAGCAGCAGTCTGCTGTGGTAGCACCAGATGCTGGGTTCGGAGATGGTGGGGGTGGGGAGTGCAGGTGTCCTTCTGTGATGATTTTCTGCCTTTTCTCTTTCTGAAATGAGTGTTAACAATACTCAGGACACAGACGTGAGCCAACTGCTGCTGTTCGTAAAATTCCATTGTGGCTCACGTGTCTGTGTGTCTCTCTTCGTTCTCCTTTCTCGTCTTCCTTTCTTCCTTTTCTTGTTTCTTCCTTCCTTCTTTTGTGAGGTCTTTGCGGGGGGGGGGGGGGCACTCGGGTTCCTGCAGGAATTCACAGCACAGGGCTTTTGTTAGAGGTTGACTGTTTGGCAGGCTGAAGGGTGATGGGGTCCCTCACCCCCCCTTTTTTGGAGCCTTAGAAGGAAGGGCAGTTTCTAGGTCCAGGACAGAAGCTGCCCAGGAGCTGGGCTATTGTTGTTTGTAGTAGGACAAAAGTCATCTAAAGTAGATGCTGCTGTGAGATTTTGTCCTTTTTTAAGGTCCTGAATTCTACAAGAGCCCTGATCAAAATGGAGCACAAACGAACCATTTTGAGGCACTGTTGTTGGGAGTAGGCGGACGGGTTGGGTTTAATTGGCAAAATTGGAATTGATTCTCCCTTGGAAAATGTACTCCAGGTTAACTGTATTAATGGCGGATTGGAAAATCATCTTGGGAGGCAAGTCCTTAGTCCTGTTGTTATTTTGGTGGATTTCTTCTCTCAGATTTCCTCAGCCCCCTTCCCTCCGTCAGTCAGTCGGGATGTTTCACTAGCCACAGATGTTTTACTGCGGTATTTCACCCCCAAATGCCTTTAAAGTATAATTTACTGTAATTATAATGTTAGAGGGTTAAGGGATGGGTTCTGGGAATAGCTTAATAGAGACAAAACTTGCAGCCAAATTAATTGAAAGTTTCTCCTTATGAGGGAGAGGTTGCCAAACATATGGAATATTGCTACAGAATGAGACATCAGAAAAACCCATTGTGGAGATTTAGCAATGATTAAATGCGAAGATGGAGTGGAAACAGAGATGTGTCCACAACATTTCCATAGACTGTCACGGATTTGTTTAAGGCGACTTTGTTTTATTTGCAATCACGGAGAAGGTTTGATATCCTACTGAGTAACATTAATTCTGTGTGAATATGTAATCTAGAAGATAATCCCATACCTGCAAATGCATATTTACATTCTGTATTTTATTGACAATAGGACTCCTGTTAAAATGTTGTCCAAATTCAGCCTTAAAATGGTTAACATTGAAGTTGTCTCCAGGATACTTTAGGATTTGATCTTTATATTGAAAAGGTTACTATTTTTTGAGCTGCTTAAGCAGAAATAGAACAAAGGAGCTTGTCAGAGGGACCCCAACCACCAAATGAAACAAATAGGATCTGTTGTGGGAGGAGGATTCTGAAGGACGCGTGGAGGAAGAAAACATTAGGCACAGTCATTTCTGACATGAGAAGGCTTTTCTGACTTCTTTCCTAGTTTTTAGTCATTCGTCAAGACACACACACACACACAAACTAGGAAAGACTAGAAATTAGATGAGACCTGTGGGTTGATGTATTTTTAAAGTATGTAAGCAAACATAATTATAATAGAGAGTATGATTTACCTTAAATGCAACGCTAGTTTTTTTTTAATTAAGCTTTTCTCAGGATTTGTGTGTCTCTATTTAATGATTCATCACCATCACAAAATACCACAATGTTTGATATACCTTTTCTGCTTAAGTTTTGAAGAATTAATATTGGAATTTTGTGCTTTGGTTGTGTTGTTTATGGGATAATTCTTACTATGTTATGAAGAAAATGTATAAAGTATTTGGGAAGACTATGTTACGGTCTCTTTAAGATACATGAGTTTAGAATAGGAGGAAATATGAAAAAGGAAGCTATAAATTGTTCAATAAAAATGAATTGTTCTTAGTAGGGAGATGGTAAATAAAGCGTGGAGGGGGGAACCCAGACATACAGCGTCATGATTTTCAGGTACAACACTTCCTGAGTCTCAGGCTCACCCTGAATGTGGACTGGACTGCAGAGAGGGATTAGTCCTCGGTTCCCTTTCCTTCAGTCACAATGGTCAGGGCATTGAAAGGGGGAGTTGGGACCAGAAAATAGGATTTTATTGTCTGTGGCGATGGTGACAGCTTTGAAGTGGAAAGTTTTATTTGTGAAATATGGATCCAGGAATAGAAAAAAAAATTTTTTTTTGACAGAGATCACAAGTAAGCAGAGAGGCAGAGGTGGAGATGGGGGGGAAGCAGGTTATCTGCTGAGCAGAGAGCCTGATGCGGGGGTTCAATCCCAGAACCCCAAGATCATGACCTGAGCCGAAGGCAGAGGCTTAACCCACTGAGCCACCCAGGCGCCCCAGGAAGAGAACTTTTAATTAAATTTTAATTATACCTCTGTTAAATTCTTAGACTTGGAGATCCCTGAAGCTATGTGTGACTTTTAGCAGGCAGGGTGCCATGCTTGGTTATGTCCTGTGGCCATATGTTGATACACTTTAGAATTAGTCACTCCCAGACTAAATTAATAAGTCCCCCCCACCTCCCCCCACCCCTGACTGAGGGGGCTTTCCCCAGCCTGCCTTTTGGGAACAGGCTTCCTTCTTACTTACTCAGGGAAGCCTGTTGTGTTCTTTCCCTTAGATGTGGGGAAGGAATGGAGAATTCTAAGGAAAACAATATTTCGTACAGTATTTCCATTGTATATGTGTTTCCTCAAAGCCCCATTTAGTTTCTTCTTTCAGTGTGTAGTCAGTAAAGAAACTTAACAAGCAAATGAAATTATGTAGTTTGAGAAACATATATTGGCCAAAATGTTACTTAAGATGAGTTCCAAAACTACTTACTTCTTGAGTGAAGTCACCACAAAAGGGTTTGGAGTGAAAGCCACTGGGTTTCTTGAGCCCTGTTTGAAGCCTTGGTCTTCAGTCAGCCCCAGAACATGTGCAGGACAAAAAGAAGCTTCTAGCCCCCCCTTTGGCCCCCAACTGTGTACTCTTTGGGAAGTTCTTTTTTTTTTTTTAAGATTTTTAAGATTTCATCTATTTATTATATATATATGTATATACATATTCATATATATATATATAAATTTTTATTTATATTTTTGACAGAGAGAGACATAGCTAGAGAGGGAACACAAGCAGGGGGAGTGGGAGAGTTAGAAGCAGGCTTCCCACCAAACAGGGAGCTCAATGCAGAACCCAATCCTAGGACCCTGGGATCACGACCAGAGCTGAAAGCAGAGGCTTAAGGACTGAGCCCCTGAGGCACCCCAGGAAGTTCTTTTAAATGTAGAGGTTAACTTTTCACAAGGTTGCTGAGAAGAGTAAATGAACTTGGAGATTTGCAAGTACTCAACAAAGTTCAGAGTGCTGGCAGTCTTAAATGCCAGAACCAAGGCAAATGGAGCTGCCCTCAGGAATGGAGGGCTCCTGCGTGTCCCAAGAGGGGCCAAGCCTTCCAGGAGTGTCCTGGATCTGCCCACCCCACCAGGAGGGCTGGAACAAAGACCATGGCTCCTATCCTGAAAGAAGCAAGGAAAACCTTGTCATGGGAATGACGTTGTTCAGTCAAATTCTGAAACCAACAGAGGAACTCCATCCAAAAGGCAGTTTAAAAAGCAGGGTCTGGTGGTACTCCAAAGTGGCAACATGAAAGTACAAATTTTAGAAAATAATAATCTGATCTCAGGGCATGGTTCAACATGGGTCAACATTATTCTTAATAACTCAAAAAAACTTAGTTTTAGAAATATCAAATATCAAAGTGCTTATCAGCATTAGGATTCCAACAGAGATACGGAAATTCCAGTACATTTTCCCAGAAAGGTGCACTTTCTTCAGGACATTTTAGAAGTTACTGCCAAGTGTGTTGGTTCTAGTTTTCATCTCTTTAGTGAAAAAAATGTTTTTCTTCACCTTCTTGCTCTTCTGTGACCAGAGAGATAGAAAACACCATTTTTTTCAAAGAATTAAAATCGATCAAACAAACACACACAAACTGTCTCCGAAATGCTTCATGGTGGCCCCTTGTTCCTTGAGAGCAGTTGCTTGGAAATGAAGAAACGTGAGCGGGGAAATAAAAACACACAACACTTTTTTAGATGTCACTTGGAAGGTGAGGGGTGAGGAGGGGGGGATTTGGTCTGCCAGAGACCACATCAGACTTTTTGACCTACTTCCCAGTTTTCTGAAACTTCACTAATGGAGGAATTTGGGGATTTAAAATGGAGTCCATTTTTGGATGGGCCACTCTAAAACTAAGCCCCTCGTGCCCACACTGCAGTATTTCAGGTGATTGGAGGTTATGAGTTTTATAAACTTCCTTGATGAAGAGGTAGATTAAGGCTACAGGCAAAGAAAAGGTTTTTAGCCATTTGTCATCAAATAAGAAATAGTCGCTCTTCCATTGGACATTTAAAGATCTCCAAGAAAAATACTAGAATCCTCAATGGTTAATATGAACTCACTCCACTCTTACCTGAACACATTACAGCAAAAGTGAAGTGAGGTCCACTTGTTGGTGGTCCTAACCCACCTCTCCATTCTCACCATTCATATGTGGGGTGGAGACCAAGGTCTGGCAAATTTGCCCTCATTCTGTGGAGGAAACAATATGCCAGATTTCTTTGTTTCAAAAAGACTTAACCTTGTAATTTTAAATTATGTGCTATTCATGTTCTGGGATTATGCTGGTTAGAAAGGGGTGCACATCTGCCAGATGTTTTAGAACTAAAACAATGGAGGAGAGTTTTGAGGGTTTTATGTGTGTAGAGGGAGGTCAGTGAGAGAGGGGGAACTTATATTGGGAAATAAGGAAACATGAGATGACGTCAATATACTTTAAATATATAAATTCATCTTGTTGGTGACTGGCCATGGAGAGTGGAAAAGGGAGGTGCCAGTGAGCTGAGCAACGATCTTATGGGGTTAGGAGTTTTATGCTCGTTGTCTGATGTGATCACACAGCCAACCCTGTGAGACCAGTGTTACCATCTCTGTTTTACAGATCAGAAAACTGAGGCTCAAGGAAGTTAAGTCATTTGTCCAAGATCGTTTACATGGTAGACTGAGATATGAACCCAGGTTTATCAGACTCTGATCTGGGATTTATTACAAACAATTTGGCAGACCTAAAGATCTGAAGATCTAAACTCTAAGCAGAACTGAAAACTTGTAAATTCTCACAACAATTTTCCAAGAGTATTGGAACAAAATGTTCCTCCTTGCCCCTAGCTTTCTTTTCTTTCCTTTTTTTTAAAAAGTTTTTATTTATTTATTTGACAGACAGAGATCACAAGTAGGCAGAGAGGCAGGCAGAGAGAGAGAGAGAGAGAGAGAGAGAGAGAGGAAGGGAAGCAGGCTCCCTGCTGAGCAGAGAGCCCAATATGGGGCTCGATCCCAGGACTCTGGGATCATGACCTGAGCAGAAGGCAGTGGCTTTAATCCACTGAGCCACCCAGGTGCCCGCCCCTAGCTCTCTGTAGCACTCAATGCTCACTTTCCCCCAGGGCTCCAGGGTTGGACAGCTCCCTCCTTCAGAGATGGTTTCCTTTACAGAGATGAAGAACTGGCTGTTTTCCAGAAGGGCGAAGCCTCAGCCTGTATATGAGGCTGTGTGTGTGCATGTTTATGTGTATGTGTGAGTGTGTACCTACGGGTGTGTGTGTTACAAGTATGTCTGAGTATATGCAAACGTGCATGGCTGTGTGAATGTGGTATGTATGGGTGCCCTCGTGTTTGTCTCAGGGTATATCTTGGTTTATTTGTGATTGTGTAAGTTTTTCTCTGTGTGTTTGTATGTATATGTATGTTTGTGTTCTATGTGTGTATACTAAGTATGTGCGAATATGTGTGTTTGTCTGTGTATATATGCGTTTGTGTGGGTGTGGGTGTCCTGGGACGTGTCCAAGGGACCCTCCCTGCCCATACAGCTGTTCTCGCTGGGCTTTGAGCCCTGTCACTCTGCGGGACTCACAGAAGCCTCTGGGCCCTGCCGATGGGGAGGACACTGAACCGGGTGAGCCAGCATCTCCCCAGGCTCCTTGGCTGTTCCATGGGCTTTGCTGTCTTTTTATGACCGTCGTACTCTCTGCCGAGCCCCACCAGAGAACATCACCAAAGAACACTTGTGTGCAGATAAGGTAAAAATTTTCATTTTAAGTGAAAGGACTCCTCATATCGGAATCTGAGTTTACAGGTTAAATTCTGTCTTAGTGACTCCCAGGGTCAGCTTAAATTCCAGTTTTTAAAGTGGAATCTTGTGATATCAAATACTGCAGGAAATAGGTTGAGTTTATTAGGGACTTGGAGATCTTCTACCGCCTTGGAAATTTTGGTTACAACTTTATTTCTGGTAGGAGACCTCTTTAACCTCTGTCCTGTTTGAGCTCTCTGAATTTAAAAATAATAATAATTTATTGCAGGGTTTAAAAAAAAAAGCTTGTGTTTTTGCTCCTGGAAAAATTTCTAGATAGCTTACATTTCACACTAATCAAAATAATTACATGGAGTGCTGTCACCTGAAGTGTGGGATCTGAGTTCACAGGTCTCTACCCCCTCACTGGCAGGGATGAATCTGAACTTGACAGATGTCATCAACAAGCTGGCACCGTGCAGCTGCGGGGAGGGGATCAGCAGGACAGGGCCTTCTGCTTCCCACCTTCCTCTGGGCGTTAGGTGTCCGTCCCATACAGCACAGGCATACTCTGCAGGATCTAAATGTGTGTCTCAGACATTTCCATTTGCCCAGTTGTTACGGAGCGCAAGATGCTCGTCTACTCCCTTGTCACTGTACAGAGCAGCTTTGAGACTACCTCTTCCTTCCATAAAGTGACAGGGGTAGAGCCAGCCAGGCGAGGCATGTCCAGATCCCTCCAGCTCTCAGGCTGGGTTAGCCAACCTTAAGCATCGGCTCTTGGTTCAAATCCCACTTCCCCCACTGCGGGACCTTGGGCACTTCGCTTTCCATCTCCAGGCTCAATTTTCTCATCTGTAAAACGGGGATAAGAACACTTTCCTCACCCAGTGGTGCGGATGTACATCCAGGACCTGGCAGAGCTCATAACAGGCTCTTGACATCTAGTTTTACCATTATTGGAATATTATGGATCTCGTAAATCACTTCTACGCTACCTTTGTTTTTAAAAATGCCAACCCCCTTAAAAAATCTACATTGGAGTACAGTAAGAAAGATTTTATTATTATTTTTTTAACCTAAAAAGGGCCCTTAGAATGACCCTCTCATTTTTGCCAAACTCGAGGACCCCGGTTTAGTCCTAAGGCCTCAGAGAACCCCGACTCTGGACCCAGCAGGAAGGACCCGCAAGCTGAAGGCCGAGGCTGTCGGTCGCTGTTGGTGCTGCTGCTCAGGGAGCCGCCGCCGCCGTTTCCAAGCCTCCCAACTCCGCTGCCCGCCCGCCCTCGCATGCATTAGCCGTAATGTATTCTCTCTTGAATACTCATCAGATTAAGGCTCCCGGTAGCTACCTTGCTCGAAATAAATTTTATGAGCACACATCCTCGCCCTCAGCCTGCACTGGCGGCTGCGAGGAGAAATCCAGCCGCCCCTCTGCCGGCGGCAAGGCCCCCCAACAGTTAGGTGGGAATCGGCGCCCTCTGGCCCCCGAGCCGGGCGGCTGCGGGAGAGAGCGGGCTGGGGCGCCCCCGGCCGGGACCAACGCTCTCCGTCCGGGTTCTCCAAGGGTTCAAGAGCGTCGGCGGGCGCCGGCAGGGGACCTGGCCCCGGGGCTCCGGCCGGCCGCTCACCCAAGACGCCCCCCGCGGGCGGTGTCGCCACGTCACCCGGCCTGGGACGGGCCCCCGCGGCTGGTGGGGCCTCGATCTCATCTCCCCTCCGCTTGCAAAACGGTGCCAGAGCGATCTGCTCCTCACCTCCCTCCGCAAGCCCCTGGCTCAGCAGACGCAGCGCCTGCAAATGCAAAGGCGGGCGGGGGAGCCCCGCGCCCCGGCCCTTAATGACATTTTTACAAGAGTTGTCCCCCCTTCCCCCGCGGGCTGGCCTGGTCGCACCTCAGGAGCCCCTGGTGAGTCTCTCTCCTTTCTCAGAGTCTCCAGATCTCTCCCCGTCTAAGGCCCCTGCTCCCCTACCCTGCTGCTCCAGGGGTGCCAGTCCTGAGGGACCCTGAGACAGGCAGGGGTGCGGTTGTAGCTGGGGAGCGCTACCTGCGGGCGGACAGGCATGACCCGGGCCCTGGCGGAGCTGCCCTGTGATGTGGGGGCGCTCTAGACTCTACGCAGGGATCCTTGGGGGCGGCCCAATGAGATCAAGTCCATGAACTTGCCCCTAACTTTCCTTCCCCTCAGCCACAACAGCACCACATCTAACACCTGGTTACTGCAGTTATCTCCTAATAACAGCAAACCTTTATTGAGCACTTACTGTTTACTGGCCCAGTCTTAGCCCTATTGATTCAATTACTCTTCACAGCAATCCTACCAGGTGCTATTGTCTTCACCGACTTAACCCCCCCCACCCTCGCCATTTTAACAGCCCAGAGAGAGGGGAAGTAATTTGTGGAAGGTTAAAAAGCAGAGCCAGGATTCAAGCCCAGGTGGACTGGCCCTAGAATCCATGTTCTTTTTTTTTTTTTTTTACTTTTTTTTCCTTGCAATTTTATTTATTAGTTTGACAGAGAGAGAGAGCACAAGTAGAGGGAGTGGGAGAGGGAGAAGCAGGCTTCCCATAGAGCAGGGAGCCTGATGTGGGGCTTGATCTCAGGATCCTGGGATCATGACCTGAGCCAAAGGCAGATGCTTAACAACTGAGCCACCCAGGTGCCCCTAGAATCCATGGTCTTACCTTGTGTCTTACTCGTCCCCCCTTTTTTGATGGAAATCCTGTAGTTGTTGTGTGCTTAGCACTTTGCTGGGCACATGGAACTGTTTGTAAGCAACTCGGCAGGTAACTTGGCTTCTAATTGGTTGAACATTTTGTTAAGGAGGAAAAACTTTTTTAAAAAGATTTTATTTATTTGAAAGAGAGAGAGGGAGAGAGAAAGAGAGAGAGAAAGATTGCGCACAAGTGGTGGGCGGGGAGGGGAGGCGGCAGAAGGAGAAGCAGACTCTCCTCCAAGGGGGGAGTGGGAAGAAGGGCTTGATTTGGGGACTCCAGGATTGTGACCTAAGCCCAAAGCAGATGCCTAACCGACTGAGCCACTTAGGCAGCCAGGGAACCTTTTTGATAGAAAAAATGCCATATGCACGAGGACAGGTAGTTGGTTCCCAGGCCCATGCAGATCTGCCCCAGTGTGTTCCTGGTAGCTTTCATGGGGCCTTTTGGGAATGGGGTCAAAGAGCAAGGCACCTAGTGGGTCTGACTTTCAGGCAAATGTTGGTAGCTGCTGAGACCATAATGGGAACAGGCTGGCTTTGGGGTTTACTGGGCCTGGCACTGACACGTGTGTCCGTCACTAGAGATATCACGACGTGAAGGTCCCAGTAGCCTGTCTACAGGTCTGATATATGAATGACTTAGTACTTGAGCTTTCTTTCTACATAGACGTGGATGGGTCCTATTTTTCCCCCAGTGCTTTGAGGCGAATTCCCTTATGTTAACGCTTTTAAATTATAACACGCCAACAAACATGATAGGAATCAAGAAACACAGATGATTCCCGAGAGATCTGGTTTTCCGACTTGTGTTGATGATTTGGAGTGCACAGGAGAAACTGGTGAACTGTTTCAAGGTGAACTTCTTGGAGAGGATGTGATCAAGTATGCTTTCCATGATCACCTCCGTGAAGCCACTTGGGTGTGCCAGGCGCGGTGCTGGGCAGCCGGGACACAAAGCTGTGAAATGAAGACTGTTCCTGCCCCTTGAGAATCCCGCCTCCTAATGGGACACACAGGGTGGGCTGGATTTCAGTTCTCACCTGCCGCCTGGACCGGTGACCTCCGTGCTGTGTACGCCCCACCCCATTCTATGGGGCAGTCGAAGGCTTTGGGTTATGTCCTTTTCCTCCCGTGGAAGAGGAATCATGGAGAAGGGACGGCATCCACACGGGGTCTAGCGTGGTGAGCAGCGCGCGTGGAAGGCTCACTCTGCCTTGTCTCGCTCCCTACAGAGATCCCTCAGTGCGCTGGATGCAACCAGCACATCCTGGACAAGTTCATCCTGAAGGTCCTTGACCGACACTGGCACAGCTCTTGCCTCAAGTGTGCAGACTGCCAGATGCCGCTGGCTGACAGGTGTTTCTCCAGGGCCGGGAGCGTCTACTGCAAGGAAGACTTCTTCAAGTAAGTCCGAACCCTGGAACCCCGAGGGGGCTCTGGTCTGTCTCTGGCTCTCCCCTGGGAGTGAGGGGGGAGGAGCTGGTGGCAGAGGGCGTGAGTGCCATTTCTGCTGGGGAGGGGGGTCATTAGGGGGACAGACCAAGGATTCCCATAAATCCTGCCTCAGGACACGAGCCCTCTCATTGCTGCCACTTTCCGAGTAGGTGCTTGGAGGGTCATCCCTGAATCTAGAGGAATCTCGTGATTGCTAAAGGGCCCCGGAGGCTTGGAAGCCTTGCTCCTGGTCCAGGTCCAGCCAGGCTCTGTCGGTGTCACCGCTATCGATGAGAACGTGAGGAAGAGGCAGTTTCATGGGGTGGTAAAGTGCCCAGACCATGATGGGTTTTAAAGCACGTACTAGCTGTGGGCTCTCGGACAGTTTACTTCTCTCCGCCTTGGGTTGCTTATCTTTTAAATGGGCCTGGTAATAATAGTTCCTACCTCATAGGGTTGTTACAGGCTTTGAATGAATCAATATGTAAAGTCCTCAGGACAATGCCTGACACCTGAACGTTAGCTTTGAAGACTGGCCTCAATTCATTCTGGGGTTTGATCCATCAGCAACAATCCTGTTGGTCACGGTGAGGGGACTTCCTAGAAGTTATTTTCTGTGGCATTTAGTCTGGGACATGCCTCCTGGAACCTATTACCCAAAGCACTGAGGCTGGGGCCCCAGCTCACTTGGACCTGCTGGCAGCAGCGACACCAAGACCAGGAGGAGGGAGTCGTCCCGCAGTGACACTGAGCCCCGTGGGCGTGGCCTGTGTGCTGCGCTGAGGGGGACGGGACTGCTGGGGAGGCTTATCAAAGCCTGCAAACATTTGGCACAAATGAGCAAGCCTCAGGGAGGAGGGGTGCATCCTTTCAAGGTGGTGTGTTCTGCACAAAGGGAGGGCAAAGGGGGAGAGATGCCAGTCTTGGAGACAGAACGTGTTTCTCCCTAATCCTCCCAAGGTTTAACTTCGGGGAATAAGTGGTCTGAATTTCTGAGGATTCTCAAATTTCTTTTGCCCATTAGGAGTTGAAAAGCACATTAAAGATGAAAGTGGTCTCTACTGGGGCTTCCTCTGCCCCATGGCTTGTGTTGAGAAGGCCACACTCATGGGCACCATCACACTTTGGCCAAAAATATACCACTCTCTCCCTCTGTGTGTGTGTGTGTGTGTGTGTGTGTGTGTGTGTGTGAGCAAGAGGATGCAGGTGGGTGGGCCTGGCCTTGGGGTTGGGTCAGCTGCATTCCAGGGTCTGGGACCCATCCTCCCCCCATTTGTGTACCTTTGGGAAGCCTCAGTGAGCCCAGGGGTATGACCTTCTTGCCCAGCTGGGAACAGGGTAGGTGTTCAGACCACTGGCTGGGGTGCGGGCAAAACCCATTAGGATCACAGGACTCTGTTCCCAGAGAAGCTCCTTTGAGCCCCTCCTGGGGTTTGGACCTTGACTAGCTGGCTCTGGGTTTGGGGAACAGAGGGGGTAGCAGCTCAAGTGTAGGTTTGGGTTTGAGACAAGTAGTGAGTAAAGGGGTCCCTTTAAACCCAGAAGGGGCCCTGGGGTGCAGGCTAGGGAAGGATTAGCACAGCCCGATGAGCCACCAGCCCAAGACTAGAAGTAACAGTGACAGTTACTCACTCAGGCCAGTGCCCTGCCCTCCTGCCTCCCTAGCCTCCCTGTGCCATGGCCCTCATTTGGATCCTTCTGGAGCACTGCTCAGCAGTAACCTCGTGACCAACCTCCCACCTCCTCTAGCCCACATGCCTCCCCACCAGATAGCATCCATCCTCACAGCTGACCCTGGCCCCTAGCTCCTTCAGCAGGGCCCCCTTACCCACAGAATATTCCAGATGCATTGTGCCATCAGAGCCTTCCTCCCTGTACCCCGACTCCCTTCTAGTCCTACCTCACCACGGTCTTGGGTGCTGATGCCCCTCAGCGGGTTGCCCCCTTCCCCAGGCAGGCCCTGACCCAGGCTAGTTTGTCCTGCAGGGATGAAGTCTGTCCTCTCGAGGTCTCCCCATCCTTCCCTGGCTGTGAGTCCCGCTCTTCCGCCGGTGGGCACCGGCCCCTTCTCTCTCCCCGTGACTCAGTGTGAGTTGTCTCGTGTTTGCTCACGCCTCCTGACCTGTTTCATCTTCCTTGTTGGCTCAAGGAAAGATTTATTTCTCCATTTTTCTGTCCCCGGCATGGCCTGTGCACCTGGCCTTGCCCACAGACTGTCACTAGGTTTGATGCCACGAAGAGTAGATCCCGTAGTGAACTTACAGCCTGTTTGCTGACTAGTTCCTTCTGTCCCTCACATGCTGTCCTGTGAGTTGTGAAGGCCCAGGATGCCTGGGAAATGCACAGGCCTGTGCCTCAGCTATCTGTCTGCCTATCTATCTAACTATCTAGAGATGTATTCATTTATTTTAGAGGTAGCGTGCAAGTGAGGGGAGGGACAGAAGTGGGGGGAGAGAGTCCAGCAGACGCCCCACTGAGCACAGAGCCCCATGCCCGGGGTGGGGGGGGGACACTCAATTCCACAACATGGAGATCAGGACCTGAGCCAAAGTCAAGAGTCGGACCTCTAACCGACGGAGCTCCAGGCCTGTGATTTAGTCACAATTACTCTCCTCGTCCCACAGGACTGCTCTGCTTCATAAAAGGACCCCCCTCCCCCAGGGCTGGATCTGTTTGTGAAGTAGGGGAGCTGGCCGCAGAGTCAGGGCTGACTCCGGGTCCTTCCTCTACGGAGAGGGGCTGTGTGGAGACAAATTTCAAGCTGAGGTGATTCTGCCTGCTGTTGATGGAGGGTCACTGAGACCTGCAGACTGGGCCACTCTGAGGCCCTCTCAGGAGGGACACTTGGCCCTGCAGGCAGTCAGGCCCCACACAGCTCTTCGGGACGGCGGCTGTTCGGTGGAGCCCGTCACAGTCCTCGGGGAGGACACGGAGGGACACAGTCCTCCAGGGTCGGATTGGCTTCACCTTCCTCCCCAGGGTCTGGGAACTGCTGTCCCCTTGGGGATCAGCCTGTAACACGGTGGCAGAGCCAGTGGGCTTCTCCCCGTGACTGCTCATTAAAAGTCACCAGGCACCTGCTGGCAGATGGCGCAGCAGGGGACACGCGAGCAGAGAGGGCACACGGCAGGGCTGGAGAGCAGAGCAGGCGCTGGAGCCTCAGGTCCCTCCCTGGTCCCACACGGGACTGCAGAAGGGAAGGCAGGTGCTGTACACTTGAATTCACCTGCCAGACCTCCGATCGTTCAGCTGTGGGATTCAGAAGAGGCCTGCTCAGAGCCAGGGAGACTCTCTTCTCTGTGCTCCTTGAAGAAAAAAAGAAAAAAGAAAGACAAATCCCTGTCCTTTTCTGATAAGTGCCCCATAGCCCTGCTCAGGGGGCTTGGACCTCCCTGACCCCCTCTCTGGTGCTAAGCTTCAGGATCAGTATTTTAAATCTCTTTTCCATAGCAAGGGGCAGGGCCACTGCTCTGCACCACTCTAAGGGGTATCCTTTATTCTGTGTGAAGTCTTCTGAATCAGGACTGTATGTGAAGGGTGCCCGGCTAGAGGTGTGTAAAACCTCAGAGGTGGGGAGAGGTTAGCCTTCCACCGGCTGTCCGCCCAGGAGATGCGGTAATACTGGCGGCTGACAGCAGAGGGCGATGTTGATGTGGCCCAGACAAAGAGAGGATTGTTGGAAGCTTGTACTCTGTGGTTGTCGCATTTTCCTCTTGGAGCTGTTGAATTCTGTCTTGTTCAATAACTTTGGGTGATTTGGGTTATTCGCTGGTTTTGCCTCTTGGGTCTTTGGCTGCCTTTCTCCAGAGGAAATAAAATTCTGAGACCTGGAGAAGAGGCAGTGAGTTGACTAAGACAGTGGTCCCAAGGCTATTACAATAGAATCACAAGCTGAGGAGCCAGTAACTCCTTGTGTTGCGTTTGCTAATCAGGTCCTTTCTGGACTGTGTGTCCTGCCTGACTCAGGGACCCCATCTCCTTGCCAAGAGACCAGGGCCGGAAGTGGGGATGGCGGTCTGGGAGTAGAGCTTCTGGGTCCCCTCCTCATGTCTGGCATCTCCTCTCCTCTGGAGCACAGTGAACAGCACAGGTTTTCTGCTCCAGCAACTGGTTCAAGTACTGACTCTGTCAGCATCAGCTGGGTGCCCTTTGGCAAGTTCCTGAACATCTCTGAACCCCAGTGTCCTCTTCAGAAAAAGCGAGAATGCTCATGGCGCCTATCATAACAACCCTGGACGCAGGGACATTTCATGAAAGGGAGTTATTTTATGAACAGAGTGGTTTGTTGAACCCAGACGGTGCTCAGTTGAATTCCTGTCCTGTCTTGAACTAGCTGTTTGTCAGCAAACAAGTGATTAGGGCTTTCTGAACGTCATTGCCTTATCTGTTCCAAGACGCTCATGGTAACCCACAGAGCTGTTGTGAAACGGGAAGGAAGTAGCGTGTAAACCATGTCCAGCTGGATGCTGGCTGCTTGATCAGTGTCTGGGTTTCTGGCCCTGACGTGTGGCCACTTGACCTACAGCCCTGGAAGGCCGGGCTGTCAGAGCTGTCCCTCGGGGCTAGGTCTGTACTGGCTTCTCCTGGCCTCCCTCCTCCCCCTTCCCAGCCCCCAGCTTGGAGACCTTCCTGTTGAGATGACATTTAACGTCAGAGAGGGGGGAGGGCAGTCTGGGAGAGTTGGGAGGGCACCCTTCAGTGCTCTGGGGCCATAGATGCCATGGGGATTTGCATGAAGGTTTGGGAAACAAACCAGCAGTGATTACAATCTGAAGACAAACACGGCGACAGGGTCACAGAGTGCAGCATTTAGGTAAAGCACAGCTTCCCAGAACATTCCAGGCTTGCGGCACCAGGCCTATGAGTGACTGCCACTCCAGGGGGTTCCAGCGTCTCTGGGGGTGTCTTCCTGCCCCTGGGGCCTCCATCGACGTGGCGGGCAGCGATGGTCATTGCTGGGGACCCAGTGGGAGAGAAGGCTGCTTGTCGGTGGGGGGCGGGGGGCTGGGTGGGCTGCTCCCCAGCCAGGCCCGGTCGTAGGCACCATTCCTCATGGGCCCCTCCCCCAGCCAGTCAATCTCCAGGCAGTGAGCGAGGCTGTCAGCCAAGGGCAGGTAAGCGGCGTCCTTGGGAGACCGGAGATGCTGATTTATCCCCGCAGTTCAGAACAGCCTGTTTCACCCCCAGCACGCTCTGCGTTTGGCCAGAACGTAGGGTGGTTTCACTGGCTCCGGCTTGGTCTTCACTGGTGACCTTGGCCCCATCACCGCTCTGGTGACCAGGGCCTCCATCCATCAGCTGGGCAGATGCCCCCAGGAAATCAGGTAATGTGGGCAGAGGCCTATGCTCAGCCGTCCCGTGAGGGGGCCTCCCAGAGGGGCTGAAACCCGCTCCCGTGTGACCCGGGACATTTGACCCCAGAGCCTCAGTCTCGTGCCTTGAAAGGGGGAGAGAAATAAACATCCCCACTTTTCTGGGGTTCTGAGGATTGAGTAGGATGAGGTGCTGGGTGTCATCATTAGTAGGGACTATTCTTATTAAGGTCATGATGGTGGATGTTTGTGGGGAAGAAAGAGAAGGACCTTCCTGGGGGCAGAGGCGACAAAAGGCTGCAGGCGAGGTGGGGGTCCTGAGGGGGTGGGAGGCGTGGCCTGTGTCCAGTGGCAATGTCAGGTCTGGTGATCGGAACACCTGTGGGTGTGGGGGTGGTGCCAGGAGTCCCCATGAGTTCTCCCCACCCAGGGTGCCATCCCTCCCTGTGTGGTCCAGAGCTCTGTGGCTCTGCCCGAAGCCCTCACTTTCCAGAGCAGGGGCCCAGCTCTTGAGGGGGATGGGGGGCCCAGCCTGTGCTTGTGTGACCGCCTCTAGCCAGTCTTTACTCTGTCACCCCAGGAAGAGGCCACCTCAGTTCTGGGGTTGGTTGCTGGTCCAGTCAACTTGACAAGGTCCTTGTAAAGTCAGCGTTATCTCTGGAAACTACGCACCTTTGTGTGGATGCGTGCACACACACACAGATTCTCTCTCTCTCTCTCTCTCTCTCTCTAGCAAAATGTGCTTAGGGAACCCACAGGGGGAGGGTCTCTTTGACGTGTGACTTTCCATAATTTCTTAATAGTTTATAGTCTAATTCCCTCGCTAAGCAAATTAAACCTTTTAAGGTAACGATCAGATGTTCCAGATAGTGTCTGTGCATGTGGACATTTGTAAGAGTCAAACACACTGGTGGGACCAGGCCCACCGTCATTTGCGACGGCCTGTAATCAAGGCAGAAGCAATTACTTAGTGGAGCAGCTCCCCCTGGGACCCGAGGCTGTAGATCTGGCGGTGATGAGTCTGTGGATTATCTGCCCGCCCCCGCCCCCCCCAGCACTCCCCTTAGCTGTGCCAGCCCCACCTCCCGGAGCCCAGCCTGGGGCGGAGGCCTCCTGACATCTGTGGGACCTGCATCCCAGAGACTTGTAGGCCTTGGGGAATCTGGAACCAGGGAGTTGCAAATCAGCCTGTGAGTCAGCTGGCATCTAGGCCGGGGGCGCGGGTCCCCAGGCAAAGAGGGACGCGTGGAGCTTCCTCTTTACCCCGGGAAAGGACACTGGCCAACAGCGGTAGCGCCTGGTCCCTTCATTGCTGGGGCTCAACCACCTTCCCTCTCCTTCACCTCCATCCCAGGTGCTTAGTCACGCTCCCAGCTCCCAAATGCCCTCTCTTTCTGTCTCCACTGCCTGTGCCCTCTCTCAGCCCGTCACCGCCCCTCCGTGGCGCTGGAAGCTTCTCCCTGGCAGGGCTCCTGAAACGCCCTGCCCAGCACTTGCCAGATGGGGTCCCTTTCTGCGGGTTCTCTGGCCGCGGTCACACATAAGGGGCCTGTATGAGTCGGGGTCTGGCTCCAGGGGCCCTGTCCCCAGCAGCCCGGCCTGACCAGCGTTGGGCCCTGGGGTGGGAGCACGGTGTCAGCGCAGCAGGTCGGTCTGGCTGGAGGGGTTGGAAGGGCCTTTGTCCCTGAGTGTCCCTACCACTCTCTGTCACAGTGCCTACCTCACCACCACTGGGATCTTGAGGGATTAGAGAGTCAGCGAGCAAGGGTGGAGGCCCCGGGAGCCCCGAAAACATCTGTTGCACGGGGCCTCTCTGAAGGGCCCGTGTCACAGCGGCTTGGGGGCCTTCTGGGGGCTTTGCTGACCTGTGGACTCGGGGCCTGGAATCGGGAGTCAGGGTGGTTTGTCTGCTTTTAAGCAGACATCCCAGGTGGCTTTTGCCATTGGATGCTTCGGTGTCAGGCGAGCGAATCCTGCATAGAGAGGAATTAGCCTGGAGTTAGTGGGTCAGGTGGCTGCAGGGCAGGGGTGGGCGGGGGTGGGGGTGTGGTTGGGCCAGACGACGACGACAGATCCCAGCCTGTCCCCATCTGTGGAGAGGGAATGGCCTATCTACCCGGGAGGACTGTTGTGTGGTTCCTATGACACTGCTCACAGGAAATTGCCTGAGACCACGGGCCAGATGCGTGTTTACCCAGATTAAGGGAGATGGGCTGGACCCTTGTAGAAGAGGGTCGGGTCCAGATCTGATGTCCGTTGCCTCTTGGGAAATGAATCTACTTCCAGCAGGGAAGGAGGGGAAGCACCGCTGAGAGAAAGGGGGAGTTGGGCTCTAGCCACTTTTCTACCACTAAACGAGCTGTGTGATCTTGGACAAGTCACTACCCCTCTCTGGGCCTTGGTTTTGTTCTGTGTAAAAAGAGGGGGCTGGACTAGGTCACGGATTCTAAAGCTTTTCTGGCAGGATGCATCTCAGAATAACACTGAACGTTTGTTAACAAGAAAAGCATTTTTAACCGCACCCCCGAGCCCCCCAGTAAAAGGCAGAGCACCTTGGGGCCATTCCAGTGGGTCTGGGAGGTGTCCATGCTGTAAGTGTGTGTTGTGGGGGGCTGTGTCTCCCCTCCCCAAGGCTCTGACACTTTCTGGCGTCAGGCCTTCTCCAAATATAGCCCCTGTCTCTTTCTGGAGAAGGCTGACCATTTGTGGGCAGAACTTTATGTGCCCGTGACATGGCTGGGGTGGTGATAGATGTTGGAAATATTGGTACATACAGTAACAGTAAATATCAGCAACTTACCTGTCAAGTGTGGTGATGGATAAAAGAAATACATGGAGGGAAGTGTCAGCTGGAAAAAAAATATACAGCTTGCTGTAAATCACCTCCAAGCAATTAAAGCATAAAATTAAGTTATGCAGTATTTTGTTTCCTTGGGACAGGGCACTGCGCCGTGACAGCCCCTCCCTCCCCCAGCAGAGGCTGGCAGGGGCCAGGGATAGCCCCTCCCCGACTGCCTCCCCACGGCCATGTAAGAAAAAGCACTGGGTTCCAGTCCCATCTTTACCATTCATGGCTGTGTGGTCTCTGGCACATTATCTCCCTCTCTGAACTAGTTTCCTCCAGATGGAGGACGTGTGTTACTGCATGCCTTCGGCACAGGTCCTTGCTGTTTATTCACCAGCTACCCAAGGGACATGTGCCCTAGGCAGGTCCTGCTGCGGGTGCTAGACTCAGTGGTGAACCAAACAGATCCAGGGCCTGCTGGCATGGAGCTCGCCTGCTGGCAGTGGAGAGATACGGTACACAAGAACTGTACAGTGCATCCGTTGGAGATACAGTAGTAAGTGCTGGATCCAGGGCAGGGCTGGTCAAGGAATGCCCCTGGAGAAGGCGACCCGTGAGGGGCAACCTGCTGAAAATGCAGATGTGAGCCATGCAGGTATCTGGGAGAGAGCATTTTAAGTCAAGGAAGGAAGCCATCCTGGGTGCATGGAGCCAGGGTGGTGGGCCGGTGGGCAGGCAGAGCGGTAGGAGAGGAGGTTAAATCATTGTGGAGGATCTTGGGGACTAGTAAGGGACTTGGGCTTTGACCCTGAGCCAGGGGGAGCCATTGGGAAGTATTGAGGAGGGGAGTGAGGTGGGAGCACTGTGGCCGCTGTGTGGGGGAAGGGCTAAAGCCAGGAATGCTGTGAATTGTGGACAAGGAGTGATGGTGGTCTGAACCAGGGAGGCATCGCTGCAGATGGTCAGAAGCGGTCCAATTCTGATTGAGTTTGGGGGTGGTACCAGCAAGGTGTGCTGACAGACTGGGTGCAAGTGTCCAAGGTTTCAGCCTCAGTCACTAGAAGGACGAAATCCCCATTCTCTGAAGGGAGGTAGATTCTGGTGGGGGGGCGGATCAGGAGTTTGGTTGTGGACATCCAAGCAGAGAGGCCGAGGAGGCAGTGGGATAGAGCAGTCTGGCATTAGGCAAGAGGTCTGGGCAAGAGGCTGCCAGAGGGGAGGGGCAGGACCAGGAGAACTGTGCAGTGAGCGCCGTGTTCTAAGGAGAAGCGAGAGAGCCAATGCCACTGAAAGGTCAGGGAAGAAGAGATCTGACCACTGGGTCTGCAATGCTGGGGTCATGGGTGACCTTGGCAAGGGCGGTTTGGGTTGATTGGTGGGTGGGTACCCTGATTGGAGGGTATCTCCGTCAGGGTTTTCCAGAGGGACAGAACCAACAGGGTGTGTGTGTAAGACAAAGAGATTTATTATAAGGATTGGCTCCTGCGATTTTGGAGGCTAAGAAGCCCCAAGATCTGCAGTCAGCAAGCTGCAGGCCCAGGAAAGCTGATAGTGTAAAATCCAGTCCAAAAGCCAGCAGGCTGGAGAGCTAAGAAGAGCTGATGCTTCAGTTCAAGTCTAAAGGCAAGAAAAAAACCAATGTGGCAGCTCAAGGAAGTCAGGTGGGAGGACTTTCCTTTTACTCTTAGGAGAGTCAGCCTTCCTGGTCTAGTCAAGCCTTCAACTGATTGGATGAGGCCCACCCACAATGGGGAGGGCAACCTGCTTTCCTCAACCTACTGATTCATATGTTCATCTCATCCAAAAACACCTTCACAGACACATTCAGAATAATGTTCGACCAAATATCTGGGCATCCCGTGGCCCACTCAAATTGACACATAAAATTAACCATCAATGGACATTGGGGAGGGTATGTGCTATGGTGAGTGCCGTGAAGTGTGTAAACCTGGTGATTCACAGACCTGTACCCCTGGGGCTAATAATACATTATATGTTTATAAAAAAAATTAAAAAATTATAAAAAAAAATTTAACCATCAGAGTGGATTCAAGGAGTGGGAATGGGGGGCATTAGAGACTCTGCATGTAGACCCTTCTTTTGAGGAGTTTCCCTATACAAGGAGTAGAAGTGGGTGGTAGCTGGAGGGACATGTGGGGTCAAGACATTTTTTGAAGTGGCAGAAACAAGAGCATGCTTGTACACTGCTGGGGAAGATCAAGTCAATATGGAAAATTAACCATGTGGGGGCGAAAGGAACAGTTGCTGGAGGACTGATCATAATTATGGGCCAAGAAGACACGGACTCAGTGCCTGGGTGGATGGTCGGCCTCGAACAGGAGCATGGCTGGCTCCTCAGTAGGAGGTGGAGGGAAGGCAGGACAGAAGGTGGCTGCATGGGATCATGGGGGCACATGGTGGGCCTTGTCTGGGAAATGGGAAGCTGTGGGCTAGGACTGCAGATGCGGGGCTGGAGGGAGGGGGGCCTGGGAGCACGGCAGAGCGAACGGACTAGGGAAGTGTGGAGGCTCCTCAGGCCCCCTCGAGTCTCTGATCACAAATGTAAACTGAGTCGGGGAGGTGTTAAGTCAGGCGCTGGGTGGAGACAGCTGAGGGTGGAGAGCAGGCTGGGGAGGTGGGGGTGTGTGGAAGGGAAGGATTCATGAGAGGGACCACAGACAGACGGATGGACTGACGCCTGCTGGGTAAGGAGGAAGCCAGGGTGGGAGGCACGAGTGAGGACCTGTGGGCAGTGAAGGGATTAGCTCATCTGGCCACAGCTGAGCGGTGGGAGTCAGTGCTGCAGGGAGGGAGCTGGGTGGACCATGGAAGAGAGCGGCCGAGCAAGAGTAGAGGCCATGACCTTCTGAGGAAGAGGTCAAGAATGGAGGGTGCAGGGGCAGGAAGGACTGGTGCGTGGACTGTGAAGTCAGCAAGCATGATGGCAGGAAGGACAGGAGCTAAATTCATCGGGGGCTGCAGTGGGGGGTGTCAGGCTGGCCATGATCACCATGAGGAGGGATAAGCACAAGGATGTGCGTACAGGGGCACACAGTAGGTGCTTCCATGAGTCGTATTTCCGTGCCGAGAATGTGGACCCTGGCATCCTGGGACAGGACTTAAAATCAGGGTGTGCCATGGGATTTGCGTGCATCTGTTTCTAGAAGGCGTGTCTGCAGGGCCTGCCTGTTGCCCTCTTCCTGCAGGATCCAGACACCCTCAGGTTTGTCCTGGGCCTGCAGAGTGGCCCCACCGGGCCTGTCAAAAGCAGCAGGGGTGGACAGAGAAATGGGCAGACGGGAACTCAGGCTGAGCCCAGGAGCCAAGGGTGAGGCCAAGGACACAGGCCTGGCCCCCTTCCCAGGGTCAGGGGCAGCTCCTGGCTGTCGGCTGTGATGTCTGGTGCATTTCCCCAGCCCGCTGGCCAGGCCCATCATGCCGACCCCTGGGGCAGAAGCAGGGAAGGAGCTGAGCAGGGTCAGTTGGTGTGTTGGAGGGACACCCCTGGGGTGAGGGTTCCCAGGGCAGCCCCTGCCTTGCAGGGCTGGCAGCCTCATGCCCTGTGGCTCGGAGCAGCTGGGGATGCCCCTCTGCCCGGTTCCCTTCTCGGGGTAGCGGCACCGGCATTCCCTGGGGATGTCTCCTGTGACACCTGCCACGTGCCAGCTGAGTGGTCAGAAGCCTGAGCTCTGGCCCTGCTCTTCTCACGTGTGGCTGCCGCCACCCCCAACCCGGATCTGAGCCTCATCTTCTGGTCTGTGCGGAGGAATCCTAACACCCGCCTCGCTGCTGGGCACGCACGTGACCGTGGGGGAGTGAGCATGAGGACGGCAGGAGTGGGAGGCAGAGTTTCGTGTTTTCCTCCGTGGCGGCCTCACTGCAGCCTGGTTTGGTTTCTGTTCCTTTCTCGAAGCTTTTGGTGGGAGGGGCAGGATCATGATCTGGGCTGGTCCCTCCCAGACGGTTGAGACACACATTTTAAGGCGCACCCCTGCGTTCTCGCCTTCCTTCACTCAGCATCGGTGCTTGCCTGCTGTTTGCCGGGCAAGGAGGACAGAATTTCCAGTGATGCTGGTCTGAGAAGGAAAGCGCTGGGGGCCATTAGCAAGTCCTTCCTTGCATTTTCTTTGTCACTTGGATTGGCTCCAGCTGCCTTCCCTGGGAGATGGGAGACCCGCTGTCCCTGGAGGCCTGGCCAGGCAGGGCGGACCGGACAGCCTGTCCTTCTGGCAAGCAGGGTGATGCAGGTGCACTGAGAGAGCAGGGCCTGCACACAGTAGGCCCCGGGGGCAGGATGGAGGGGGAACCTTCATCTTGGTAGTACCCCAGGTAGTATCCCGACCGGGAAAATCCCTCAGAAACCTCTTCCTTGGCTGGTGTCCAGCTCTGCCCCACCCCACCATCCTTCAACGGTGCTCAGTTTGCTGAAATATTGCCTCTCTGTGCAGCGGCCAAGTTCACCGTTTGACCTTGTTTTGGACCAGGGAATTTGAACTATGGCCGTCTCATTACGGCCTGTCATGGAACAAGTCATCTAGGCGTCCAGGCATGGCCGTCTCCTCCGTGACTCGGGCTGCTTTGAGCTCTGGAAGCCCTAGGACAGTGTCTGCATTGGGTGTACACCCCCATAGTGGTGCCTTATTCTGAGGCCACTGGCTCTGACCAGTGGGTCGCAGGGGCACCCCTTGGGGTGGGGCCGAGGTGGGGGAGCCCTGTGAGTCAAAGGGGTACACACAGCCCCCTCATTGAGGGTCCCGCTGGCTGTGCTCCAGGGGAGAAAGGTAATAAGGAGCAACTCGCACTTACTATCGGTATAAATCCCACAATCAGGAAAATTGCTTCAATTGCTAAAAAACGCTGGTGGGAAAGTCCATTTATTTTTCATTTTTCTTGTGCACTTGCCCCCCTTACGCATGAATCACTGTCGGTATGTAGATTAAATTTATACCCCCGTTATCTTTCATGTCTCTGGGGCTCTGGTGTCAGCCGGGTTTCTGGTTACTGAAAGCCACAGTCCACTTCCTCGTGGGGAGACATGTGGTCCTCTGCCAGAGGGTTCCTTCCTCTGTTCCAGAGCCTCCCCTCAGCCCTCCTCCCCTCCACGAGATCAGGCTTGCTTTTTGGAAAACCTCATTCTTCTCTGGAGCTGCTTGTGCTCTGGCACCTGCCGCAAAGGATGTGGACACTGGACTTTTGTGTTTTCTGCTAGAGGGTTTGCGGGGAGCGTGCTGAAGGCGCGATTTCGTTTCTAACACTTGCTTTGTGAATTGGCCTAGAGAGGATCCACACACTGCAGGCATTTCGAAGACACACACTAGAGACACATGCACACACAGACTTCTTTTCTCTTTGTTCTTAGACACACGCACGCACCTGCTCACAGGGGATAGAACCGGCTGCCTGCCTGCCTGCCTTCCTCTTTAACGTGGGTGACCCGGTTACACAGCAGCTGTGGAAGAAGCCTCGTTTCACCTGGATTCTGGGAGGTGTAGAACTTTCTAGAATGGACCGTATGCTTTGTTCTCCACCCTCAGATTTAGCCATCTCTGTGTACATACTCTATAAAGTGCGGTTCGTCATCAGCGGATCTATTCATTCAACAAGTGTTAGCTCTGATTCTGGGTCCTGTACCCCTTTGAAAATCTGATGAAACCCTTCATGATGCACAATTCTGGATGAGTCGGGGGTAGTCTGCAGAGTCCACACTGAGCTGTGGGCTGGAGAACCCTGCACTGGAGGCCTGCTCCTGTGCCCCCCCACTCCCATGGCCACAGCAAGGTCTGGGGGTCCTTCCGAGCCAGGTGCCCCAGCTCCTCACACCCCAACACTCTTCTCAGATCTCGTCTCAGAAGAGCAGTCCCCTGGGCCACACTTCGAGACTTGGAGCCCCCCACGTCTCTCTCTGCGACACCGCGTGGCTGGGTGGGGAGCTCCCGAAACAGCAGCTGGCCGCGCCCGCTCCGGGCCCCTGGCGCCCCCCAGCAGGTATCATTACCGCATAAGAGACCCATCATTCTGCATTAATCTGGGATTCATCATGATAGCCATGACCATAATTAATTTATTTGGTATTAATGTGGATGAAATATGTACTGTCCTTTCAGGGGAAATCAGGCTGCCTATAAGCATTAGTTAAAAGGACCATTAAAATCAAACCTTCCCCAGATCCATTAGGCGAAGTCTTTCATCCTGAAGAAGATAAAGTTCTGCTGTGTGAAATGTCATGAATAATTAGGTTGATTGCTGTTTTAAACTCTGCCCCTGCCTCTCTAATCCCTCCCGCCTCCCTCCCGAAGCAGCCAGGGCTCACCTGCCGGGGAGTACCCCCTTTCAGCACCCGTGTCTACACTGGCCCCAGGCTCGCCTCTGGCCTCTATGACCACCTGGATGGCATGGGGAAGTGGGTTTCAGTGATCCCACTAGAACCTACTTTCAGTGGGTCTCCTTCTCCCCACTTCCCACCCTGGGCCCAGGGTGGGGGCAGGTGCCTTCCTCTGGCCTCAGTGCTGGCCTGCAAAGGTGTAGACCGGAGAGCAAACAGAGGAAGCTCTGTTCAAACTGAGGTCTGCAGACTCCTTGCCCAGAGTGGTGCAGGGGTGTGCAAAATGCAGATTCCTGGGCTCTCAGACCAGCGCATCTCAGGGGCTGTGCATGGGAAGGGGATGGAGGCTGCATTGGAGGCCTTTGGTGTGTGCGGGACGAAGGGGAGGGACAGGAGAGAGGAGCTTTTGGGAGAGCCCCGCTCTTACGGCCATAGCCAGGTTTCTCCAGGATTGCCGTGTGGACACCGGCATGTGGGGTCTCCTCGCTCCCCTCATGGGAGCATGTGAAGAGGTAGGTGTTCGCTGGATGCCTTTTGCACACCAGCCCAGAGCACACGTGGTTGCACGGTGGGGCTGGTTGTCGAGGCCTCACCGGAAGCTGCAGACCAGGGTGCAGAGGCTGACGCAGCCTGCTCAGAGGGAACTGGGCGTATGGATCGGGCAGGTGGGAGCCCAGGTATGTTGGCCTTCGAAGAGGCACTGGAAACTCACTCTGATGCAGCCTCTTCATGCGGTGGTGAGAGAACCTGGGCCGCAAAGCCATGGGGCTAGGCGGGGACCGAGGGACTGTACGCACAGGGGCTGGGGGACGTAGGCCTTGATGCACATGGACAGCACAGAGTGGTGGGTGGGAAAGGGGCTGATATGATGGGAAGTGGGGGACCGTCCCCCCTCCCCACTGTGCTCTAATCCCTTCATGCTACCCCGACAGGCGCTTCGGCACGAAATGCACGGCCTGCCAGCAGGGCATCCCCCCGACCCAGGTGGTGCGCAAGGCCCAGGACTTCGTCTACCACCTGCACTGCTTCGCCTGCATCATCTGTAACCGGCAGCTGGCCACGGGGGACGAGTTCTACCTCATGGAGGACGGGCGGCTGGTGTGCAAGGAGGACTACGAGACGGCCAAGCAGAACGGTAAGCCGGGCCTGCTGCTGACCTCGGTCCAGGCCGAGCCCTCCGGCGCGTCCTGCCAGCACCGAGCTGCCCTTCCCCTGGAGCCCTGCGCACACCTGCCGCTCTGAGAAGCTTCCGCAGACCCCTGCGGGACGGTTCCCATCACCCCCCATCCCTTAGCCCTGGCTGGCCTCGCCGCAGCCTCAGTGGGGTGACGGGGCCTGAGAGCGGGCCTGGCCCCCACATCAGTCGACGGCTGAAGAACAGTCAGGACCTTGTGCTCTTCGTGGCAGTGGCTCCTGGCCTGGCAGGGGGCCTGGGACAGGGCGCTGTCTACCGTGGACACCGGGTTCTCCGCAGTCTTGTGTACTGGGGTGCACGTGAACCGTGGCGCTCCCACACCTCAAAGGCTTCTGTCCTGAGAGCCGGAGTGAGGCCTATGTCAGCTCACACTTCTGTTTCCCTCTCCGACTGCAGGCCTGTCGAGGGCAGGGTCTCCCCTTTCCTTGAGAGGTGAGGACCCCTCGTGTCTCCTGAAGTCCCTGAGGCAGGAGCCAGTCTTCACACTCTGAGAGACTCCAGTCAGCCACAGAACGTTCCACTCACCCTGCCCTCCCTCAGCCCCCTCGGCCTATTGAACGGGGTCTGCCCTGTGGACACCTCCACAAGGCTGGCCCTGATGTCAGGGCCCCAGGGTGAGCTGCTCTGGCCTTCCAGGGCCACGCTCCCGAGCAGCCCAGGGCCTTTCCAGACAGGGCTGCGGCCCCACAGGGAGGCCAAGCTCCCTCCGCTGGAGCCCCACCTCCGGCTGCTCACTCACAGCTGTGCCCCCAGGTGCTGCACCCTTCACCCTGGCTCCAGACTTGGCATTTAGCCAAACCCTACCTGGGAATCTCAGACGCACAAACTCGCAAACATCAAGGTCATTTGCCTTTGACTAGAGTTTTTATCAACTCAGGGTGTTACTGCAAAAAGCAGCTCTTAACGGCGCTGGGCTTGATGGGGAAAAAAAAAGCAAAAACAATTTCATGCATCTCCTTCTAGATCTTTCCTGGCCCCCCATGCCCATGCGTTACAGAGATCTGATCCATACACGGAGAAATGAATTTGAGGGTTTTGTGGTGGCGAGGAGGCAGAGGTATACGGGCCGTTTTGGTGAGGCAGCTGGAGCCCAGCTCGGCTTTGGTGGGAGGGGAGCGGGACACCACTGCAGGGGTGCCTGAATCAGAGGCTTCCACCCTCCTCTCCCAAAACCCGCACAGTGCTGGCCTCTTGGGATGGACAGGCCTTCAAGTCCCCGTCCTCCTCTTCCCGGGAGCCTCGGCAAGCCCATTCCCAGGCTCTTTGCCTTAACGTATTCATCTGCTCTGGTTCCTTAAAGCTCCCCCGATGCTGCTGCTTTGGAGTCAATTATGATGTCAGAGAAGATTAGGGCATCTTGTCAGGGATAAGCCATCAAAGCAGATGGGCTCAGAGATCCCAAGCTGCCTTTGGAACTCTGATGTCCTTCCCCAGAGATACTAAGAATGTGTGACCTCCCTCCGGGCCGGTGGCTGCTCTCATCCTCAGAGGCCTTGTTTAGACCCTGAGCACTCACGGCCTGGCACCCACCTCTGCTGGGGATGGTTCAAGAGGTGGGGGAGACCAGCTGGGAGGCAGGAGTGACGGCAGAGCCAACACTTCTACCGGGGATTCTTTGTGCCGCACCAGAGCTCTGGAGGACACGGGACTTGGCATCAGAGGCTGGTGGATATCTCTGCTCAGTCACTAACTTGGGGGCCCCCTGGCCAGCTGTGTAACTGGTTGAGCTTTGGCTTCTCAGCTCCTCCGTACAGGGGGTGGGGAGTAGCACCTGCCACACAGGGCCGTTCCCTGAGGTTTGCATAGGACACACCTGTGGAGAGGGAGAGGGCGGCTGAATGAGGGTGAGAGGCAGGAGGAAGAGGAATGTCAACAGGGGGGAGATTTGCTTTAGGATTTCAGGTAGCCGAAGGTCACACAGTTTTCCCAACTCCTGCCTCCGGCTGCCGGTGGGGTAGAGGCCAGTCCATCCTGTGAAATCCGGGCGACCTGAGTGCAGCGGGGACCTTTGTCTGCTTTGGGACATTTGGTTCTTTGTATGATTTAACTCCTCCTTGCTGATCTAAACCCTCTTTCAGGCTTACAGTTCCCTCCCCTTGGGCTACACAAAGGACCTAATATCAGCTATTTGTACCTTAGTGTGAATGATTTTGTTCATTTGTTACATCTCCCTGGATATTTGCATTTTCAATATAATGAGGTTGCATTTTATGCCAGGGACAAGTGCTAGGAGACCCTGCATAATTCAAAACCAACATATTTTAAGACTAATTTTCCCATAGGAATTAATGTAAAAAGTAGGAGGGGGGGGATGTATTCTGGAAGCACATAAATCCATACCCGGTGAAGTGTATCTTTGCCTTAATGCTACTTTTTATTTTCTCAGCACTATCTCTAATACCTTGCAGAATGCTCTCTCCTAAATTAACAGCCGAGGATATCATGGTCTCTCTTGGCCTTCTTCATAGCGTTTTATCACATTTAACTTCCGTACCAAAGTTATTGATTTTTGGGTACATTTTTCAGCACGAGCCCTGCCACCACTACTTAATGAATACTTGGATGACATTGTTATAGGATATAAAAAAGATTTTAAATTATAATAACAGTGAATGTTAAAATAACAGCGTAATAGTCCCCATAATCACAGGAAGAAAGTCCTGTGCACAAAGACAGCAGTTCTGAGCTCCTGGGCCACCAACCCAGGATGGCGGGTAGATACCAGTGGCGGTGGTGAAAACAGTTTCTAAAATCACTAGGCTGGCTTATTTAAAAATTAGACAGTTCTTGAGGAATCACATTTTTTTGCTGGTTTCATTATTTCACATTTTAGATCCGAAGACCGTAGAGATGTATTCAAAGTGCCCTATTACATATTGCATCAAATGCTGTCCACTGTCATCTGTATAAATAGGGGCAGAAGGGACGGATTCCTTTCGATAGAATTTAAAGTAGAGAACTTTGGAGGTTTTCCTCAGTCTCTGCCGTGGTGGCTCTGGAAACCTTATTCTTTGGATGCAGGGTTCCAGAGAGGGAACGGGTGGCAGGGGATCGAGGACAGTGATGGCTCTGCTGGAGCAGAAAACAGCCCAAGGGGAGACAACTGGGGACTTCGTCCTCCCTCTGCTGTGGGCGTGACTGCCGTGGGGACTCGGGCCATGTGCCACCCCCTTGGGGCAGGCGCTGGTGCCCTGGGCTTCAGAGCGGGGAGGGGACTCGCCCACGTCACTCCGTCGTTCAGCAAGAAGGCTGAACCCAGGTCTTCCAGCTGCAAGAAACACTTTTCCAAATTGTCGTGAGGGTTGTTTGCACATGAAGTTCTCAGATCACGCCAGGCACATAGTAGGTGCTTAGCAAATGTTGGCTGTTATTGGTCCTAAGAGAGGGTTTTCTTAAATGGAAAGGAAGGTAGGAATATAGCAGTGACATTTTAAAGGACCCAGAGAGGGAACCCAGAAGACCCAGAGAGCCAGGGACGCAGTGGCAGCCTGGACTCGGGGTGCCCTGCAGGGAACGGTGGAGGTCTAGCGCTGGGAGGGGAGACAAGCCGTCTGCCCCGGCTGTGTGCTCCTGGGCGCGTCCCGGTCTTTGCCTCTGACCGCCGGGAACTCCAGGCTTATCTGCTCAGAATCCACGGAAGACTGGGATCGGGCAGTGTGTTGTCCTGAACCCTCCTCAGACCAGTGGTTTTCAAAAAATATTGACTCTGGCCCCGAGTAAGCAGCTCGTTTTCCGCTCGGCATACAGTGAGCACTAAGCAAGTCCTGCGGGGCCACACTGGCCCTCGCTGATGCTATCCCTCGTCTGACACTTCCCCTCCCCGTGTCTGATCCACTCAACTGACAGTGCGTCCCATAGCGGGGTCCGACCCATGATGGGTGAATGCTGCTTAGATGACTAGTGAATGCACTGGTCATCCCTTCTGAGCTCAGGGTGGCCTCCGAAAAGGGACCTGGGAAGTGGAGGGCTCCCGAGGGCAGGAGGGGCAGAGGTGTCTGGGGGGCAGCCCAGAGCACACGTCATTCGTGTGTCATTTGCCCTCACCACCCACAGGACGTCCAGCCAGAGTGTGTGCCGTGACGGAGGCACATGGAACTGTACCCCTTCCGTTTGGTGGGAGCCCCTGTGTGGCTGGGTTGGCGGGGCACGGGCGGGGCGGGGGCCAGAGCGAGGGACTGTTGTCCTCACTTTTCCGTGACTCGGGAAGGCCTGTGGTGAGGAGTGGGCTCCGTGGGGGGTCGTTCCCCATTCTTCCCCATGGCTCTGCCCACGGTGGGCGAGACTGCAGGAGGAGAGGGGGAGGGGGATGAGCCCCAGATGCTTGGGGCAGGCAGAACCCGGTAAGGAGTGGTCTTCCCTGCAGACGACTCGGAGGCCGGAGCCAAGCGGCCCAGAACCACCATCACCGCGAAGCAGCTGGAGACATTAAAGAGCGCCTACAAGAACTCCCCCAAGCCCGCCCGGCACGTGAGGGAGCAGCTCTCCTCCGAGACCGGCCTGGACATGAGGGTCGTTCAGGTGAGACACCGGGCCCCTGGCCGCCTCCACCGTCTGGGGGTCCCAGGCCTGAGCCCTCCCGCTGGGCCGGGGTGTGATCTGTGCCATCTACGCTGTGCAGGAGGGAGGCTCAGGGAGTGCCCTGGGAGCTGGGACCTGGGGACGCTTGTGGAAGCAGAGCCGGAGGCAGAGGGAGTAGTGGGCACATCACACTCCAGGCCCTGAGCTCGACCGACGCTTCCGTGCGTCTCCAGCGACCTGTCCTGGGGACCCTGGGGGCCTTGGGTCTGCGGTGGACACCCTCCGAGTGGGTCCCTTGTGCTCGTGTGGCAGGTTTGGTTTCAGAACCGAAGGGCCAAGGAGAAGCGCCTGAAGAAGGACGCGGGGCGGCACCGCTGGGGACAGTTCTACAAGAGCGTGAAGCGGAGCCGGGCCGGCGGCAAGCAGGAGAAGGAGAGCTCTGCCGAGGACTGTGGGGTCAGTGACAGTGAGCTGAGCTTCCGAGGTGAGCAGGGCTGCAGGCGCGAGGCCGAGGCCTTAGGAAAGGCCCCCGGGAATCAGTAGTTCTCGACAAGCAGGAGGGATCTTTCTTGAGGCCTGGACAACTGCCTCCTGAAGCCAGGCTCTTCCCGGTGACTTGCAGTGAAGGGGGGCGGGCGGGTGGCAGTGGCCCTTTCAGATGGGACAAGGAGTAGGACACAAGAGAGCTCTGCTGCTGAAGTGTGGAAGCTGGGTTCCCCAGGACCGGGGGCCCCAAGGCCTCCCCTCCTTTCCTGCGGACTGGGGCTCTCTCACTGGCCCGTGCAGCTAGGACTAGACAGCCGTGTCTCAGCCCCAGTCCTTGGTCCCTCTCCTGCATTCCCCTCCCTTTTGGGGGGACCCTGGCCTTCCTCCCATGATCCCCTGGAGCAGCCCCTGTCCTCGTCTCCTGGTGGTGGGGAGGACGTGCTCAGGAGACCCTTTGCCCTGGGAAAGCACCACAGTGAGCCCATGTGGGATGGGGACAGGTCTCACTTCTGAAATCCCTTCCCCACCGCTCACTCCATCCTGGCCCCCGCACAGAAGCTTTGCCGCATGCGCTACATTCAAGTCCATGTGTCAGCAAAATGGCAAATCGCTGCATGTCTGGGATCCCAAGGTTGTTTGCAAACAGCCGTAACTATTCTCATTTACTGAGTCCTCAGCGGTGGAAGGTCCTCTATTGTGGGTGGATAGAAAGAATAAGCAGTGGGTGGGGTGGGGGTGGCTCAGAAATCTGGTTGCCAGTTGTGGCTCTCTCAGATCGATTCGCTTTTCTTGAGCCTCAGTTTCCACATCTGTAAGCGGGGAACAACTACATCCTTGCCCATCTCAGTGCTGTTGTGGGGTTTGATGAACACAACCGACTGTGGATGTGTTTGGGTGAAGCTCAGCACAGTTGTACACTTGGAAGTCACGACTGTCCCCACAGGGAGCCTGTGGCACCCACAGAGGGTCGTATGGAATGACAAGTGTAGGCGAAAGGCCAGATAATGGCCATTTTCCAGTGGAGCCGAGCCTTCACCATTCTGCTCCCCTTTAAAGAGCATGAGCTCTTTCCCCCTTTTCATTTTCTGGATGGAGTTGGCGGGTAGGGGGGCAGGGGTGGGCAGACCTGGGGCAGCTTGTAGAAGGAATGGGTGTTGACGTCTAGTCTGGGGAGGCTTGAGAGGAGCTGATGCACGGGCCCAGGGTGGGAATAGAGAAGGAAGTTCGTGGGGCGGAAGATGGAACCAGCTGGCCAGAGCACGGTGCCCTGAAAGGACTGTTGCTTACTCGGGAGGTCTGCCCTCTGGGGTCCTGGGAAGGGGTCAAGAGCCTGTGCTCCCCTTCCCGTTGTGTTGGTGGAGTTAGGAAAGCCATTTAGTCTGATCCGGGCTGCCAGAATCAACGTCTGGAACATGCGGGATCGTTGCGTCTTGCTTTGTAGCTCTTTTCTGCTGGGCGCAGGTGGGACCCCAGGCTGACATGTCATGGATCTCTCTGGGTAACTACAGAACTCTTCTTTCTTAAGACTAAAACCGCTCGCCTCTGTTGGAGAGATGCATTCTTCCGGGTAGCACAGGTTCCGTTAGAAGCCCTTAATGAAATTCTACAAGAAACAAGAAGACCCATTTGCCTTAATCAAGTCAATACTTTGTCCCCAGTGAAGAGCGTATTCGAGAGAGAGAGAGAAACCGAGTCCTTCGATACTGAACCGCTTTTCCGGGTAGACCAGAAGGATTTTGTGTCCATGCCGAGAGTGGCCCTCAGCTACCTGCCCCACATGGGTCTTCTTTCCCAACCAAAGAAACCAAGCAGTTGTCCCAGCCTGAAAGCTCTTAGATGAAATCCTGTCAGCACGTAGTTTCCATTTGTAGAAGGAAGGGGCGTTGACGGATGACCCACAAAGCTCAGGCATTCATATGCTTTAGTGTAGCTTAGTCCATGAGCCACATGGGACCAGCGAACTCACCAGACACTTGTCCAGCCCCCTGGGACCTGCCAGCAGTCTCTGCAGGTGTTTCTTCCGTGGGTCGGTCTTGGGCTGCCAGGTGGATGGTGGTGGCATCTGACACGTGCCTGGCAGTGAGGCAGTGGCCTCCCTTGGGCGCCTTCATGGTCACGTGTATTCCTAGGTTGTGAAGAACAGGGACCACCGGAGTCCTGGCGGCTGACAATAAATCTCCATTCTTTTGTCCACAGAGGATCAAATTCTCTCAGAACTTGGCCACACCAATAGGATTTATGGCAACGTGGGGGACGTTACAGGCGGACAGTTAATGAATGGGAGCTTCTCCATGGACGGGACAGGACAATCCTATCAGGACTTGAGGGATGGGAGCCCCTATGGAGTCCCCCAGTCTCCCTCCTCCATATCGTCCCTGCCATCCCACGCTCCTTTGCTCAATGGGCTGGATTACACGGTGGACAGTAATTTGGGCATCATTGCGCATGCGGGGCAGGGAGTGAGCCAGACGCTGAGAGCCATGGCTGGGGGACCCACCTCTGACATCTCCACAGGAAGCAGTGTAGGCTATCCCGACTTCCCCACGAGCCCAGCCTCTTGGCTCGATGAAATGGATCATCCTCCTTTTTAAACATCTCTCCTCCCCACCCTACCCGTCCTGGCCTGAAAGAATATCTTCACGGATCAAAAGAGACTTGCCTTTTCAGGATCAAAAGTGCGCCAATGTGAATTTCCATTATTTTCAATGGAAGTCGTCCGCTGATCCCTAGGCGGGTGAGAGACCAGACCACGCTAGGGCCCTGTTATCCTGCGGGGGTCGTGGGAAGGCGGCCTCCTCTCAGAACATGGCACAGGGGCGCAGAGCCTAGAGCGCTAGGGTGCTGCTTGGTGGCTTCCTACCCCCGCCCTGCTTACAGGCTTTGGCTGCTCGGTGCTTGGTAGCACGAGGTGACCGTCAGGCCACCTTGGCCTTTGGGAACTCTGCTCCGACTGGTGTTTCATGAGATGCCTCCCAAACCACTGCTCTCACCAGAACTGAGATCCCTGAGGTAGAGGCATCATGGCCCTTGAGTATAATAAAAGTGATTTCTGGACCACCGTATTGAACTCTAATTTTGAAAATAAAAAGTCACTTATTAATGGTCAGTGAAAACTCTCATGGCCACCATTTGATATTGGAAACATCCCCTTCTTCTTCTTCTTCTTTTTTTTTTTTCTATGAAAAATATGCCTTCCTTCCTGCCCAGAAGTACAAGCCAGACAATATTTGTCAGTTTTGGTTTTTAAGAAATCCCATTCCTATCACTGAACCCCTGATGGCAAGAAGTGGTTTTCCTTGCAGGTGACTCAGGCTGGAGCTGAGTGGCCCTGGACCATCACAGCCACTGCCCGACGAGTCCCCTCGGTGCACACTGTGCCTTTTTAATTTGCTCGTATCATTTATTCCACAACGCAGGCTGTGGGTTACACAGTGGTCAAAGCTAGAATACGGAGAGGACAGATCGACAATCAGTGCAAACGCGCAGGCGCATTTGGATTCTAAACGTGCAGGCCGCTTAGCCGCGTCAGCGGACGAGCCTCCCTGAGCTCCCCGCCCCGCAGGCTGGACCGGCCCGAGTCCGCTTGGCAGGAGCTGGTGCAGACGAGCTTGCCAGCCCATCCCACCGGCAGCCAGCCCACCCCAGCCCTTGAGAAATGAGAGCTTTCTCCGGGGTAGCTGACTCAAATTGGACAGTTTTGGGGTCTTGCAAGAACTAGTAACGTGTTTTTGGCCCATCTTGTTGGAGAGGATCACTAGGGAGCAGCCCTAAGATCGCCCGAAGCGTTCCAGGTGGTTCTCGGGCTGCATTTCTCTGGGCTGCTGCCGCAAGTCCTCCTTCACGCCCCGCACCTCTGTCCGTCAGGGAGTTGTGCAGCGCACCCCACGGGGCAGGAGCCGGGTGGCAGTCGGTCCCCTTGGGAAACGGTGGTCGGCTTCTTCCGGCCTCCATCTTCTTAAACAGGAGAGTAGGAAAAGGTAAGCAGGCATTGCCTCGCTTTCACATGAAGTGACGGGCCAGGGAGCGTGGGGATGCTGGCCCCTTCTGTGAGTGCTTCGTCCCACTTTGAGGTCCCCGGGATTCAGGCACGTGGTGGGCAGGCTAAAGGAAGGCCTAAGACACCTCCACTTTGGCTGCTGCATCTGCTACAGGCGCCTTCCCAGGACTAAACTGAGGTCAGTCAGGCTTTGAAATGTGTAGTCAGTGAATTCCTGGGATCAGCCTTCTGGCCACCTTTGCTCTCATCAGTTGGGATTGTCCCCTTACTTTCTGGTGTGTTGCAACTGCTATGACTTTTGCCTGGAGAATCCGCAACTCCAGACTTCTTCAGGCTCCAGATGTGGAGGTGGGGCTGTGTCACACCGAGCCAGGTTGCTCCTGGGGATTCCACAGTAGTGGGAACGCCGGGAGCGGGAGCGGATAAGCCGTGTGAAGGAAAGGAAGACACAACTGTCCCTTGGAGGACAGCTGCTTCCAGCCAGGCTGCTCACGGGACGCAGGAGAGAGACGGTGTTGGGCTGTGGACCAGTGACCAACTGTCCCACCCTCACCAGTATCTCGGCCTGACCGGCCTAGGGACTCCCAGGACTTCAGAGCCACTTCCCAGGTTTGGCGCGTACAGGGCAGGGAGGGCGCGCTCTCTGGAGAGACAGGCCCCCTCTGTGTGTGGTGCTGGTTTTATAAGATCAACTGAAGTTGACCTGTTTTGGGGTTTGTAAGTGACTTCCTCATGCTCATATCTGATTCGGGGGCGGGAGAAGGGCTCCCGGTTCCGGCCAGGAGCATGACGTCCCCTGTCCCCAGACGGCAGCGCAGTCGATGGCGGTAGCAGCCTCTTGGGTTTGGGGGGGGTCAGCCGGCTTGAAGAGCCCTTTTGAGAGCACCAGCCAGAAAGCCAGGGAGACTGCATGACGTCCCCTACAGACCCCTCCCCAGAAATCGGCAACATTGGTGCCTCACTTAGCAGTACAGTCCCCAGAGGCCTCTGATTTGAGGGGGTCTCCTCACACGTGAGGCTGGCGTGTGGCTGGGCCAGGGCCCCATGGAGCCACCGCAAGCCAAGACGATTCCTTGGCTCCTCCGTGGCTCATCGCCTTGACGTTCTCCTAAAGGCACTCAGCGAGCGCTCACTGTGCTCATACGCTAATACCCTAGGAACCCTCTACTATCGAGGGATAAGTGCTACATGGGAGCAGTTTCCTCCTTGCTAAAACGATACGGATGAATTTTTCAAATGAAACGAGAACTTCTAAAGGCATTTACAATATTTGAATCTGTCTTTGGCTCTAAGAGGGCAATGAGCTAGCAACCGTTATCTGCAGCGCCTGGCTCGTAGACCTTAGGGTAGGAATCCCGGAGCCAATTAAAGTCAGAAAGAAAAACAAACTCCCCACCTCTCAAGTTTCCAGGGATAACTGGTATGAGCAAAAACGGGGCCCGAGTGGCTATGGAAGGATCTGCATTTGCTGAGATGTTTAAGAAAAACGTAGAGGAAATCCCAAATCCAAGGGCTAAGCCGGCCCTCTGGGTAAATCACGTTGCTGGGGAGCCTGGCTCCTTTCAGGGACTTGCTGGGCAAACTCAAGGCCAACTCCGCTCCATCTTCGTCCTTTCTCTTTCCTGCCCCATCTGGTAGTCAGGACTGTAATGTAGAACGAAAATCAGCGGCTGTCCTGATCACGTTACTCCTGTGAATGAATAAACATCAGGGAAAGAGAACAAGACCCAAGACAAGCATTTTGGAGTGTCTTTAAAAGTTGGTCTTTTGTTTCTGTTTTGTTTTGTTGTGGTTTATTTTTGAGCGTGAAACATGAAATCTAGTAAGATCACTGGGGCCATTAGATCTTCATACTGAAGCTCACGTTGCAGAAAGTGTAGCTAGAACAAAGGACATTAACGTCTCTGAAGCTCACGCTGGTTATTTTGAGATAACTGCCTCCTTGCAGGACGGGCTCTAAGGCCTCAGCTGAGCAGAAGTGCCCGGTGCACGTCTGGCCCCCCAGGCTCCTGCGTGACCCCTCCCACGCACCCCGACTGACATCTCAGTTATATCCGCGGAAATGACCACACCTCTTCAGCCAGCAGTGGCTGGAAGGCCTGAGGAGGCTCATTTTTAAACACTGCACTTTAAAAATTGGAAACCGTGACGTGAAGAAAAATTCAATTAAGCGGAAATGAGTTTTGTTTTATTGGCTGCTGCTGACGGGCTCTGGGCATGCTGAAAGCTAAATAAAAAAGCACATCACTGGCTCTCTCTTTCTTGGATTGGTCAGTTGGCCCTTTTTGCAGTAGTTGCTCCAACTGCTCTAACATGGTGACTAGAGCCAAAAAGAGAGAGCGCGGCAAAGCCATCCCATCCACACACTGCTTGGTAGGACCCCACGGAAAGCACAGTTTCATGCTGCTAGCTCTGGTGAGGAGGCAGCTGCAGGTCTGGGAGGTGTGCCAAGCATTCCTTTCCTTAGGGAGGCAGAGCACAGGTGGACAGAGGAGGACACCCCCGCTCTCGTCTGCTGCCCACCTAGAGACCAGAATCATGTGTATGTCCCCACTCGAGGACTGTGTGCAGCCAAACACGTGGGTTCAGGGCTGCAGGGACCCAGAAGCTGCTCTGAACTTGCATTCAGACCTCAAAGCCCCAGATCCCCTAAGCTCTGGATTGTGGCCCTCACCCTTGGCAGTGTAAATTTTGTACAGTTAAAAAGAAATGAAGTCTCATTTCCTGGGGAAAAAAAAAAAAAAAAGAACAAAAAAAGGACCCACCCATCCTTATTTATTGCCATGTGACTTTGGAACACAGAAGCTGGTGCGTTTGTTTGTATACGCCTCCTGTGTGTTGGCATGAAATGTGTATGGTAAAATTATGTCAAATAAATATGGAAATTCTTTAGAAGCGGATGTGTCTTGCTTTTCATTTTGGTTCTCTGGATGTTTTTCCTCTTGATATAATTAGGACAAAAAGCCAAGCTGACATGGGGTCCTTTCACCACTGGAAAGAAACCCAAAATACAACTCTGAATGCCAGAACGACTTACAGCCATCAATACCAGAAGTGCCCAGGAAAGGTTCGATTAGAGGAAGTGCTCTGGCTTTGCTGACAGCAATTTTCTGGATTCCAATCCTCTGCTTCTAAACTTAGGGGATGGGCAGAGAAAACCCATTGGCCACATAATCTTAGTTAATGTTTGTCCTGGTGCATTTTAAAAGTTGTTCCCACTTCAACATTTCCTCCCTAGGGAAAGTATGTGCAAACATCTATGTTTGGGTGAGAGGTGCACAGAAGGATAGAAACACCTCATCAGAGTCATCCAGGCTCCTTGATGAGCTTTTCTAGAAGAATCTTCAGGTTTCTCCTCTGCCAGAGGCTTTATTAGTGTGCAGGATCTGAAGGTTGGCTGGAATGGAAAAAGCAACACAGCTTCTTTCATTAAAAAAAAAGAAAGAAAAGAAAAAAAATTGAAGTCCTCCTATTTCTTTAGAGCTGGGTTTCCATCTAGGAAGAACTAGAGTGCTTTTTCCATTAGTGATGAGTTTTATTTGAAGAGAAGATCCCAAACAGGTGCACTGCCCGTATGGCAGCTACCAGACACACGTGGCTGTTTACACTTCAACTGATTAATACTCAGTAAAACCACAAGTTCCCTTCCTCACGCCTGCTCTGTTTCGAGTGCTCCGCAGCTACGTGTGGCTAGTCGCTACTGTTACTCGGGCACACAGACACAGAACACGTCGGTCACTGTAGAGAGTTCTATGGGACGGTGCTGATGGAGTGTGCTGAGGCTGGGCAGACAAAACGCATTCATCACGTTAGCCCCTGGCTCTCCTGGAGCGCATGGTGACGTATTTGGAGACTCCTTAGACAGCGGTAGTGCCAGCTTCTCTGTCATCCTATTGTGTGAGCAGCACTGCCCACAAGAACAACTTGCCTGGGTACAAGGGAAGGGGGCAGGGCTCTGGACTCCTGAGTCCTCAGTCCCATTCTGCCCCCAGCTTGTCCCGACTACGTAGCTCCTGGGCACATGCTGTGCCCCACGGTCTGTGCCGTCACACAGGAATGACACCGCAGTGACATCCAGCGAGATTCTTGGGGGGCTTGAAGGTCTTTTAGTGAAGACCCAAATCTCTGCTATCAAGAGAGGGAATTAGGGTAAATACTTCGTAAGACCGAGAAAGGCGGCCAGGATGGGTGAAGATGAGAGTGTCACATGGGAGTGGGGGTGCTGGCGGGGGAACCAGGAGGTGCTGGACACGAGGACTTGTTTCCTTCACTAGCCCAGTCCCTTGCGTGGTTGCGAGGGAGAGTCACGAAGCGGCTACGAAGGGCTCTGCTGCTCCTCAATTTAATTACTCATCCAAGTATCCCTGAGGCACTGATGATGGGGTCCGAGAGTTCTGCTAGTGTGTGCACCACGCACCAGGTCTCGAGGCTTCCACAAGCAAATCCCTCGCCCTCAGCCTGTCTACATGGAGTCTTTGCCTTTGGGACGCTGGCAATCCTTTTGAGTATCTCAGGCTGACAGTCACTGGACCGTTTCCACTTTGTACTCCATGCACATAGCTGCCAGCACAATGCCAGTCTAGTAACTTTTGGAATTATGAAATGTGTTCTCAGCTCACAAAGGTTTTTTTTTTTTTTTTTTTTTTTGTGGTCACTAGAAACCAGCCCCTGAGCAGTGTGATTTTCTGACAGTGGCTTTTCAAAAAGACGGCTGCTTAAAGAAGAATATAGGAAAGCAATCCCTGGCCAGAATAAAATAAGACACAAACCCAGGACGAATGAAGGCTCAACCCTGAGTATTTTCACGGCTTTTCTTTCTTTCTCCTTGGGCACAGGATTCAGCTCAGCCAAAACAGAACAGGTTAATAAGAGATCAAAGGCTAATCATTGTGTTGTAAACTTAACTGATTGCCAAACTAGAAGAAAACCACAAGAGGTGATCCTTCACGTATCTGGATGTATCTCCTTAGATTTGCTACTTGAGGCATCGTTTCAAAATCGTCCTTTACAGTCTAAAAGGAAAATTGTTGCATTCCCTAGAAGAATGACACTTCAGTTTTATCATTTGGCAGTCCTGGTGCTTTCTTCCTAATGGCCTCTGCCCGCTGAGCAGGGGGCTGTGAGCGAAGGGCTTGTGTGGGCCGCTTGATTGGCTGTGCGCACAGTTGCTGCCTCGGGGAAGTAGGCAGTGGCCACTCTGCTGCAGAAAAAAAACGCAGTGTTTCTAAAATGGGGCCAAGTCAGTAGGAAAAGGAACTCTTTTAGAAATTATATTTCTGAAAGGAGTAATAAAAATAAGCCATCCCAACTGTTTAATAAAAATCTAGATGATCCACTTCTGCCCTAGGACAGCGGGTAACATCTTTTTGGAGAAGGTGGGTGGGGCTTTTGCACGGAACACACGTCCCTGGATGACTTCTGCATTCATTTTCTTCTCTCATTTTTGTCCAATGTGATTTCAGGATCTTCCTTTAGAACCCTTTTCTTTGGCGATCTTTCCTTTGGCCATCTTCCTCAGTGAGCGCAAACAGTGGACTCTGGTATGCTGTTAACTGGTATGTTGTTCTGAGAGTAAATGAATGAGGCACAGGACACCCCTGATGGATACACAATCCTCCTTTCCTGAAGGGCGGTGGGGGGGCGCTCCCAGGAGAAAATGGTGCCCACGAGCCTCATTCGTTCTTTAGGCTGCTCAGCACCCACGGAAATGGCCAGGATTTTCAAGACTGATACGCAGGCTGGGCTGTCTCCAGAGCCGGGAAAGTTCTGTTTTTGTTTTTAATGTTTGTCTTTCTCTCACTTTCCTGCCAACCCTGGACCAGGATCTACGGTTTGTTGGGAGGGGTTTGGGGATTTTGGAAAGGCTGGGAATTACTTCCTGAAAGATAAAATACAGACCCAAAAAAGTGGTCTTGGCACACACTTAGAGCTGGAAATATAGTTTTTTGTTTTTTTTTTTAAAGGTCATTAAAATGGTAAATAGGTTTCAACAGATGGCTTCCACATAGCAACGGAAAGCCCAGGCAAGGACTTCGGGGTTAAATCTCATATTTTAGTCACCTGGGACCAGCTTATTATTCCAGAAAACCAAACATCTATAAAGTTGACAGCTAAAGTGGACCCCTTGAAGGCTGCTTGCCTGGCTGCCAGCTCACAGGCGGCTGCCTGCAGATAGCGACCTAGGGAATTGAAAGTCACTTTTTCGACACCAGTCGACGGCACAGCTTAGGCTCACCCAAGCTAGAGGGCTGTGATAACCAGGAACCTGTATTACTGATGGGCCAGGACTTTTATACTCAGTATGTGTGCTGGCTTTAGTATTTTTTTAGACTCATTTTAACATTTAATGCTTCTCAATTAAAGTGATTTCCTGGAGTGGATGCCAAGCTCTGTTTAGAACGCGCATTAACCACTTTCTGTATCGGTAGTTAAAGGCACTGAGGGATTTAAACAGCAATCCACAAGTCTGTTCAGTTAAGGTTTGGCGGAATAAAGCAGATTATAAACAATAATATATGTCTTTCTCTTCTTTTTTTGGAAGGGTTCCAAACTCACAAGCGGAGCTAAAGTGCTATAAACATATCCAGGACTGAGCTCCGCGCTCTACAAATGAGCTCCGTGAAAGCCACGGGCAGGGGTGCTGCCACTCTCTGTCCTGTATGTGTGCCTGTCCGTGTACTTTAAGAGAGCTTTTTATTATACAAAGTGTCCATCAACTGAACTCACTTTCTAAATATGAAAATGGAAGCTGGGATTGCTATACAAGTGAGAGGAAAAATAAATCCTGGCTGCGGGAGGGAGGATGAAATTGTTGTCGCTGCCTCCGGCAGCCCTGTGGGGCGCAGTGCTCCAGTCCCAGCGCTCTCACAGAGCCCCAGCGTAAGCCACTGCAGGCCCGAGTTCGAGGCTCCACAGGGCATATCCCTACCGATAAGAGACACCCACACGGAGGGGACTGAGTTCCACCACGAGGCAAATGAATGTGGTGAGGGGCAGCTCCTGGGATGTTTCCCATCTGGTTTTCAACCTCACGACTCTATTGCAAACATGTTCTTTCCTTCTAAGGCCATGTAGGAAGAATATCAGAAAGGAAGTTTCTGTCTTGAGTACAAACTAGCACGTACCTTATAAACAGACCGATCTAGTTTTGGGGGCCTGGAGGGCCCTATTGCTGGAGGAAGGGACACACCTTTGGAAGTGACTTTAGTACGTGAATCCCCAAGGAAGAGACAGTAAAAAATGTTAAGATAATGACATAATTGTGCCAAGAAAAGTGATATAACAAAACACAGGAAAGAAAATTTTGAAGAATTTATATATAAAAGTAAAAATAGTAAGAAATAAAGAGCCACAAATTCCCAATAACTACTGGTGAACAGACCGTTAAGTTCTGCTTTCCAGAGAGGAGCATGACAATATTTCCAGGATAAGGGAATGAAGATGAGGTTAGCTAGCTTTCCTGTTCAGTCCTTTAGTGTAATGCCTATTAATGCATATTTGAAAAATTGGTCACACTTGTTGCATAAGCAACATCAGGTGATGAGAACAAGGAAGCTGATTACTATTATCAGCCCGATAATCACTGTACTTTGACCCAAAATCTCCCTGATGAAGGGGCTGTGAAAGGATACTAAAATAACTGAAGATGCTTATGGTAAAGCTCCAATAAGGATCGTAATTTTCAAGTCACGTGATTACAACAGACTGCACTGAATGCTTTTTTATGTCATTAAGGACAAACTCCGACGTGTAGCTACAAGATCCATGAAGAGGCTGGATTATTAATGTACCTGCGAGTATGGCTGTTTGTTTCCACAGTGGTTTATCCTGATAACATGGTGCAGGGAAAACTTTTTGGCCTGGTATCACAGAGCTTGGATCACCCTGATTCTGGAAAAAAAAAAAAATAATAAGATCACGTAGATTGAAGCGCTTTACCTATAAAAAGATGAGCATTCTTACTATTTCTACTTACAGAACCTCAGATGATTTCCCTAACAGTTCTGAGTTTCAGTTCCCTCATTTGCAAAACAGAAAATGCCAATTATTTCTACTTTTACAATTATTCTGAGGTTCAGTTAAGATGCTTGTGCAGAGTCTTGTACAAAAGTTGTAATTACTGTTATGTCCTTGAAGTTAAGAAGTATTGATTGTAAGACACAATTTACGTATTCCTAACCCCCCCAAAAAAAATTTGCTGTGGAAAGGATCAAATACAGTGTGCTAACAACAATTAAAGCATTTCATCCAAAATACCTTAGGATTTGGGATTTGATATTCACTCACAAATATTTAAACTCAGTATGTTTATTGCTAAATTGTGGCTGGTAGGTTACATACCTATTCTGTGATGAACATTTATTTATGAAGGGGGTTTTGGGGACACTTGAAGCTTGATGAAAACTTTCATGTTTCAATGTTAAATGTTAAATAAACATTTGAAAGTCTTCATGTTCAGCTGAAGCATGTATTAGCCTGGGCACTAACGCCTTCTGCCACCCAAGCTCAGCTCTGCTGTCATCATGCTCCTTGCTCATTAATTCCCAGAGACGCTGCACTGTACACAGAGTAATAACCCACAGCCAAGCAGTTACACCTGGCAGGAAGCTAAGAAGTACCTACTTAATAGAAAGGTTCATTTGATTATAGCAACCTTATAGTTGGAAAATGCTGAAACATTAAAAAAAAAAAAGATAAAATAGATACAGTTCTAGGTATTATATTTTGGTTGTTATCCTTCTACCTGATAAGCCTAAGAGATAACAAGATATGGCCAATTGGCTGACTTCTTATATCTTTATTTGAGCCATAGTTACAGTAGGTTTAAAAGATTTAGTTTTTCCTGGGGTGCCTGGGTGGCTCAGTCGTTAAGCGTCTGCCTTGGGCTCAGATGCCCAGTCCTGAGATCCAGCCCCGCATTGGGCTCCCTGCTCAGTGGGGAGCCTGCTTCTCCCTCTCCCAGTTCTTCTGCTTGTATTCCCTTTCTCGCTGTGTCTCTATCAAATAAATAAATAAAAATCTTTAAAAAAAGTTTAGTTTTTCCTAAGTAATTTATGAATTTCTATGAGACTTTTCAAGGTACCTCATGCAATATCTTGAGATAACTTCAGGTAATTCTAAATATCCATGATAACGGGAAAAGGGAATGACAGTGGCCTAGAACAGTGTCTGTCGTTCAGCAGTCTCTCAAAAAAAAATATCTGTGGATTGAATGGAAGAAGAGCTTTCAAACTTTACATGAGTTTTGTAGTCTAACAGACAGTAGACTTGGTCCTAAGTGTGGCTCTACCGCTCTTTTGTGATCTTGGGCAATTTAAATAACCTGCTTGTACCTTCAATTCACCCTTATTTAAACAGCCTAAATAAACACCTGTGCTACCTACTTGACAGGATTACTAGGTAGGGAAGACAGATTAAATAATATCCATGAAGCGCTCCGAAACTCAAAACACTAAATGCATGTGAAAAGACATCACTGGTCACACAGACTTGAACACATGGGCTCATTTCTGTCCTGCAGCAAGATCAGAGGTAAAGAGGTCAGAGTCCAGCTTTTTGGCCACTGTCTCTTTAAAAATTTCACCACGTGGTTATCAGTGATAAAACTGCTGGATACCATTGACTTGGTCAGCGGCTCAAAAAAACAAAAAAACAAAAACAAAAACAAAAACAAACCACACAAACAATAAAAAAAAGCTTCTCATTCTTTCAGATAGGCATGGCGACACCCCATATCGCTTGGTAGGACCACTTAGAACTATGAAAATAGGGTCAATCAACAAAAGATTTCTCATTCTTGAGATACTGTAACAAGTAGTCAGGAAAAAGGGCTCTCAGTGGGAGCCACAGACCCATGGAGAGTCCACAGACAGGCTTCAGATCTGTGAACATTTCAAAGTTCCATGCACAACACTGTATTCTAGGGAACAGGTTCATAATTTTTCAAAGTGTCCTGGAGCTCCCCAAGAGTGAAAAACACTGATTTTGTAGATTCAGGCAAGCGTTCTGAAAGATACCAATGATCCAAGTATTTTTGTCTCCTCTTTAAGGATTATTTACATGATTCTCTTTTTATTCCTCATTTTTCACTAGCGTGTACCAAAACCTACTGCGAAGGAGGGGCCTGGGTGGCTCAGTCGTTAAGCGTCTGCCTTTGGCTTGGGTCATGATCCCAGGGTCCTGGGACGGAGTCCTGCATGGGGCTCCTTGCTCAGCAGGGAGCCTGCTTCTCCCTCTGCCTGCTTTGCCTGTGGCTCCCCCTGCTTGTGCTCTCTCTGACAAATAAATAAAATCTTAAAAACAAACAAACAAACTACTGTGAAAGCAATCAGGCCTCTTACATTAGTTGGTGGAGACCAAAGCGAACGACGGTCATGAATAGAAAATAAAGAAAGAGTCACTAGTGTTGTTCTGATCACAGTATCTTTGGAAGAGAAGAAAGCAACAAATTTCCTTTTGCGGTTTTTAGGGACATAGGGAAATGGGGCTAGGTTAAGTTTTTATGTGTAGACGTACATCTACAGAGGTGGCCTGAAGATAGGAAGAATTATCTTCTTGAGAACTGAGAATGAGGTAAGAGTAGAAAGGCAATCTATAAACAGTCTAGAAAATTCAAGTGCAAAGTAGCAAAATGTAACCACTCCTAACTCAGACAAATGTCTTTAGTTATCCACTGCTTTAGGACCTCTCCTCCAGCTGAACTAGTTTCTAGCTTGAGAACACAGTGGAGACTCAATTCTTACAATACTATGTACGATAAAAATAACAAATCAGGGGCACCTGGGTGGCTCAGTGGGTTAAAGCCTCTGCCTTCAGCTCAGGTCATGATCCCAGGGTCCTGGGATCGGGCCCCACATTGGGATCTCCGCTCAGCAGGGAGCCTGTTTCCCCCTCTCTGCCTGCCTCTCTGCCTACTTGTGATCTCTGTCAAATAAATAAATAAAATCTTAAAAAAAAAAAAATCAAAGAGTTTCGACCATGGGTGAAGTAAATCGAGTTCCAATCCCTGTAAATTTTAGGGAAAAATAAGCAACAATTATTTTGAAATACCTGTTGTGTCATGACCAGAAATGAACCTCCAGGAAAAGGTTTTCTATGATATTTTAAATTACTAATGGGCTTGAACATTACTAATCTGTCTAGGAAAAAAAAAAGTTATGCGTAGCGGAACCAAAGTTATGCTAAATTAAATTATGTCCTGCTTTTATAATGCTGAACTATATGAAGAGATCTGGGGAGGTTAGCTGCTTTCTGCCCCAGTAAATTTGTGTTCTTTGCTTGGTGGGAATTATTGCAGCTTTTGCCAATGGAACTCATGATCTGGCTGAAGTGTGATGCACTACATAGTAATTCAATAATTTAAGGGGAATGAAAACAAACGAAGATCCAGTTTTCTGACATTTCTGCATGAAATCTTTCCCTCAAGCCACAGGGAGATGCACCACACATTGTCATGATAGGGAGGCTTTCGAAAATTCAAGTACCAGTGACAAAAGAATAGAGAATTTGGCAAACGATTTTAGAACGCATTTGAAAATGTAAAGCTGATGACTGATTTTAGTGACAGCTTTGAATGTAAATTTGAAATCCTCAAAATAAAATTAATAAAAAACAAGCTATATTCTTTACGTAAAAACATTCTGTATAGTTTCTGATGTGCCAAAACAGGTTATAAAAAACTTGTCTCAGAAATTTTAGGGTCGGGGTGCCTGGGTGGCTCAGTTAGGTGAGTGTCTGACTCCTGATTTTGATTCAGGTCATGATCTCAGGGTCACAGGATCGAGCCCTGAGGGCTCTGCACTCAGCGGGGGGTGGGGGGGTGGGGGGGTGTTGCTTGAGTTTCTCTCTCCCTTTGTCCCTCCCTCTGCCCCTGCCCTTCTGCACTCTTTCGTTCTCTTTCTAAAATAATCTTTTATTTTTTTAAAGATTTTCGTTCTCTTTCTAAAATAATCTTTTTTTTTTTTTAAAGATTTTATTTATTATTTGACAGAGACACAGCAGGAGAGGGAACACAGAGTGGGGAATGGGAGAGGGAGAAGCAGGCTTCTGGCCGGGCAGGGAGCCCGATTTGGGGCTTGATCCCACCACCCTGGAGTCATGACGTGAGCCAAAGGCAGACACTTAATGACTGAGCCACCCAGATGCCCCTAAAATAAATAATCTTAAAAAAAAAAATTAAGGTCAAGTTACAAAAGAGAAATGAGAAAAGGAGCTCCTTGATAGCTTCCTGCTTAGATAACTACTCTGTAAATCTGAAATGACTTAAACACTTTTTGATTTGCTAATGTCCTAAAAATGCACAAAGCACTATTAATGAAAGCTGTATGTAACATCTTGGTCACTTTTACTGTAACTAATGAATAATGTTTGTTAAAACACAACTAATGGGGTACATGAGAGAGTTTTGCTTATTAATAGCAGGTTGCAATGTGGCTGGGATTATGGGAAAAGAACAGATAATGAATAGAAAGTTCTACCAGAATCATAGTAATGTTTCAGTATGTACTAACATGCACATCACTTCCACAGATAATTAAGAAACCATTTAAAGAATGAATAGTCTTGGTGAATGGTTTTGGTTTACATCTCGGAAAATAAGAACTCAGCTTAGAAAAATCACAAAATAAGCAGCATTCATATGCCTCATTTCTGCTCTGAAGGGGCTTGTTCCAGGACAGCTTAGGTGGAGCTAATGAGGACTGTGTCCACCGTCCAGGGTTCCCCTAAGCAGGTTTATGACTTTTCTTAATATTGACACATTGGAAAAATTATCTTCAAACAGTCCTCTTTCCATCTCAAATCATCTTACTTCACTTCTCTTCCTGTGACAACTATCTACTTTCCTTACACAATGAGAGATATCACGGAATTTCCCAGATGAGTTCTTGAGGATTAAAGGGGAAAACCCAGAGAGGAAGCCAGTTTCAACAGTGGCATATTTTGTCTATTCTTTAAAGAAACACTGTGGTGTACTTGTCTGTGTTTTTAATTAAAAATAAATAAATAAATAAATAAATAAATAAATAAGAGCTCTCCTGGTATCCAGATATAACTACAATCACAGCTAAGCATTAGGGCATTATGGGCTGTTTCCCATTTTAAACAGGCCTCATAGTTCGGGTCTGAGGCCATTTCCAGAGACTACTGCTGAAGGCCATGGGGGGCGGAGGGGGGACATTAGAGCCAATTAAAAGGGTGCTAGGGAAATCCCTCCCCATTTGATGAAGGTGAGTTTAAGGAACCTTGACCTAAACAGTGAAGTCTCTGGAATTTGTGCTTTGATCCTGAAGTGAGGGTGTTGAATCTTATCCTAAAATGCCCAAGATTTTGAGGTTTTCAGTAAATCTGGTTATTCTTCTAATTTCTAGACCCCTTTTAGGACAAAATTCTACCCTTTTTTGCTTGCTTTTTCTTAACACCCCTTTCTTCTCTATCTTCTCAATTCCGTCTGCCAAAAAGAGGAGACATTTTAGTTCCCTATTCAGAGCAGCCGTGAAAACGCCACAGAATCATTTGCTCTCTACCATACTGGGACTTCATGCAACTTTCCTAATTGTCAGTGTAGCACTGTCAGTCATATTTTGCTTCTGCAGGTGTTTTTTAAAAGAGCAGCCATGTTTAATATTGTGAAATACGATGTGTCTCCTCCTTGCCCCACCCTCCAGAGCAGTGATAAATTTCCGCGCACGCTCAGCAGAATTGGATTGTGTTATGCACAGTACACATGTTCATCACCAAAACTGTACTTGCTGGAATGGATGCAAGGAGAATGAATTGCTGAGACTTCAAAATACTAGTTCCTCAGAACTGATTTTATTAGCCAATGTATACCAAAGATGGTGGTAAAAGAAGTATTATTTTTTGCAGTTTTCCTTCATCACTGAAGCCTTCTGATGTTACAGACTGTGGTTTTCCAGTCTTCGATTAAGCCTTGCCAGTCGTGTGCTGCTGCAACACCAAAGATACAGCTTTGCAACCTGTCACCTCTTCTGGCAGGCAGCCGTCTTGGTCTCGGAGGGTGGGGTCAGCGCCGGACTGGAGCAGCAGCTCCACAATGTCCAAAAACTCACAGGCAGCAGCTGACAGGAAAATCGACAAACAGGAAAACAAGGTTACCGTGAGACAAAGAGAAACGACTGTACTCCCGCAGGAAAGGCAAGTGCTGAGCAGGGAGAGATCCTGAACAATGAGAAATGTTATAGGGGCTGGTGGGTGACCGGGCCTTGTGATGAGAACTGGGCCATGAAAGCGCATTTTCAAGGGTTAGGAAAATCGAGTCTACCTTTTTTCATTGCCCAGAAGCAAACAAACACATTTTCAGAACTGTGAGGTTTTTAGAGTATTTTAAGAATGAGATGAGGGAAAGAACAAAAACAGTGCTAATGTAGTACTTTGATCAGAATAATGTTAGTTTTATAGGCTAGGTCAAAAGGCTAAAAATGTTGTAAATGTAAAAGGAAAGATTTCGTTTCATCTTTGAAGAGGGGTTTAAATGGGTAATTAACTAAACTTTAAAATTTGCAAATGAAAAAAAAATCTGGCCTAGTCATCAGACCATCTCTCTACAGAACTTTCATTTATTTAAAAAAAATAACAAATGACTCCAGTCACACAAGGCACAGGAAGGGGACACGGACCTATAGATGTGGAGACTCACTATGAAGATGGCACGTATCGCCCCCAAGAAGGACATACAGACCAAAGGGCTAGAACGGACAGCCACCTATGCTTTTGCACATACACAGAAATGATTTATGACAATGCTGGCATCGCGGATCAGCAAGGAGACAAAGATGCATTCATTCAGATGCACTGGAATAACTGGGCTAAAGGCAAAAACAGGCATTTTATACAGGATGAAACAGAAATGGCAATAAACATATGAAAAGATGAATAACCACATTAGTAGTCAGGGAAATTAAAATTAAAACTCGGAGATATCACTTCGTATCCAGCAGGTAGGTGGAAATTAAGAACAGACAATAAGAAGCTACAGAAGAGGGCTGCGACAGGGGACGCTCTTGGCCTGAGTGCATGCTGGTGGTCACTAGGGACAACAGTGTGTGTGCTGAACCTAACACACGTGGGCCCTGCACTCAGCCATCCCACTCCTACTTACATACTCTAGAGAAACTTGTAAGTGTGCTCTCTAGGTGATGTTTGCAAGAACGTGTGTAGCAGCGCTATTCGTAATAGACCCCAAAGGTCAACAACCCAAATGCCCATTAAGAATAACATGGGAGGGGCGCCTGGGTGGCTCAGTGGGCTAAAGCCTCTGCCTTCCGCTCAGGTCATGATCCCAGGGTCCTATGATAGAGCCCTGCTCAGTGGGGAGCCTGCTTCCCTTCCTCTCTCTCTGCCTGTCAAATAAATAATAAATAAAATCTTAAAAAAAAAAAAAAAAAGAATAACATGGGAAGGGGCACCTGGGTGGCTCAGTCATTAAGCAGCAGGCTTCAGGTCAGGTCATGATCCCAAGGTCCTGGGATCGAGCCCCGTATCTGACTCCCTGCTCTTAGGGAAGCCTGCTTCTCCCTCACCCACTCCTGCTGCTTCTGTTCCCTTTCTCGCTGTGTCTCTGTCCAATAAATAAATAAAATCTTAAAAAAAAATATGTGAAAATAAAACACTGTTTACTTCTTCAATAAAATACTATACAACACTGAAAACTAATGAACAATAGTTTTACAGATGAGAGTGCCTCCAGAACATAACGTTGAAGGAAAGAGATGAGTCAGAAAAATACATACAGTGTGGTTCCACTTAAACAAAAATTAAAAAATAGACCAAACTAAACACCATTGTTCAGAAAGACAAATATGCAGTGAAACTACAAAGGAAATCATTAATATAAAATTTGGGATAGTGTTAATCTTGGGGAGAGGGGATGGAGGGAAGGCCATGTGACTGGAGAGGCACACCCAGGGGGTTCCAAAGATACTGGCAATGTTGCATTTCTTAAGCTAGGTGGTGGAAACATTTTTTTCAAGTTACATTTTAAATTCTTCACATATATTTTATATACTCTTTCATAGGGTGATAGAACAGCAACAGCAAAAAGTCAAAAGAGAAAAGAAAAACAGGGAAAGAAGGGTAAGGAGTTTGATTCAAAGGTCACTTTACTGAGCACATGCTACAGCTGTCCTATCGAGGATGCATTAAGATTCCTGTTCTGGGGAACTTATGAAAAAGCTGTGAGGCTAAGATGTAAATCGGGCACTCAACACAAAAAAGTAACGAGCGCGTGTGTGTGCAGACACAAACACACACACACTCCTGCAAAGAAGTGGGGATTGCGGTGGGTGGAGAAGTTGAGGGATCAGGAAAAACGCAAGTAGGTGGTATGTAAGCTGAGCTCTAAAGGACAGAGTAAAATTCCAGGTAACCGGAGACAGAAAGGCATCGTGGAGAGAAAACATCACCAACAGAGGGAGGGCTCTGGGAAAAGCAGAGGGGGCGGACCTGAGTCAAACCGTGCAGGGCTGCGAGAGCCCTAGGAAGCCATGCTGAGAAGTGTGGTTTTGAGTCCTCCAGGCAAGTCTGCATTTATAAGGAAGGAAGCGGCATAATTTGGCCTCTGTGCACGGATGATAATTCTAAAAAGAGTGACTTGGGCAGCCTAGAAATTTGTGGCAGGCAGATGAACTAGGAGACTATGACTGACTATTTTAGGAGGCCTGAAATTTGCCAGTGTCAGCATGAATATAAAGGGACTAAACAAGAGCCACTGAAATTCTTGTGGATGGGACACAGCAAGTACTGGGCAGACTTTGAAAAAATGTTCATGAACACTAAACTTAATAATTAATGAAGCTGATATAATGTTATATTAACAGTTAAACATTTAGTTATTATTTTGCAATTTTCTTTTTGTTTTTTTTTTGGAACAAGAAATATTTATTTTAGGTTTCAAACATTTTTAGAGGTTTTTGAAAAGCCCAGAGGCCTACCACTTATGATCATAATGCTTACTGAATAAAATGGCCCAAGTTTTTCTATACTTGGTATGAAACTCAGATACCATAAAGAAATTTACTGATACATCTGAATTCATAGAAACCTAAAATTGATAAATTTGAACACATAAAAATTTAAAACAGCTATACCACACACACACACACACACACACATACAATACGATATATAATGGTAAATCATAAACTAGGAAACATTCACATATATAACACATACAAGAGCTAATAACCTTAATATTTAAAAAGCATTAACAAATCAAAAGAACAGGCAGGGTTGTCTGAGTGTCTCAGTAGGTTAAGTGCCTGAGTTTTGATTTTGGGTCAGGTCATGATCTTGGGGTTGTGAGATCAAGCCCTATGTCAGGCTCCGTGCTGGGCGTGGAGCCTCCTTAAGATTCTTTCTCTCCCTCTCCTTCTGCCCCTCCCCCCACTCTCTTAAAAAAAATAAAAAAGAACAATGGGCAAAAGAATTATAGGAACCCAAGATGACACCCATGTTTTTAGTATAGGAGACTTGTGCTCTCTGTCTCTCTCCCTCTCAAATAAATTAAAAAAAAAAAAGAAAAAGATTTATTTGAGAAAAAGAGCCAGAGGGGAGGGGCAAAGGGAGAGGGAGAAGCAGGTTCCCTTGAGTGGGGGGTCTGATGCAGGGTTCGATCCCAGGACCCTGAGATCATGACCTGAGCTGAAGGCAGGTGGTTAACCAACTGAATCACCCAGGTGCCCCTCAAATAAATAAATACAATCTAAAAAATAAATATACAAGTAACTCTTAAAGCTCAACAATAAGAAAATAAGTAACTGGATTAAAAATTGGGCCAAAGACTTAACTGACACCTCACCATAGAAGATATACAGATGGCAAATAAGCTTATGAAAAGGTATCCCACATCACATCAGAGAAATGTAAATTAAAAGAATAGTGAGATACCACTACACACCTATCAGAATGGCTAAAATGTGCAACACGGCAACATCAAATGCTGGTAACAATGTGGAACAACAGGAACTCACTCAGTGCTGGTGGGATGCAGAAGGGTACAGCCATTTGGAAGACAGTGTGGTGGTTTCTTACAAACGAAATACTTACACCCTTACCATATGATCCAGCAACCATGCTCCTCGTGTCTACCCAAGGGAGCTAAAAACCTATGTCCACTCAAAAACCTGCACATGAATGTTCATAGCAGCTTAAATCATCATTGCCAAAACTCGAAGCAACCAAGATGTCCTTCAGTAGGGGAATGGGTATATAAGCTATGGTACATCTATCTAGACGGTGCAGTATTACTTAACACTAAAAGGAAATGAGCTATCAAGCTATCAAAGGACATGGAGAAACCTTAAATGCATATTATTAAGTGAGAGAATCCAATTTGAAAAGGTTACCTACTGTATGATTCCAACAATATGAACATTCTGGAAAATGCAAAACTATGGAAATAGTAAAAAGATCAGTGGTTGCCAGAGGCTGGAGGTGAGGGAGGGATAAACAGGCAGAACACAGTAGATTTTTAGGGCAGTGAAAATACTCTGGATGATATCATAATGACAGATACATGTCATTTTATACTTATCCATAGAATATACAATGCCAAGAGTGAATCATAATGTAAACTTTGGGTGATTATATTACAATATGATAATAATTTTATGGTATGCAGGTTCATCAACTGTAACAAACATACCAGTCTGATGAGGGATGTTGATAATGAAAGAGTATGAGAACTGCTTGTTGTGAGGAAAAACTCTCACACATGGTGACCAGAAGTGAAGTGTGGTGGTGTGAGGGTACAGGAGATACACAGGGAGTGTCTCTGTTCTTTAGAGGGAGGCTATCCATGGGGTGAGGGGTATATGGAAAATCTCTATACCTTTCCCTCAATTTTGCTGTGAACCTACAACTGCTCTAAAAGTCCTAACCCACCAAGCACTTGTAATTGGGTCTATTTCTAGGTTATCTATGTTTCACTGATTTACACACCTATCCTTATATTAAGGCCGCAGTGTCTTGATGTTTGTAGAAGTCCTGAAGTAAGGGCATGTCCTCCATCTGGCTCCTTTCTTTTTCCATACAACTTTTAGGATAAGCTTGTAAATCTTTTTCAGAAAGTCCCGTTGGAATTGTGATTGGGAGTGCATATAGATCAATTTGGGGAGAATGGAGATCTTAACAGCATTAAGTCTTTTGGCCCATACACAGTAGTAGGCTGGCTACTTATTTCTTCCTCCTAAATGCATCTGCCTTTTACTCCTTTCTTTTGCCTTAATGCACTGGCTAGAACTTCCAGTATGATATTGAATCAAAGGGGAGAGTTCCCAGTCAGAAGGATAGCATTCAGCCTTTCGCCATTAAGAATGTTAGCTATCAATTACTTCAGGTTGAGAAAGTTCCCTTCTATTCCTCTTTTGCTGCATTTTTTTTTAATCATGAAGGGAAGTTGAATTTTTATCAATTGTTTTTCCTATATACATGGAGATGATCATATGTTTTCTTTTGGTTTTGATCTGTTGATATGGTGAAATACAATGATTTTCAAGTGCTGAACCAACCTTGCATTCTTGGGATAAAGATATTGGAGTATGATTTCTTTTTTTGTATATTGCTGAGTTCACTTCACTAATATTTTATTAAAGATGTTTGCATTGGGATGCCTGTGGGCTCAGTCAGTTGAGCGTGCCAACTCTTGGTTTCAGGTCCAGGGTCATGAGATAGAGCCCGCTGTTGGGCTCCATGCTCAGCAGGAAATCTGCTTGAGATTCTCCCCCTCCCTCGGCCCCTCCCTCTGGCTCATGTTTTCTCTCAGAATTAATTAAAAAAAAAAAAAAAGATGTTTGCATCTATATTCATGGGAGATATTGGCCTGCAGTTTTCTTTTCCTCTAGAGTCTTTTTCTGGTTTTGGTATTAGGGTAATGTCAGCCTCATAGAATGAACTGGACAGCATTCTGTCTTTTATTTTCTGATAGAGTTAATGTGTAGAATTAGTTTTATTTCTTCCTTAAATATCTAGTAGAATGCATCAGTGAAGCAATCAGGGCCTGGCGATTTTACTGTGGAAAAGATTTTAGCTCCAAATTCAGTGTCTTTAATAGATGATATATGGCTACCTAGGTTATCAATTTCTTTTGAGTTTGTATCTTTAAGAAATGTGTCCATTTCCTCTGTTATCTAATTTATTGCTATGAAGTTATTCACAATGTCCCACTATTTGCTTCATAATATCTGTACGATCTATTACATCTCCTTTTCATTCCTGAAATTGGTAATTTGTTTCTTTTTTAAAATTATTATTTTTTTATTACTCTGGCTAGGGGTCTATCAGTTTTATTATTTCAAAGGTTTTCAATGATTTCATGGATTTTCTCATTGATTTCTGGTTTTCTATTTCAATGGTCTCTGTTCTGATCTTATTTTATGCCTATGCTTACCTTGGGCTTCATTTGCTTTCTCTAACCTTTGAAAAATAGAATCTTAGGTCATTGACTTGAGAGCTTTCTTCTTTTCTAATAAAAGCATTTAATTTCCCTCTAAACACTGCTCTAGCTGCATCCCCAAATTCTGATAAGAGTGTTCTGCTTTTCATTCAGTTTTAAAATATTTTGTAATTTCCCTTGGAATTTCGTTTTTGACCTACGAGTTCCTTAGAAGTGTGTTTAGGTTTCTGACAATTGTGGGGGCAGGGCAGTTTCCAGATACGTGTCTGTTACTGATTTCTAATTTAGTTCTGTGGTGATCACAGAGCAAACTTTGTATGATTTTAAAAATATTTGTTGAAGTCTGTTTTATGGCCTGGAGTATGGTCTATCTTGGTAAGTGTTCCATGTGTACTTGAAAGTATTCTGTTTCTTAGATGGAGTGTTCTGTAGATGGCCTAAGGATCTAAAGTTGATAATTAAGTCAAGTTGGTAGATTGTATTGTTCAATTCTTCCATATCCTTGCTGAATTTTTATCCACTTGCTCTATCCATTACTGATTTATAGCCGGACAGTGAGGTTTTTTTTTCCTTGCTACTCTGTGTCTCGTAATTTTTGATTGAATGCAGAACACTGTAAGGTCGCAGGGCAGTGGAGGCTACACTAAATAACAGTATTCACACCCAGAAAAACCTATGCCTCTTTCGCTGTCATGCGGTTGGAATGGGTGCTGAATCTGTCTGGTCCACAGCTGAACCGGGTCTGGGTTTTGCCATTGCTAGAGGTGACTTCAGGGCGTCACACACGCTGGAGGTTCCCCTGGCTGTGGGCTGCTGCTACCTTACGTTTAGCGCGTGGCCACAGGTGCCAGGGCTTTGTTTGTTTGTTTTCCCAGTGTTCTTGCTCCACCCTCAGCTTTAGGAGACTCTGCATCTGCTACAGAGGGAGCCTCTCTGCACTCTTGCTCCTTCCCCATCGGCAGCAGAGCTGTTGCCTACTGCTCAGTCCCACGGTGGGAGTGGAATGGAGTTCTTTGTCCTTCTGGGCTGGTCCCAGTCTTAGGCAGAGGTGGGGATTTCTCAGTGTTCCTGCATTCCTGCCCCCCAACCCCCAAATGTACAAAATACCACCTGTGTGAGGGAAGAACATCTGGGGAGGAACAGAGTTTTGTGCCCTGCTCTCAGTGGCAAGAGATCTCTGTTTTTGGGTCAGCGCAGGGCTCCTTGTCTTTTCCAAGTGGCAGAAAGCTTGCATTTACTCCCCCTCCCAAAGCAGAGGATATCTGCCCGGACCTAGGGACAGGAGAAGAGGACAGAAAAGTTTTCTGCTCTCCCTGAGAGGCTTTAAGGCATTTTGCTTCACATGAAATAAGGATTCAGGGAAGTGGCAGGATTTCAGGCCTGGGTGACATTGAGAAGGGCTCTCTCTGTTCTCAATTCCTCTATGGTTTTCCTAGTCGGTGAAAAGGGGCATGTGAATGAGGACTCACACCTCTGGTCTGAGGCTCCCGGTTACTGTAGAATGTCACACTAGCTTACTTTAAGAATCTGTTAATTTTAGCCATCTTCTTAGTGCTTTTATGGTGGCTGCCTCCTCCTGGGATGCTCCATCAAAGGTGAAACAGTTTGTGTGTCTCATAGGGGCTGGTCATTCTTTGGAATCCAGTTTACCTTGCTGCCACACAACCTATGCTATCTGAAGGGTTCGAGAAATTACTGATCTTGTAGATTATTTATCCTTTTCTTCTTGTTAGTACGGGAGCATTGTTCTTTTGCACTTCTCTACATTTCAAGGGGAAGTAGGAGTGCTGGGTGGCTCAGTTGGTTAAGTGTCTGCCTTTGGCTTGGGTCATGATCCTGGAGTCCTGGGATCGAGCCCATACTGGGCTCCCTGCTCAGTGGGGAGTCTGCTTCTCCCTCTTCCTCTGCTGCTCCCCTGCTTGTGCCCTCTCTCTCTGTTAGATGAATAAAATATTTTCAAGTGGAAAAATAAAATATTTTCAATATGGGAGTTAGGTTTTTTTTTTTTTTTAAGATTTTACTTATTTGAGAGACAGAGAGAGCACAAGTGGGAAGGGGCAGAGTGGTAGGGAGAAAGAATTTGCAGTGAGCATGGCGCCTGCCATGGGGCTTGATTCCATGACAGTGAGACCATGACCTGAGCTGAAACCAAGAGTTGGATGCTTAACTGACCGAGCCACCTGGGCACCTGGGAGTTTGGTTTTAGATGATTTAATAGTGATATTTCTTCTTTTGCTCTTTGTTGTTACTCAGATAAGGACAGTTTCTCTGGCTCCCTTCTTTGCTGGTGGCTGCTTCCTCCGGGCTCCCTGCTATAAGCTGTTAAATGGCATAAAGCCAGCAGCCAAAATCACGTTGTGATGAGTTATAAACTTGGGACAGCTTTGGCCATCCTTTATATTAGTTGCCTTGACAAACTCAGGCACCAAACCCTACTACGTAATAGCACAGGCTCAGAGGGAGTTCTGTGTGCTAGAGGTGGAGGGCAGAATTTTACTCTGAGCTGAAGTCAGATCATTCGAGAATGCTATCTCTGCCTCCAGTGGTGTGGGATTTCTTAGAGGGCTACCAGGATTATCAATGTTAAATCAACATTTGATGAATGAATGAATAAATAAATAGAGAGTGGGAGGAAAGGTAGAAAAAAGCAAGAATTGCCTATTCCAGTCCTGGGACAGGTGTTAATGAGCTAAGATTACATTTTGCACATAAGTCACAGAGAGAATATCTTTACCAAGGCCCAGGATTCAACAGAAATTATATAGGATTATAACAGCCCTTGAAGAATTTAAAATAATCTCTCCCAAATAATATAATGGACATTTTAATTTTACATTTCTGAAAGGTTTTACCATGAATCACTGTACACCAAATTAGATTCCAATGGAAGGCAGTCTCTTACCAAATATTAACAAAGTTAAAGACACATTGCCTAGTGTCAAGTAGTTGAGAGACGAGGATATTTATCCTGCATAGAACTAGCTACATGACATTTATATTTTGAGAAATAATCATTTAACCTTTTTGCCGCAGCTATCAGTCTCAACTTATTGTAAAAAACACTTGGTTAGGTTTTAAAATTGGAACTTTTAAAGCAGTATCAGGGGAATAAATTTCCAAGCGTATAAATCTGTAATACAGGATAATAACTACCACTGTCCGATCACACTTCTCAAGTCTAACCCAATACTCGAGACTCCTAAGCACGAAGATCAAGGCTAAATCGATGTATACTACAGCTGAAGACACTAAGCCGGCCGTCTCAGACAAAGAAGCACTAATTTCACATATGCCATATTGTGAAGTGACTTTTCCAACAGTGAGATATGATATAACGGTATGAGTACTAACTCAGGAGTAGAGCTTACATTTTTAAATTCCACATCTGGAGGACCACAGCCAACCAGCTGAGAAAAGGCTAAGGAGGCCATCTAACAATCCCCTAACCTAAACAAATGTGAAGGGAATTTTAGTTCAAGTCTAACTATCAAGTGAGGTTTAAATTAGGAAGTTCGGGGGCACCTGGCTGGCTCAGTCGGTACAGCATGCCACTCTTGATTTCGGGGTCATGAGTTCAAGCCCCACACTGGGTGTGGAGCCTACTTAAAAAAAAAAAAAAAAGAAAGAAAGAAAGAAATAATAAATTAGGAAATTCAGGGTTGTAGAACAGTACTTGAGTGAAGGACAGGGTGTCCATTAAGAAAAGGAGTTTTATTAACAAACGCCTGGGATTTATGCAAAGACAGGCCGACATAAGCACAGGCAATCAGGAAGTTGGAACAGACGGAAAAAAAGAGAAGAGGAAGACCCATTTCAAGGACAGAGAACACCACACAGGTGCATCACATTCTGGTAAGAAGACGGCATCAGTTATGTTTGTGACAGACAAGGTGCTGCATGTTCCAAGGCTTTGCCAACTGGCAAAGATAGGTGCCCAACAAATAGTTTTTGAAAAAAAATATGCTTTGTACCCCCACCTAGCTGGTGAGCTACTTGATCACATGCATTGTTAGATTCTCCTCTCCGTCTAGCGCAGTGCTGGGAACTTAGTATTTGCTCAAAATTCATTAGTTAATTGATTTCTCCGCCTTTGGCATCTTCAGTAAAGCACAATTCACAAGGCAGAGTCATCTTTTCAGGAACGTGTGAGCTGCCCACCCCCTCAAAACGGACAAAGGCACAGGAGAGGAGAGAGGGATGAGAAGGGTGCTAGCATCTTGCCAAATTAATGAGGGGATATATTGGTGCCCACAATGTGCTGGGAAATACAAAAACAGTCATAAGCCTGTCTCGGAAAAGCTTGAGCAAGTCTACAGGGATTAGAACAGTTGCTGAATTTATGGCACCCTGGGAACCTCTATTTGTCAAGTGCCACAGAGGCAGCCCTGACACTGGCACAGGTGAAGATGAATTTTCATTCAGAGCAGCGAGCCTTCTGACTCCATTAATCCTCAGGGTTTTGATGATGAATTTCTTTCTTTTTTTATTTTATTTATTTTCACTCTAATGCCTCCTCCCACTGCCCTGTAACAGTGTGGAAGGAACAGAACAGATGGTGCTTTACGTGGAAGCCCGAGGGCTCACGAGGATACAAAGCCTGCCCACTCTGAAATCACATGACTGCACGTGCAAGGAAAAGCCTTGATTTCCCCTGGGAGACACAGATGCAATGATGTTAGTATTCCCAGTGGAGGGAGAGGAGGGGAAGGCTAACAGGCCATTTACAAGGAAGACCACACTTACACTAATATACTCTTCAGCAAGAACCGTGTTTAATCACATAACAACAGGAGGACGGATATCTGAAGATTAAAAAACACCAAAGTGAAATAGAGGCAAGTAAGGGTTTTAGTATGCTGTTATGCAAAGCCTATTTAGAATGAACTAGTGAAGACGTACAGTAGTAGAATACTGGCCTCTAGTTAACCTGCCACTGGCTCTGACCCAGTTTTAATCGGAAGAAGCCAGGATTTACAACCTGCTTAAGGATGGAGTTTGACAACTGCTATAATCAGAAGAGCTGTCAACACAAGGACAGCTGTCAAGCCAAACTGTAATTCATAAAAAATAATAGCTAAGCCCCTAAGATATCCCCAACATTGTCTGTACTTACTGGATTTAACTATACTTACAGTTTTATGAAAGTTACAAAAATAGGCTAAGGGTCCTAAAATCAAATAAGATCAAATAAAAAAAATAGCTATGGAGTACCTATTAAATTAAAAAGGTTAAACAATACTAACTGATTAAATGAATAAAATATGCCCAGCAGTTCCCTAGCATGTAGAGTTTAATAAGTGGTTGTTATTATTATTACATGCCCAAATCCTCTTTGATGACCTTAAAAACTGGCAAAAGTCTAGTGACCTAGTAAAAAAAATCTTAATTAAAAATGAATCACTCCTATAAGTGATTATTAATGAAACTTAAAATCTTAATTTCATGAAATATTCCTGAGTTGTCAGAATATTTTAGTTTTATATATTTGTAATGTCAAAACCTCTTAACTAATGATATTACTTTAGTGTTTAATTATCTTGATTATAATATACATGGTATTTGTTTTGTTCTTTCTGCAATGAATAATATAATCTGAGAGACAGAAATAGAGGTTGTTTTACTAGATCAATTTTGGGCAGGATTCTTGAATCAGAGATAATTTTTATTAATGTCACAACTCTCAGTGAACAGAAGCAAGACTATAAAAGCACATGGATGGGCACAGATATGAATAAAGTATAGTTTTGAAAAATAGCCTTGACTCACTAAGGCAACCAATGATAAAGAATTTTAATTTATTTCTATAAAGGATTATCACCCAGAAAACAATGTCTGCTTTAAAAGGATACCAGGACTATAATTATTTATGAAATTATTATGAAAACAGAACTGGAAGTGGAATCAGAAGACCTGGACAAGTGCCTTGGCTCTGCCACTACAACCTGTATTACCCTGTCAAGGTCACTTGGCCCCTCCAGACTTCAGTTTTTCACTTGCAAATGCAGAAAACAAGGCCTAGGTCAGATTCTGTTGGAAAAGTTAAGAGATTATGTATATGAAAACACTGTCACTACCACCACCTTATATCTATCTGGGTTTGGGGCTCTTTTGTGTCTAAGCATTTTATTAGAATATTTATAAATTAAATACAGAAGAAGACCAAACTCACACATATAAATTTTCTTAAGATAAACTTATCCATATAACTAACTTAACACACAGATCAAGAATGAGATCATTATTAGAATCTCAGAAGCACTGCTGCCCTGTTAAGCCCTTCCAAATATCACCTATCTATTACCCCAAGGAAACCAGGATCCCGTTTACTAATGCTGGAGATGAGTTTTTCCTGTTTTTGACCTTTTATTTATTTATATATTTTTAAAAAGATTTTATCTATTTATTTGACAGACAGAGATCACAAGTAGGCAGAGAGGCAGGCAGAGAGAGAGGAGGAAGCAGGCTCCCTGCTGAGCAGAGAGCCCGATGTGGGGCTCGATCCCAGGACCCTGGGATCACGACCTGAACTGAAGGCAGAGGCTTTAACCCGCTGAGCCACCCAGGCGCCCCTGTTTTTGACCTTTATATAAGTGGATGCTTAGAACTCTAGTGTCTGGCATCTTGAACTCAAGAGTGTGTGAGATTCATCTGAGGTGCTGTGTGTAGTTACAGTCTTTTTAATTGCTGTATAGATTTCCATTGGAAGAATATTTTACTTGATCAGATTCTCATAATTCCTGAATCTGAAGATTTGAGTGTTTCCTCAATTACAGAAACTATCAATAAATATATCTTCAAATATTAATTCTTACCTAATTTCTCCTAGAACTCCTACTTAAAAATGCTGGACTTTATTATTTTACACTCATGGTCTCTTCCACATTTCCCTTTATCTTCTGTACTGCCTTTAGAACTACATTTCTGTTCACCATTTCCTTTTTAAACTGCCAATTCTGCACCTTAACCTATCCATTGTAAAAATTTTTTTTTTTTAATTTATCAAAGTTCATATAGTTCTCTTGCAAATTTATCTGTTCTTTCTGGGAAAGTCTTGTTTTTATGTTTTTCATCCATTGATTTTATACAAACTCCTGGTAATTTCTATCCAGTACTGAAGTTCTTCAAAGTCTAATCCTGAGGTTTACTATGTCTGCTGACAATCACTTAAGTAGATTTTGTAGTTTTGGAGTATAAGCTCATTTTCAGCAGGGCTTCTTTCTGTAGGACTTCCGTGCTGCCCTGGTTGAGGGGGTGCCCCTCAAGAAAAGTTTAACATCTGCTTTCCCAGGCCCCTCATGGTACCAGCCTGTACCCTATGGTGCAGGTTATGTTAATTTCTTCACTTGATGGATTTATGAAACAGTCAGAGTGTAAATTAAAACCCCAAACTCACATGAGATGCCCCCCACCACTCAAAATTCTGGTGAGTGGCAGGTAAGCTTCTTTGTCTTCCTTACACTGTTGGGCCAACTTTTTCTAATGTAATTACTTTTTAAAAAAAGATTTTATTTCTTTATTTGAGAGACGGTGATAGAGGGTGATAGAGCAGGAATGAGCAGTAGCTGGGAGGAGAGGGAGAAGCAGGTTCCCAACTCAGCGGGAAGCCTGACATGGGGCTCAATCCCAGGACCCTGGATCATGACCTGAGCTGAAGGCAGATGCTCAACCAACTGAGACACCCAGGAGCCCCCATTTTTTTTTTTTTTTAATGGAGGGTATAGCCCTTTGAATGTCTGGCTTATGTGCAGGGTCTCCATTCCAATGCCTCATTATTTCTCATTCAGGAGCATCCTTTCCAGTGGCACCACTGAAACCCAAGCCCATAGCTTTCCCACTTAGATGTGGTGTTAGCTCACACAATTACCATTATGATTGTCTCATCCTTGCATTTTGGGTGGGAGTTCAAGACACCTAAGTCTGGGGACATTCTTTCACCTTTAAAGAAGATTTTTGGTGTATTTTATCTAGCAAATGGTAGGTGCTTAAAAATATTTGTTGAATGAATGACATATAATTAAGAAAGTAAGTCATATTCACAATACTAATAGAGCCTATGATATGATTTCAAGCAATTTAAAATTAATTTTCAGATAAATTATACATAACACTCAATGTCTCTTCCATATATATATATTATATATAATCTCCAAATAGAGAAGTTATTAAAGGGCTTATAGGAAAACCTTTCTATCCCATGCTTGTATCCTAGCCCTGCAATTCCTCTTCCCTCAGGCAAGCAACACCGGCTTTTTGTGTATTCTTTTTTTTTTTTAAACATTTTATTTATTTATTTGACAGACAGGGATCACAAGTAGGCAGAGAGGCAGGTGGAGAGAGACAGAGAAGCAGGCTCCCTGCTGAGCAGAGAGCCCAATGTGGGACTCGATCCCGGGACCCTGGGATCATGACCTGAGCTGAAGGCAGAGGCTTTAACCCACTGAGCCACCCAGGCGCCCCTTTGTGTATTCTTCTGAGGTATCTTCTGCAGTTACTAGCAAATACGCACAGATGTATTTATGGTAGCACACTATATACACTGTTCTGCACCTTAATCCTTTCACTTAACAATGTATCTTAGAAAATTTTCCATATTAGTATATAAATAAAATACAGCTTATTCTGAAGCCTATCAGGAAGACCTTTGGAAAATTCCAATCCTGTTGCTATTTAAGAAATGCATTTTGGCGTATGTCAAGCTTAAATGGACACATTCCCACCTCCACAGAGGTGCTCACGCTGCATGGTTAGCTACGGATGATGGTGACTCGTCTACATTTTCAGGGGCGCATTCAGTCTGCCTTAGCTGTGTCTACAGTTTCTGGATGGAGAACGGAAGGAAAGCACAACCCAAGCCATAGAGAAGGCACTAAAAATATCTGAATGGTGGATGAAACAGGAAAGAAGGGGATGAAAATAAGAACTGGGTTATTAGCAGAGGATGTGGCTACACTGGCAGGGGGTATCTCTCTAAGCAAAGCAATGAACTCTGACCTAATGGCAAATATTTTGGAGTAAAAGAAGTTTGCTTCTTGAAATCAGACATCAGGAAAAAGGGGTAGCCCTGAACTTTGCACTGAAAATGCCATAATCACTGTGAAGTTTCTTCCTTCCCCTAATTATCTGTGCTTGTCTGACTTAGGCCTGCTTGTCCCAAACTGCCATCACAACTGTGGATGTGGCTAAGAAAAGTTTTTTCCTGGGTCAAAAATTAGGGTTTAGAAGAGCCAGCTCTTGGTGAAACTAGAGGCGCTAAATGCCAGGATAATCACATAAATGTGTTTGACGAGTGAGCGGTAAGTGCTGTGTAAAGACGCAAGGGAAGGGACTTGCTTTTGTCTCAATTCCTGTAAATCTAGAGATGTGGATTTGAATTTCCAGCTCCGTTAGGTAGGTTTATTAACTTCTTTTTTCCTCATTTACAAAATGGGGAAACCACAGCACTATTTTTTAAAAGATTTATCTATTTATTTACTTATTTATTTGAGAGTGAGAGTGCACAGGTGCACACTCACAAGCAGGGGGAGGTGCAGAGGGAGAGAGAGAGGAAGAATCTCAAGCAGACTCCCTGATGAGTGTGAAGCCGCACTCGGGGCTACTCCCATGCCCCTGAGATCATGATGCGACCTGATACCAAGAGTCGGAAGCCTGACCAACTGAGCCATCCAGGCGCCCCACCACACCCTGTTTTAGAGGGCTGCTTACAGATGGGGCCTAGAGCTTACTTTCCTGTATACTGCATTGTATACGTACATTTTTAATGATTCACCTCTCAAAGGTATTTGATAACATAAAATACGTATATATGTATCAAGGTGTGTGTGTGTGTGTAATTTTAATTAAATATTTTAAGTATGGCATACGGAGGAATATAAAGGCTAATAAAACAAATTTTTGGCTATGACAAGTAATGCTGCAATAAATGTTCTTAATCATGTCTTATCACATCCATGCCCAGGAATATTTCTAGGTTATATAAAGAGAAGTGGAACTGTTGGGTTGTAGGGTATGTGTACCTTCAATTTCACTAAATTTCGCCAAAGTGATCTCCCAGGTGGTTGTGACAGTTGATACTCCTCGTTACCAAAGTATGAGTGTTCCTGTTGCTCCACGTCCTCATACTAGTATTTGTAGATGTTTACTTGTCGCCAGTCTGACCAGTGTCAAGTTACATCTAAATGTCATAATCTGCATCCAATGATTATGGCTGGGAGACGGTTCTCCAAGGGACTCTTCGTGATTCTGTACCTCTTGAGAACAAACGTAATGACAGCTTCTGTTCCAGACTCTTTTTCAAGGATGTGTGTAGTGAACAGCCTTGGACAATGGAGGGGGTGTTTCCTTTCAGGGTAGATTCCTTTTTTTTTTTTTAAAGATTTTATTAATTTGTGAAAGAGAAAGCACAAGCTCCAGCATGAGTGGTGGGCAGGGGGAATGGCAGAGAGAGGGAGAAGCAGGCTCCCCTCTGACCAGGGAGTTGGATGACGCAGGGCTTAATCCCATGACCCTGGGATCACGACCTGAGCCAAAGGTAGACACTTAACCAACTGAGCCACCCAGGCGCCGCTAAGCTCAGGATTCCCAAGGTATGATATACTGTGTATGTGTTATCTACCTGGGCTGTTCTGCTTAGGTCCCACGGAACTCAAAAGGAAATGACACAAACATCAAGTTCATACTGCTTGCTGTACTGAGTAACAGTCTTGTGTTTTTTGCCAGAACCCAGGAAACTATGTTGGGCTAACTTGTGAGTTTGTAAGCAGGGTATAATCGCAGATTAGTCATAGTTCTTGAGAGTGATGAGTGGGGCGAGCATCTTTTCTTGCTGTTTATTCGATATTTGGCTCTTCTCATCTGTGAACTATCCATTTTGGGGGTCTATTTTTCTATTTGATTGTCTTTCTTATTGGCTAGGTATATGTTCTTGATATAATCTGAATAACGATCTTATGCAGGTTATTTGCATTTCAAATACCTTCTCCCAGTCTGTGCCTTGCATTCTTACTTTGCTCATACTATCTTTTGTCTAACAGAAGTTTAAAATTTCAATGTACTTATCATAATTTAAATTATGATTTGTATTCCTGAATGTTTTCTTTCTTTCTTTTTTTTTTTTTTTTAAAGATTTTTTACTTATTTATTTGACAGAGAGACACAGCAAGAGACTAAACACAAGCAGGGGAGTGGGAGAGGGAAAAGCAGGCTTCCCGCTGAGCAGGGAGCCCTGATGTGGTGCTCGATCCCAGGACCCTGTGATCATGACCTGAGCCGAAGGCAGAGGCTTAACGAATAGCCACGCGGGTGCCCCAATAAGCCATTATTTACCCCATTCATCTAAAAGTTTTTAATTTTGCTTTTCTTTATATATGCATTCAATTTACCTAAAACCGATTGATGTGTATGGGGTGCATTGTTCGGTTATCTACTGTTGTGTAACAAACTACTCAAAATCTAGTGGCTTAAATACAACAATGTATTATTTTTCATAATTCTGTGGGTTGAACAGCTAGTTCTTTTGCTTCAAGGAACTAATTTTTAGTTTGTTGATTTTCTCTATTGTTTTTTGATTCTCTATTTCATTTATTTCTACTCTAATCTCTATTATTCTTTCTGCTTTCTTTAGGCTTTGTTTGCTCTTCTTCTCTAGTGTCTTAAAGTGGAAGATTAAGTTAGTTACTAATTCAATATTTTTCTTCTTTCTTAACATAGACATTTACAGCTATAAATTTCTCTGCAAGCACTGCTTTAGCTGCACTCCGTAAGTTTTGGCATGTATTATCTTCATTTTCATTCATCCTAAAGTATTTTCTGATTTCTCTTTATTTCCTCCTCCTTGACCTACTTGTTATTTAAGAGTGTGTTGATGAGTTTCCTCATATTTGTGAGTTTCCATGTCTTGACATCTAATGTCATTCCACTGTGGCTGGAGAACATACACTGTACTATTTCTATTCTTTTAAATTTATTGAGTTGTTTCATGGCCTTCAGATTGCATATCCTGAAGAATGCTCTATGTGCACTTGAAAAGAATATATATTCTGTTGTTGGATGGAGTGTTTCTTACAAGTCTGTTAGATCTGGTTGGTTTATAACGTTGTTCAGGTCTTCCATTTCCTTGTTCACCTTCTGTTTAGCTGTTCTATCCATTACTAAAAGTGGGGTGGGGAATCTCCAACTATTATTTTTGAAATGTCTGTTTTGAGTTTTTTCTTTAGTGGTTGCTCTAGGGTTCACCACATAAGTGGTTTAAGTCCAGCTTCAGATTTATACAGTGATATATAGAAACATTACTCCCATATATCTCTGTTCCATTTTCCCTCTTTTGGTGGTAGTGTTCTTATACCTGTTACATCTATTAATGTTACAAATCCAACAAGATATTATTACAATTACTTTAACATCTGTAGTTACTTCCTTAACCCACTGTTACTTTGTTCTCATCCATCTCCTTTGGGCAGTTATTGGCAAATATATTATACTTGTATATGTTATGGGCCCAATAATACATTATATACATATTATTTTAGACATCACTTTTTAAAATCAGTTAAAGAAAGAAAGGAGGAAAAAAGTGTGTATTTATACTGTTTTTTTTTCCTAACTATATAGTTGTATTTATGAGTGCTCTTTATTTTTTCATATGGATTTGAATTACTTTTGGGGTCATTTGCTTTTAGTGGAATATTTTCCTTTAGTTCTTCATGTCAGGTCTGTCAGCAACAAACTCTCTCAGTTTTTGTTATCTGGGAAAGACTTTAATACATCTTCATTTTTGAAAGGCAGCTTTGCTAGATATAGATTCCTTCTGTTTCCATAAATAGATATTCAAGGTCAGAACACGGTGGAATAACATATTGAAAGTGCTCAAAGGAAACCACTCAACTGGGGCACAAATTATCCTACAAACCAACCCAAATTGTGGCTTCTTTAGAGCTCCATGTTTGGTACTTGTTCGTACTGATGAAGGCTCCTCCCGGATGTAGTGTTCTCCTATGCTCTCCACTACTCTTGAGACTACCCTTAGCCTTGAACTTCTCCAGGCTCTACTGCAAATGAGGTCAGTTCCTTTGGGAAGAGATTAGGAGCTGTTTTATAGTGTGCTTCTCCCCCTAGGAAAAATCTCTGAGCCAGATTCTAGAGCTGGGAGTGGGGACAGCAGCAAGCTTCTCTTTGAGTGACACCCTTCCTCCCCCTGCTCTAGGAGTTGGTGCTTGGTGGCAGTGTCGGGGCAGCCTGGTTTGCCTCTTGCAGCACGGAGCCATTACACCTTGCGAGCCAAGACAAGGGTGATCAGGGCCTCAGTACTGTCAGTGTACCACATCCAAGCCTCCATTTCATGAGGGGATGCTGGACAGAATAAGGGAGCCTCCATCTCCTGAATGCACTTGCCCAGGACTTAGCTCTTTATATTTATGTTCTACTTTTTGATATATAATCAGGCCACGGACGTTTCCTGGCATTTCTAGTTTATTATGAGTTTTTATCAAAACAATCATATTAGCTAACATTTACTGAGTACCTACAAGGTGCTGGACATTGTCCTAAGCACTTCACACAGATTAGCCCATTATATGTTTATAGTATATCTCTGAGGTTATTATTATTACTCCTATCTCACCATAAGTAAACAGATGCACTGAAGTTATTAAATAATCTGTCCAAGTTCAGTAGCAGAACCAGAGTTTGAATCCACAAGTCTGGCTTAAGAGCCTAGGGTCTTAATCACTTTTGTGTATTGCTTCTTTATATTGCATTCTGTACTGAAGTTCCTCAATTGCTTTTTCTGCATCTGATTTTATTTATTTGATAGAGAAAGAGATCACAAGTAGGCAGAGAGACAAGAGGAGAGAGAAGAGGAAGCAGGCTCCCCGCTGAGCAGAAAGCCCGTCCATCCCAAGACCCTGAGATCATGACCTGAGCAAAGGCTTAACCCACTAAGCCCCCCAGGCACCCCTTTGCATCTGATTTGACCAAATGGTTTTCAACAAATTTGTTGTGGCAAACTACAGTAATAAATGTTTAAACTGTTAAATCATCTTTGAATTCCCAGGATAAATTCAACTTGATCATATCTTTAAAAAAATACGATGGATTTCATTTGCTAATATTTTATTTAGGATTTTCATATATATGTTCAAATGTGAGACTGACTGTGCTGGTTTTGGTACCCAGGTTATCCTAGCTAAACTCAGATAGAAGTTGGGCCATGCATTTGGTGATATTCCATCTTCATTATTAGGCTGACAAATACAGTTAGCATTAACAGCTAGCACAATAGTTTAGACTCCTAGACAACCGAGTGAGGTTTCTGACACCCAAGCAAATGCTAACAAGCAGTGAACAAAAATGTCCAGGGGCATCTGGCTCATTTACTACTGAATAGTGGTCTAGGATGGGCAAAACTGGCAAAAGAGCCTAATGTATTTATTCTGTTTCCCGAAGTCTGAAGGTGGTTGATCCTTAATCTGATTTAAATATTGATGGTTGTCTTTTACTCAACCATATTCACGCCCAAATAGAATAAAAGTAAGGATATTTTACCTAGTGCTTTATTTACAAAATACCTCAATATCTTATACCTCACTGAATCTACCCAGTACTCTGTAAGAGCCACATTATGTCCATCTTACAGATTATCTTCTATTTTATAGGTAAGTTAAGTGAAGATTACTCAACTAAGCTAATCAGTAAGTGAAATGAGTTAAAAAATCAAATCTATTTTTCTTCACTTCAATTACATCAAGAAAAGTATTTCTTGTAGGAGAGACTGGAGCTCCTACAGTGATGATAACTAGCACCTCAGTTGTCACTGACAGTACCAAGAATGAAATAATGAATTTTCAAAGGGGGACTGGAGAAACCTCCATTTCTGTTGATGGTATAGAAAGGCTCAATTTACTATGAATGTTCCCTTAAGAATTTTAATGAATCTCCAACTTTAGAAGTTATTAATATATTTTTAAACAAAAAATTAGTGTATTTCTGCTAGTGACCATTTTCCTTTTTATATTTGTTTTTATATTATTTCTTAAAATTCAAGTATAATTAATAACAGTGTTATACTAGTTTCAGATATACAATATGATAGTTCAACAATACTATACATTTCTCAGTGTTCATCAAGGTAAGTATAGCCTTAATCTCTTTTACCCATTTCACCAACTCCCACAACATCCCCACCTCCCCTCTGGCAACCACCAGTTTGTTCCCTGCTGTTGTTATTTTTTAAAGCAGGTTCCAAGCCTAGCATGGAGTCCAACATGGGGCTTGAACTCACGACCCTGCGATCAAGACCTGAGCTGAGATCAAGAGTCTGAGACTTGACCGACTGAGGGACCCAGGTGCCCCTGTTCTCTGTACGGGAGTCTGTCTCTTTTTTCCTTTGTTTCTTAAGTTCTTAGTTTCTTAAATGAGCAAAATCATATGGCATTTGTCTTCCTCTGACTGACTTATTTCACTTAGCATTATACCCTGTAGGTTTTCCCATGTCGTTACAGATAGCAAGATTTCATTCTTCTTTTGTGGCTGAGTAGTATTTCCTAGTGTGTATGTGTGTGTATACATAATACACATATATACCACATCTTCTTCATTCATTCACCTAACAATGGACACTTGGGTTGCTTCTGTATCTTGGGTATTATAAATAATGCTGCAATACATATAGGGATGCATATCTTTTTGAATTATTGTTTTCATTTTCTTTGGGTAAATATACAGTACTAAAATTACTGGATCAAATGCTAATTCTATTTCTATTCTAATTTTCTAAAATTCTAAATTTCTAAAATTCTAATTCTATTCCTCTGTTGAGGAACCTCCATACTGTTTTCCACAGAGGCTGTACCAACTGACGAGGCATTTTTCTAAGCACTACATAGAGTTGGACAAAGTTGAAATAAACAAATAGAGAAAACTTTCTATTATGATTATTAATAATCTGGAAATATCTTACCGTAATGTAAAGCTGTCTGACCTTCATTATCCTGTAAAAGAAACAAATAGCACAGTTTAGAAGTCTACATTATTACAGAAGTATGAAAGTACGTAAGCTACAGCAAATATATCCGATGCTGAAGCTCTGTAGGTTTATTAGACACAGTTCTGTAAGCCTTCCAGTGACGTCGGACCAAGCTCTCTACCGTGGAGAACAGGAGGTTGCTGAATGGCAACCTGAGCATCACAGCAGCTACAGCAGAGTCCCAGGACAACGGGCTGCAGATATGAAACCAAAGGGAACCTCTTGGCAGCCTGGTCACTCACTTAGTGGTAAAAAACAAAACAAACAAAAACAAAAACCTGACACTGTATATCCTTTATCTTGGTTAGTGTTATAATGTTTTTTTTCTAAGTTTATCGCCAAATCTAAGAAGTCTGCGAATTTATCATAAAAGTGGTTCTGGGGCACTGGGTGGCACAGTCAGTTAAGCAGCTTTCTTCAGCTCGGGTCATGATCTCGGGGTCCTGGGACTGAGTCCTGCATCAGGGTCCCGGCTCGGCGGGGAGTCTGCTTCTCCCTCTGCCCCTGCCCCTCCCACCACTCATGCTCTCTCTCATAAATAAATAAAATATATTTTTTTCAAACAGATTTTTATTTATTTATTTGACAGATCACAAGTAGGCAGAGCAGCAGGCAGAGAGAGAGGAGGAAGCAGGCTCCCTGCGGAGCAGAGAGCCTGATGCGGGACCCGATCCCAGGACACTGAGATCATGACCTGAGCCGAAGGCAGAGGCTTAACCCACTGAGCCACCCAGGTGCCCAATAAATAAAATCTTAAAAAAACTTAGTAGCTTTTTAATCCCCTTTCAAATAGTCACAAACTCCAGGCTTGTAATATTATCAAATATCACCAGATCAATTATCATAAAGAAATGTGATTTCAAAGCACACAAAGTCCTAGAAATTAAGAAAGTCAAAAGTTCCCACAGATAATTCCAATAGTTCAGTTCATTTTTTTTATTCTTTTAAAACCAAGATATTCTAACTATATATACTAATTATTTTTTTTTAAGATTTTTATTTATTTATTTGACAGATCACAGGTAGGCAGAGAGGCAAGCAGACAGAGAGGAGGAAGCAGGCTCCCTGCTGAGCAGACAGCCGGATGGGATGCGGGGCTCTATCCCAGGACCCCGGGATCATGACCTGAGCCGAATGCAGAGGCTTTAACCCACTGAGCCACCCAGGCGCCCCCTATATATACTAATTATAGCACAACATTAAGTACCTTTTAGCAATGCTGCCTCTTGAGAGCAGGTGATCATATTAATTAGCAACAAATAAATCAGGATTAAGAAAGAAGTAGAATTTAGCAGGCAATTTGATATTCATTTAGTAATATGCATAGTCACTATTGTGCCCCTGGTAATTAAGAATAAATGCTTAATTATTGTGAATACCTGGGAAAGGGTGATATTATGACCTATCATATTTTCTTTGAGATCTCTGTGTCATGGGTATTGAGACCAGCAAACCCCTTCAGGGCAACTTACTACTTTCCTTTTAAAACTTTGGGTTTTAAAAATTTTATTTTATTTTAAGACTTACAATTTTGTTTCTTAGCTGTATTTGTTTGGGCTCCTGGAGAATTATCTTGCCTTTTTTTTTTTTTTTTTTTAAATAAGCTCTGCTATGCATTTAAAGGGATGCTTGTTATATTTTATTCTGCATTGCTGGGTGTTTTGTGGTGGGAGAATTTTCAGATTATTTACTAGTCTGGAATCTTACAGGAAAAGGAAATCCCTTAACCTTTAAGACATAGTTCAGCTTCTTCAGGAAACCTCCCCAACTCCTCAGGTGGGGTTAGGGGGCACTTTTCTACTACTGGGCAGAGCACACTATATGTACTTACCTGTCTCCTCCACTAAGACATTAAACTTCTTGCAGGCAAGTACTATGTGTTTTACCCAGTTTCTATCACAGTACCTTGCATATAGGGGGTGTGATGTATAAATGTTCATGAAATGAGAGAATGAATATATTACTTTAATCTTTCCTCATTCATTTATTCTTTAATTTCTTGACCTACCTTTTTTCTTTTACCTGAATTAAAAAAAAAGTCCCCACATAATTCCTAAAGTGTGACGTGTAATACCAGATACAGTAATGCAATGAGGGACTAACCAATGATGAACAAGAGATTCAGCTGACTGTTAACTAAGTGCTAAATGACTACTATATTCAGTTTGATTTCTAGATTCTTTCTTGTCTATATGTGTACACAGCAAACTGGTCTCTCTTGAATTTATAGATTATTTCTCTCCCCACATGTATTCTGCACTTATCTTTTCTTACTTTATTTTGATCACATATCCATTTTATTAATGATTTTTCTTTAAGGACTTAGTTTTCTTCTGTCTCCAGACTGTGTACCCTATCAAATATGAGAAATATATTTAATTTCACCAAATGAATATTCACCAAATACTCACCAAATATTTTCACTAATGAAAATATTAAAGATTTTGTTCACAACTGATATACTGGAAACTTTATTTTATCCCTTTAACATTAAGCCACCAATAACACTACTGTTTCCTATAAATAAAACTTTGTGGCCGAGTCTGCTTTTTTTCCTACTGCTAAAAGCAGTTTATTAAACTGAATTAAGAGCGGTATTCTAAGTCAAGATACACATATTTTACAGGTAACATATTTACAGCTAACTTCATATTCAATGGTGAAAAACAGAGCTTTTCCTCTAAGATCTGGAATAAGACAAAGATGTCCACTCTCACCATTTTATTCAACACAGTACTAGAAGTCCTAGCTGCGGCAATCAGACAAGAAAAAGAAATAAAAGGCATCCAAATTGGTAAGGAAGATGTGAAACTGTCACTATTTGCAGACAACACTACCTACAGACAAACCTAAAGACTCTACCAAAAACTACTAAAAATGATAAGTGAATTCAGTAAAGTTGCAGGATATAAAATTAATATATGTAAATCTGTTGCATTTCTATACACTAATAATGAAGCAGCACAAAGAGAAATTAAGAAGGCAATCCCATTAATAATTGTAACAAAAGGGGGCGCCTGGGTGGCTCCATCGTTTAGTGTCTGCCTTTGGTTCAGGTCATAATCCCAGCATCCTGAGATGGAGCCCCACATCAGGCTCCCTGCCAGGCGGGAAGCCTGCTTCTCCCTCTCTTACTCCCCCTGCTTGTGTTACCTCTCTCGCTGTGTCTCTGTCAAATAAATAAATAAAATCTTTAAAAAAGAATAATAATTGTACCAAAAGGATAAAATACGTAGGAATAAACTTAATCAAGGAGGTGAAAGATCTATACTTTGAAAACCATAAAACACTGATGAAAGAAATTAAAGAAGACACAAACAAATGAGAAGATATTCCATGTTCATGGACTGGAAGAACCAATATTGTTAAAATGTCCATACGACCCAAAGCAATCTACAGATTCAATGTAATCCTTATCCTTAAGTAATAACAGCATTTTTTCTTACAGAATGAGAACAAATAATCCTAAAATTAATATGGAATTACAAAAGAGCATGAATAGCCAAAGCAATCTTGAGAAAGAACAAGACTGAAGGTATCATAATCCCAGATTTCAAGATATACTACAGAGCTGTAGTAACCAAAAGAGTAAGGTACCGGCACAAAAACAGACACATAGAGCAGCAGAACAGAGCAGAGAGCCCAGACATAAACTCATGCCTATATGGCCAATTAATCTATGACAAAGGAGGCAAATAGTCTTTGATAAATGGTGCTGGGGAAACTGGACAGCTACATGCAAACGAGTGAAACTGAAGAACTTTCTTATCCCACACTCAAAAATAAACAAAATGGGCTAAACAACTAAATAGGAGACCTGAAACCATACAACTCCCAGAGGAAAACACAGGCAGTAATTTCTCTGACATCAGCCTTAGCAATATTTCTCTACAGGCAAGGGAGACAAAAGCAAAAATAAACTATTGGCACTACATCAAAATAAAAAGTTTCTACACAGCAAAGGAAACCACCAATAAAATGAAGTGGCACCCACTGAACAGGAGAAGATACCTGCAAATGATATATCCAATAAGGGATTAATACCCGAAAAATAAAGTCAAGGAATGAAAAAGACAGGAATAAAAGGTACAGTATAGGGAATATAGTCAAGGACATTGCTATATCATTGCAGGGGGCAGACAGAAATGGTAGCTACACTTGTGGCGAGTGCAGAGAAGTCGAATCACTGTGTTGTATACCTGAAACTAATGTAACATTGTGTGTCAACTATACTCAAAAACAAACAAACAAAAAACCCCGACATTTTGCTGGAAAACAAGAGTAGTGTTTTTTTTTGTTTTGTTTTGTTTTTAAGAATTTATACAACTCAATCCCCTGAAACAAATAATCTAATTAAAATGGACAAAGGACCTGTATGGCCAACAGACACATGAAAAAGATGCTCAAGATCACTGATCATCAGTAAAATGCAAATAGAAAGTCACAATAAGGGGTGTCTGGGTGGCTCAGTCGGTTAAGCATCCAACTCTCGATTTCGGCTTAGGTCACGATCCCAGGGTTGTGAGATCGAGCCCCACACCAGGTTCCGCACTCAGCACAGAGTCTGCTTAAGATTCTCTCACTCTCCCTCTGCCCTGCTCTCAAAAATATAAAATAAAATAATAAAAATAAATAAAAAAAATTAAAACCCGATAATAAGATATCATCTTACACCTGTCAGAATGGCTAGAACCAAAAAGACAAGAAATAACAAGTGTTGACAAAGCTCTGGAGAAAAAGGAACTCTTATGCACTGCTGGTGGGAATGTAAATTGGTGTGGCCACTGTGGAAAACAGTATGGAGGTTCCTTAAAAAATTAAAAATAGAAATACCATAAGATCCAGTAATAGTACTGCTAGGTATTTACCCAAAGAAAAGAAAAACATTAATTTGAAAAGATATGTGCACCCCTATGTTTTTGCAACATTATTTGTAGAAGCAACATTTTTTATATAGAACATTATTTATAGGGAAGCAACTCATGTGTCCACTGACAGATGAATGGATAAAGAAGATATGACATATACATATGTACATACATGCATACATACATACATATACACTAGGGAGTATTATTCAGCCATAAAAAGAATGAGATCTTGCCATTTGGGACAACATGGATGGACCTAGAGGGTATTATGTTAAGTGAAAAAAATCACAGAAAGGCAAATGCAGTATGATTTCACTTATATGTGGAATCTAAAAAACAAAACAAAACAAACAAACAAACAAAAAAACAAACCATACTCTTCTTAAATACAGAGAACTGGTGATTGCCAGAAGGGAGTTAGGTGGGGAACATGTCCAATAGATAAGAAAGCTTAAGGGGTATAAACTTCCAGTTTAAAAAAAAAAAAAAAGTCAGGGAGATGAAAAGCACAGCATAGGGAATATAATAAAAAATAAAAGATGTGGGGTCCCTGGGTGGCTTAGTGGGTTAAAGCCTCTGCCTTCGGCTCAGGTCATGGTCTCAGGGTCCTGGGATGGAGCCCCACATCGGGCTCTCTGTTCAGCAGGGGCCTATTTCCTCCTCTCTCTCTGCCTGCCTCTCTGCCTACTTGTGATCTGTCAAATAAGTAAATAAAATCTTTTAAAAAAATAAAAAAATAAAAAATAAAAGATGTAAATTTACAGGCATAGAAATAACATGCTTCCTAGATGTTCTCTGTGAGCAGAAAATTCTGAGTATTGCCAGATTTCTATTTTTGTGACCATAGTGATACTGATACTCTAATTCAATTCAGGCTTGATCTATCATCTCTACCAATATTAGTTATAAAGATATAGCAGTAAGGCAGCACAAACCATTGAAATCATCAGAGCTACATAGAAGGGATGGATTTTCCCATGTGTCTAATGAGACATGCTGTTCTTATCCAGTAACTTGATATTTAAAATATAAATTTTATTTTAAAAATAGTATTTCAAGTGAATACATGGTAAGGGAGGCACACAAGAAAATCAGTAGTGAAAAATCAGAAGTATGATAAAAATTATGAGTTAGTAATTTAATTTTGGGTAATTTTTAATATTTCTAAGCTTGGAATGTACTACCTTTTTTTTTTTAAGATTTTAAAAATTTATTTATTTGACAGACAGAGATCACAATTAGGCAAAGAAGCAGGCAGAGAGAGAGGAAGGGAAGCAGTCTCCCTGCTGAGCAGAAAGCCCGATGTGGGGCTCGATCCCAGGACCCTGGGATCATGACCTGAGCCAAAGGCAGAGGCTTTAACCCACTGAGCCACCCAGGTGCCCCTGTACTACCTCTCTTTACGAGATCTGTGACTCTATAAAAGAATATGATTAAAAGTATTCTGACAATTTAGAATATTGAAAATGTATGTGATGATTATTTTTCTAAGAATTTTTCTGGATACATGAATTAAGCCTTCAATTTAAGGTGACAGGTATCCTCCTGTCTTTCCTGGGAGAAAAAAAGTAGGTACAGTAATACTTCATTTAACTTGAATCTTTACAGAGTGAAAAACCTGTCAGGAGGCTTTTCAAACAATTGGAATATTACCCTTTGAACATACAACCTGTAGAAGAGAGAAAAAGATAAAACAAGATGAAACCAGAGAGGGAGACAAATCATAAGAGACTCTTAATCACAGGAAACAAAACGAGGATTGCTAGAGGGCAGGGAGGTGAGGGGATGGGGTAACTGGGTGATGGGCATTAAGGAGGGCACGCGATGTAATGAGCTGTGCGTGTTATACAAGACTGATGAATCCCTGACCTCTACCTCTGGAAGCAGCAACACATTGTATGTTAATGAACTGAATTAAAAATAAATAAATAAAAATAAAAACACCACCCCTATAAATCTCCTAGAGTACCTTACTTCTTATCACTCTGCATGAAGAACATGGAAGATAATTGAACCTACTCTTGAGTTAGAGTTATCGTCATAAATGCATGATGGCCCTCAATGATGTCTGGCAGCAAGTAAACATCTGGGAATACAAGTGAACGAAAACATCCTTTTTTCCCATTTTTAAAGAAACTTAAGTACAGTTGATACGTAATCAGTTTCAGGTGTATAGAACAGTGTTTCTGTATTTACATACATTATGAGATGTTTATCACAAATGAAGTCCCGTCCCCACACAATGCTATCGCAGTATTACTGACTACTCTCTACGCAGCTCTTTCCTTCCCAGTGACTGATTTATGTCAAAACCAGAAGCGTGTACCTCTTAATTCCCTTCACCTGTTTCACTCATTGCCTGCAGCTCTCTCCCCTCTGGCGACCGTCAGCTTGTTCTCTGACTCTATGCATCTACTTCTGTTTTGTTTCTTCACTTGCTCTTTTCGATTCCACACGAGTGACAGCAGGTGACATTCATCATTCTCTGACTTATTTCATGTAGTGTAACGTCCTCTAGGTCCGTCCCTGTTGCTCATCTGGCAGGATTTCCTCCTTTCTCGTGGCTGAATAATATTCCACTGCACATATATACCACATCTTCTTTGCCTATTCGTGTATCGATGGACACCTGGGTTGTTTCCCTATCACGGCTATTGTAAATAATGCTGCAGTAAACATAGGGGTGCATATATCTTTCCAAATTAGTGGAAAAACATCATTTATTATACATGATATTATATAAATGGTGCCTTCTTAGGACATGAAGCTATAGAAATCTATTTGGACTTTCATTAAATGACCCCAGACTACTTTTGCTTTTCACCTATTTTTACCTTAGTGTTTTTTTTTTTAAACAGCTTTTCCTCGTCACAGGATTATCAAATATCCTTTATTACTGACAATGTGCCTCAACTCCTAACATTTTTTACTTCTGCCGAGGGCTGGTGATCAGATCCGTAAGTTCAAGTGGTGTCTAATATTAGGAAGCAGTCTCTGAGTGCAGGACTGGTAATGGTATTACATGATCTGCTGTAGACTCTGTCACACATCTGTATATTCCATTTTATCTTGAGTATCCAACTACATTCTCTTGGTCAGTGATTTTCATCGTATGTGTATTTTTCATACTCTGAGGGGGTCTGTGTGCGGGGAATCCGGAGTGGAAGTAACTGAGGCAAACGGAAAAGCTCTGGCTGAGAAGGGGACCAACCTGGAGCCCCTTAACACTTGGCACCAGCTGCCAGCGCCGTCACCAGAAGGGACCTCCCAGGCGGAGCTTGAAAGTCACTAGAGACCTGAGGATGCTGGGTTCATGAGCCTTGGGAGAAGTCAGGTGTCACTGTCTGACTTGCTCTCTTCCTGCCTCTGGACACTCATCTAATCCTCCACACAACGGCGGAATGTGACAAGAAAATGCCTGAAAGGAGAACAAGCAAAGGCAGAGTGTACTGATTACTCATCCCTTGTAAGGCAAATGCACGGATTCACAGCTACACAAATGTTCTTGAGAACAGGTCTGTTTTTGGAACTGAAGCTGAGATGACTGCTCTGACTTCAACCTGCTAGGGAAACTGCTAGAGAGACGGACGGGAGGCAAAGAGGCAGAGTGCGAGGGAGCAGCTGAGAGGAGGGGATGGACGACGTATCTGCCGCACCCACAAGGTGGTCCTCTTAGGTTCACTTAATGCTCAGACTCCTACACCTGAGCACACCTGGCATCAGTGTATTCAGGATTTCAGACAGAGACCATTCAGAACTTGCTAGCAGGGCAGTGTCTGATGGCGGCTTCGCATAGTTCACGTGACAGCTCGCCTAGCCATCTAGGAGTTACCTCTTCTCTAAGGAGATACAGCTCACATGTGAGGAGAAGAAATCCATCAAAGTAGGTGCGGGATCTACCCGGACTTAGAAGCCCTGCTGTCTTATAGGAGCCACTGTCTTGGAAACAATAGCATCTAGGGTTGCACAGCGGCTATGCCGATTATAAGAAACTCAGGACAGTCCAAAGTACAGTGCCTCTATCAAATACTTACCACTCCTTTGCAGTTCCTCCCAGCCCAGATGCAATTTACAATCAGATGGTCATTTTTTGTTTGTTTTAGTTTCGTTTTTTTTTTTTTTTAAGATTTTATTTATTTATCTGACAGAGATCACAAGTAGGCAGAGAGACAGGCAGAGTTGGGGTGGGGGCAAAGCAGGTTCCCTGCTGAGCAGAGAGCCCGATGTATGGCTTAATCCCAGGACCCGGAGATCATGACCTGAGCCGAAGGCAGAAGGCTCTGAGCGGAGGCTCAGAGCCACTGAGCCACCCGGGCAGATCAGCAGACAAAGAAGCAGACAGATCAGTTCCCTCTCTGCTGAGCAGGGAGCCCGATGAGGGGCTCGATCCCAGGACCCTGGGATCACGACCTGAGCTGAAGGCAGCCACTTAATGGACTGAGCCACCCAGGCACCCCTAGAGGGTCATTTTTATATGTGTGTTACCTAGTAATACAACTGACATCTTTAATGTCATCAGGTCACTAAGGGAACTTAAACATTTTTACCTGATGCCAGCTTTTCATCCAGCAGGGGAAACTGTAGTAAATATCACCATATGGTACTAAACACGTAGCCAGAATATCCATCAAGAAGTTTAATTTTAAATACTTTGTGGATCTCAAAGGACTTGGCCGACTCTAACTATGTCACTTTGACCATGAGAACTTCTTTCAGGGCACGTGTTCTCCCTTCCTATTTTTATTTTCTTTTTGCCTAAATTCTCTGAATACCTAGGTGAATTGGGCTACAATTTTACTATATCTGGTTGTTTAAATCAGGAGGATCTGATAGGATAATACTAAATAAAGCCAAAACAATACTAGTAACCCTAAAGCATATCTAGAAGAATAAACGCATGAGCATACTTAAGAAAACGAGGGCCTAGCAATGCCATCTCTGGAAATTTACCCCCGAGAAACATGGTGCCATTTGCAAGTGTTCATGTTAATAAATGGCATGTTGTTTGCGTCTACTGTTTATCTAGCTTCTCAAGCCAGAAATGTGAGGTCCATCCTTGCCTTCTCTTTTCCTCATCTTTATATATCTATTCAATCAGCAACTCCTTCTGGTTCCACTTCCAAAACACCCGTCTTCATTTCTCTTCATCCTCGTGGCGCACCCACCTCCCATCGCATGTTAAAATCCCAGCTCTCAGTAGCCCAGACTGTGACCTTATTCAGAAAAAGGCTGCAGTTATGCATCTATACACCGAGGAAAGCTAGGGATTGCTGGGAGGACTGTCCCCTACAGATTTCAGAGGAATGACGGCCCTACTAACAATTAGTTCCTATTTTTCTACGCCACCTAGTTTGCAGCAATTCCCTACGGCAATTCTAGCAATTCTAGCTCCACCTCAGTCCAATCCCCCATCCTTCTCACCTGGGCTAATGCGGGGCCTTCATACTTGTTCCCCGGCCCTCCCCCTGCTGACCCACTGTGGTTTATTCCTCACACAGCAGAGAGTGTGGCCTTTTCAAAAGTTAAATTAGATCACATCGCCACCTTGCTTAATATCCTTCAGCGGTTTTCCATTGCTCTTTTAGAATAAAGTGCAAAACTCTTACCATGTCCTAGGAGAACAGTTCTTAAACTTTCTGGTCTTCAAAATTACTGAGGACTCCAAGGGTTTTTGTTTATATAGTTTAAATCTGTCAATATTTGCCACATTAGAAATTAAAGTTGAGAAATTTAAAAATCATTACCTGTTACTAGAAGTAGCTTAATTTTAAAATTTTATTTGTTTTTAATTTTTAGAGAGAGAGAATACAAGCAGGTAGGGGGAGGTATAGAGGGAGAGAGAGAATCTCAAGACCCTGCGATCATGACCTGAGCTGAAATCAAGAGTTGGATGCTTAACTGACTGAGCCACCCGGGTGCCCCAGAAGTAACTTAATTTTTTAAAAGCAAATATATTTTCCAAAGGAGAAGAAAACATAGTGGGAAGACTGATATTGTTTTACATTTTTGCAAATCTCCTTAATGCCTGGCTAAACAGAAAATAACCGGATATTTGTATCTCATTCAGCATTCAATCTGTTGTGATGCCGTGTCATGAGGCCTCTGGAAAATGTCACTGCATACACAGGAGTGAATGAGTGTAAAAAAGGGCAACTGGTGTCTTACTGTTGTTACAAAAATAGTTTTGAAAAGATCAGGACTCCTAGGGGTTCCCATTTCCTACTTTGGGAACCATGGGGCCTAGGAAACCCTGCATAATTTACCCCTAACTTTCTAACCTGATCTCATACACGCTGTTCTTCCTGCTCTCCACATGGCTGGATCCTTCCACATCCTTCAAGTCCTAGCCTCTCTTTCATCATGTAGAGGAAAAGTTTTCGTCACTATTTGTTTCAAAGAGGTCACCTCCTACTGTTATTCTTCAGTTCAATTCTCTGGTTGTTTCTTTCATAGCACTTATTACAATTTATAGTTTAAAAACGCATTTATCTGTCATCTTTATTTGATTATGGGCTCCATAAGGATAGGACTCTTGTCTGACCTTTTGACTGTTATATCTGTAGGACAGTATCTGGGACACAGTAAGCACTCAAACATTTTACCGAGTGAATGAATAAATGAATCATGGATTTGAACAAATATTTATCTGTCAAGGATGTTGCTGCTTACATTCATTCATTAACAAATATTTACTGAGTACCTATTATGTGCCAGGCATTAACAATATTTACTGAGTACCTATTATGTGCCAGGCATTGTTCTAAGTACGAGGAATAAAAACAGACAAAAATCTCCACCCTAGTTTTGGCGGAGGGGGTATACAGAAAATAAACTAAGGAAGTAAAACACGTAATATGTTGGATTATAATACACAATATAGAGAAAAATAAAGCAGGAAGGGATAGAGGATGCTGAAGGCACGGTAGAATAGGTTTCAGCTTAAAATAAGGTAGTCAACACAGACCTTACTGGAAAAATTATGGGGGTGGGAGGAGTGAAAAACCTGAAAATGGTGAGGGAACAAGTTGTATGAGTATCAGGGAAAGCAATAGAGGGAGCAAGACGAGCAAATACAAATCCCCAAAAAGGTCATATGCTGGCATGTTTCAGGAACTAAAATGGGGCCAGTGTGTGACAGCAGCAAAGTGAGCAAGTTAGATCAGTAATAGGAAATAGTAATAGATCAGTGAGAAGTAACAGAGGGCCAGATGGCATAGGGCCTTGAAGGCCATTATAAGGATTCTGGCTTTATTTTTGAATTCCATGAGAGGTCACTGGAGGGTTTTAAGCAGAGGAGTGACTTGACTTCACTTATCGGCTACAAGAATTACCCCGGATGCTGGGTGAAGACGAGACTGAAGGGAAACGGGAAGACCAGACAGGAAGCGTATTTTAACCATCTGGGTAAGAAATGATGGGGACTTGGGCCAAAGTGCGAGCAGAAGACAAGGTGAGAAGTGGTAAGATTCAGGTCATATTATGAAGCTAGAAGGGATAGGATTTGCTGACAGATTGTGTCAAGAAAAGAGAGAAGTTAAGGATTCCATCAAGAATTTGGCCTGAACAACAAGGATATAATTGCCAATGTAACTGCCATTAAGTAAGATGGGAAAGACTTGGGGTAAAGGAGGTTTCATGGGTAAGATCAGGAGTCTGGTTTGGGACAGATTAAGTGTGGGATGTCTATCAGACATCTAAGATAGAGGTCATGTAGGCAGTTAGAGATATGGTCTGAAGGAAAGAGGTATGGGCTGGAGATACAAATTTGAGACTCGTGAGGATATACTTAGAGCCCAGAGACTAGAGGAGATCACCAAAGAACTGGGTATAGAGAAAAAAAGAGAACCGAAGTTTGAGCTCTAGAGACTCCCAAAACAAGAGAACAGGAAAAGGGGAAACCAAGGGAACTGAAAAGGACCTATTGAGAGGAATAAGCCAAAGGAACTGAGAAATCCAATAAGGTAGTTAGAAAATCAGATGAGTGTAATGTCCTGAAACCTAAGAGAATATAAAGTATTTCGAGAAGGAGTAAACTATTGTGCCAAATGCTGCTGATAGGTCAGGTATGATAAGAACTTAAAAGTGATCATTGGACTTAACCAAGCGAAGGTTAGTGGTTTTACTGTTAGGAACTGGAAGAAGGGTGGAAGTGAACACCTACTTCAACTGGGTCCAAGAGATAATGAGAAAGGAGAAGTTGGAGCAAAAACAACTCTTTCATGGAATTTTGCCATAAAGAATGAAATGGGGTGGTAGTTGGACAGTTAAATGGGCACAGACAGTAGCATATCTGTATGCTCATGGAACTTACGGAACGTAGAGAAGAGGGAAGACTGATAATGCAGAAAAGGATTATGTGGAGTAAGATCCTTGAGTAGGAGTAGGATGGGATTGTACATGAGAGAGGGGATGGCTGGGGCGCCTGGGTGGCTCAGTCGTTAAGCTTCTGCCTTCAGCTCAGGTCATGATCTCAGAGTCCTGGGATCAAGCCCTGCATCGGGCTCCCTGTTCAGTGGGGAGTTGGCTTCTCCCTTTCCCACTCCCCCTCCTGCTCTCTCTCTCTGTGTCAAATAAATAAATAAAATATTAAAAAAAAAAAAAAAGAGAGAGGGGCTGGCTTTTGGAGCACAGATAGTTCATACACACTCACAGAAAGGATGGAGGTCTATTCGGTTCATACATGCTCACAGGAAGGAAGGAGATATACTTAAGCACAGATGAAGGGAGGTGGGTAGACAGGACAGTGAGAACTTGCGGAAGTTTTTTTAAAGTGACTCGTGTTTCCTCAGTGAAATGGGAAGAAACGTCATCAGCAGAAATGAGGATGAGGAAGGAGGTGTTTGGATTTTCAGGAGAGAAGAGTTACCGGGAGTTATCTAGTGGAGTGGAAGAGTTAATGCGGTAAGGAAACGTAGTGTGAATGCTGGGCAGCACTGGACATTAACGGTCCTAACTGAGGAGGGCGCAGCTGTGTATTTTTCTCCTGGCATGTTTAGCTACACAGGTACAGACAAGGAAGGATAGGAGAATTAAACACCTACTTTCAGAAAGCCTCTACGTGAGGGCCACAATGATACATAAGCCAGTTATAGTCTGTGCTCATGGAGTTTGCATTCTTGCTAATACACTGCAAGAGAGAACCACCCGAGCATCCTACCAGTGGCCTGGATACAGTCTGATACACCTGCGTGACAGGATACTAGGCACCCATCTACGGATAAGAAAAGATATTCATGATAAATAAAGTTGGTTAAAAACTATGGTCAGGATGATCCCATTTTTATTTTTGAAATGTGTTATCTACCTATAGAAAAAAAAGATAAGGAAAGCATCAAAAGTGATAAAGGGGGGGGGTGGCTCAGTGGGTTAAAGCCTCTGCCTTCGGCTCAGGTCATGATCCCAGGGTCCTGGGATCGAGCCCCGCATCGGGCTCTCTGCTCAGCGGGGAGCCTGCTTCCTCCTCTTTCTCTCTCTACCTGCCTTTCTGCCTACTTGTGATCTCTCTGTCAAATAAATAAATAAAATCTTTAAAAAAAAAACTGATAAAGGATTATCTCAAGGTTGAAACTAAAGATGACGAAAATCTTTTTTCTTTATACTTACATCTTTATGAAATGTCTTACATCTATTGTTATTAATTTTAAAACAAGAAAATGTTACTATTCATTTGTATTTTCTCTGAACCTGAATGCCATCTATATGTTTACAAACATTTTTCAGTGATAACTACTTAGCTCTTTCCAATAAAAACCATTTCCAAAGCTCTTTCCAGGGCGCCTGGGTGGCTGAATCAGTTAAGCGTCTGCTTTTGGCTGGAGTCATGATCTCAGGGTCCTGGGATTGAGCCCTGCGTCGGGCTCCCTGCTCACTGAACCTGTTTCTCCCTCTGCCCCTTACCCTGCTCATGTTCTCTGTCTCTTGCTCTCTGTCTCTCTCAAATAAATAAAATCTTTATCAAACCAATTAAAAACATGGCTACTTATAAAATGGCTCTTCACAATTACGAGCATGATAGGGTTATCTCCCATCTATTTCTGGTTTGCTATGTTCCTCAGATCACCATGTCTAATTCAGGGCTTTCGAGTTCACATGGTGTGGGCTGAAGTGTTCCGTGTTTAATGTAAAATGTTGAGATTTTTTTATCTCTCGACTTAGAGCATGTCCACCTAGAAATCAATTAGAACAGGGACATGAACATAAGAACCATGACTCCAATCACAGAACTGACTGGCAAGTTGGGAACAGAAAGACAGGAGGACAACCAGCTTGTCTTCTAATTCTATTATCTTTCCTGTCTTCCAAGAGTACTAGAAAAAGGAATAGGCTTTAAAAAGACATCAAGAATTTTCCTCAATTCTGAGTTGTTTGTATGTCTAAGTACCTCGATATGTCTAAAGAATAGGTTTCTGGCTGAAACAAAGACAATTATTTTAAATTACATGCTAATCAAATCAGTCTTTAGGGACCCAAATGCAAATTCTTCTTTTATTCACCTTTTGTATGCCTAGTACATTAAAAGCACTTAAGAAAGGCTCAATCAATGAACTTGATGGTAATGAATGACTAATATAAAGCCTATTCAGTTTTTAATCATAGTTAATAATCACTTTAAATCAACTACTATATTATAATACTCTTACTATTATGATTATGATGCTTTAATAAAACACATTATATTTATAAAATCTTTACCTCTACTATTCCTCTTTGTGTGTTTAAGTGGTATTTGTATTCAAGCAAGAATATGATTCCAAACATTTTTTTCTTGGTAACTTCAAAATAGGATACAGGAAACCAAACCTTAGTCTTTATAAACATTCTGTTTTAAAATATATTACAAAGAATAAATGGAATTGAATGTCAAGAATGAGTAAGTGAAAGCTTTTACTCATCTGGTTTACAACTTATATCAGCTAATTTTTTAAAATTTAAGTTGATTAAATTTTTTGGTTGTTTCATTTCAAATGGCCACACCAGAAAAGGGTTGTCATGGTTATTTATGCCTTTCCTTTCTGTTTTAGCTTAAAAGAAATGTTCAAATTTAATAAATATGGAGTTGTTATAAACAGTAGCAAAAACAATTCCAATAAATTAAAATTGGTTATACATTTGAAATCTTTGTAAGAGATTATACATTAGAGTAAAATAAAAATACTCAGCTGAATTAAAATAAACAAAATCACATAGTAAAGTTGGAGTATAGAAAAATTCAGCCATGCTATTTTTGTAAAATCCAGATTACAAAAGATAGAAATGTGCAACTCCTCCACTATACCCCCATGTTCTTTCTGTTTCCAAATCAATAATAAAAATTCGTAAGGAATACAAATGAATGACAAAATAATACAAGAAATCTAAAGACCCAGACTCTCAAAAATACGTCCACATTCCCATGAACTGATTCTCTACCATTACCTTTAAAGTGGGAGAGAATCATCAAAGCTCCCCTCCATCTGGTCTCTTTCTGTTCTGACTCTTGAAGGGACTTGAAACTATCACCCACCACCTTGAGACTGGACTCCAAGGCAGCCACTCTCCTTTAGAACTTTCGCTAGAACCCCGAGCCTTCCCAATCCTTAACTAAAACTCTCTCTCATCCCCCCTTTATCTTATATTATTTGTGAATATGTGGTCCTCCTCTCTTTTGAAGGTAAGGACCCTGGCATACTTTAACTTACGAGACCCCCATTACCATCATCCTTCATATCTAGCAGAGAACTCTGCATAAAGTTAAATAAGACTAAAAAAAAATAACGACTTGTAAGAAAACCAAATATAGTTCTAGGTCACTGATCCAAGGGCCTGCTCTCTAGCACTCGCAAGTACCTGAAATAGGGCCCACAGTACAGAGGAAAAATGCTGAGAAGGACCACATTAAACACGTTGTGACCAGCTGGCTCCCTGGATAGAAGGAATCTTCTACCTAGTTTGAGAAAGCAATGAAAGGCTAATTTGCCTACAATTATGAGATGCAACACGAAAAGTAAGAGACCTGGAAAGCGAAAAGTGAAGGAGAACAAGGAGAAGAGAAATGGTAAGAGGGCCAGCAGAGCCTAACGGTAATTAGGAGAAAGAATGGGGGCAGCCAGCAGAAATGAGAAGCTGTGACAAGGGTGGCAAGTTGCAGACATTTTAGACCACAGAGAACAGCCAGCCATAAAGTGGGCTGGGCTGTGTGCCAACCAGTAGATTTTAGCAATCTCAAGAGAAAAAAAGAAGCTTTTTAGCCCTATGCTTCACACTATCTATAAATACCCATGGTAGAGCACAACAATTTAAGAGGACGCTGTAAGCTATAGAATATGTCCGAAAAAAGATTTTCTAGAAAACCAGCTAAAAAAATAAAAAGCAGAAGGTAACTTTTCAGCTTTTTGAAACCAATACTAATCTAAAGTGTTTAACTTTCAAAGGGTGCTAGATAGTTATGGGTTTATTAGAGTAAAGAAAGAAAAAGGAACAAACACTGGCTGATACCTATCAGACGCTGAAAGCTAGACAAACATTTCTTTCAGTCCCTCACAACAGCCCTATTACTTAAACATTATTATTCCCATTTCCAAGCTCAGTAAAATAAGGCTCAGAGAGATTATATAGAACTCGCCCAAGGTCCCCAGGCTCTTCTGACATCAAAATCCATGTTTTCTCAAATATACTGACAAGGAGAAAGGGGAATCAATAAAAATAAATACAAGTAAGAAGACTAGTGGTTAATTTTTTTCCTTTTGCAGGTTAAAGACAATAGGTAACCAAGGTTATAGCCTCACACATGGCACGTTTGTGTAATTCCTCTCAGCCAGACCGTAGATCACATTCAGAGAGTGAAAAGTCTTACGCTCAGGACTATACACTCAACTTCACTTCTCCTCAGCTGGTTGTTGTTCTTGTTCAAGTATTCATATTTTGGGAAGCTGTAGCTTATTTTAGCTTATTTTTAAAAATTAGCCTTCTAAGCTGATCTAGCATATATAAGGTACATAAGATATCAGACCCAGGTTGATTTTTCTTTTTCTTTTTTTTTTTAATTTTTTTTAAAGATTTTATCCATTTATTTGACAGAGAGAAAGAGAGAGAGAGAGAGAGAGAGATCAGAAGTAGGCAGAGAGGCAGACCGGGGCGGGGGGCGGGGAGTGGGGGAGGCAGAGAAGGCTCCCTGCTGAGCAGAGATTCTGATGTGAGGCTTGATCCCAGGACCCTGAGACCATGATCTGAGCCGAAGGCAGAGGCTCAACCCACTCAGCCACCCAGGCGCCCCCCAAGCTGATTTTTCTGAAAGGTGTTTCGGTTACCATGTTATTGTTTCTTTAATACTATACAGTTAAAAACTCAATATACCTCAATCCACTCTATGCTAAACCCCTTGTATGGTAAATAATCAGACAATAACAGAGAAATCCCAGAAATAATTATTTCTGGTTACACTTACTCGTTACTTTCACAATGAAAATTTTCATAGTCAGCTACATCCACAAAACAGTTCCCCATCCATAGAAGGTGCTATGAAATAGCACTTCATTTGTTGTTGGTGAGAATATAAATAAGTACAACACTCAGAAAATGTTCACTGCCTCTGGTTTAGTATTTCTAGAATCTATCTTAAAAAATACTTCAAATTTTTTAAAAGCTTTGTGAAAAAAAAGTCTATCCTAGTATTACCTAGAATAGCAAGAAACTGCGAACAACTTAGTAATTTAATGCCTCCCAATATAGAAAAAGTTAATAATACACTCGTTGAGCAAATTATGCAGCAATTAAAAATGGTCATAAAGTATTTATAACTTAGAAAATCATCACAATATTAGTATAAAATGGAAGAATCAAGAATGTTTTTTACAGAAGCTCTCCACTATGTGAAACAAGAAAATATGGTATTTTTGAAAACATATTTTTAAAAATCTACATTATAAACAGTAAATATACATCTATGCAGTTATTTTATTTTTCTGTATATTCTACGAGCAGGTACTACCATTACCATGGAAAAATAAAACACCTCGAATTTTTCCAAGTTACATTATTTCACAATACACCAGTCTGGCCTGTAGCAGCTCCCTGAAAACTAGCAGTATTTGCTGGAAATTTAGAATTCTGAAGCTAAAGTTTTAGAAACTCATTCGAGGTTAAGATATAAGTATACTGGGTGAGAGAAACAGGTTTCAAATGTTGACAGGCCAGATGAGTTGAATCTGACAGAATGAAATCTGACAGAGATAAATATAAGATTCTGTACTAAGGGCCAAATAGTCATGAACCAGTTTGGAGGAAGTATCTCAGGAGAAGCATACACTGAAGACCTGGGTCTTCGGCAGGAACAAGGTCAGTCAGTTTGATGTAGCTACTCAAAAACAAATACTATTTAAAATTTATTAGCTGGACAATGTTAAAATGAGGAAAGCGACAGTGCCTGTGGCAGGCGGAACTTTAGGATGACCCCCCGATGACGCATGCCCTTGTATCATCCCTTCCCCTTGGGCATGAGTAGGACCTGCGGATCTGAGGGAAGACTACTTCCATAAGGGAGGACAGAGATGGCCTGGAAAGAGCTGGCCTTAAAGCAAACAGCCAAGCTGACCAGGCTGTAAACTGCCTATGGAGAGGGACGGCCTCCAGCTAAGGGAGGGGGCCTCGGTCCTACAACCACAAGTAACTGAATTCTGGCCATAACCTGAATGAATCTGGAAGACAACACCAAGTTCCAGATGAAAACACATCACGGCTAGCACGCTGAATGTGGCCTTGTGGGAACCAGAACAGAAGACCCAAATGAGCCATGCCCCAGCTCCTGACCTGTGGAGACCAATACTAAACAGGTAGTGGTTTAGGCTGCTGAATTTGTGATAATATGTTATACAGCAAAAAATTAATAAATAAAAGTAAAATGTAATAAAAAAATAAAATACAGTGCTATTCTGTTTAGATCAGATGATTCCTGCAGTGTTAGTAGTATTGATTTGGGGTGAAAAATGTTGTGAAAGGCATATATAAAAAGTTTGAGAAAGGTTTCAGGGGGATAGTACAGTAATTTTAAATTATGTTATGTTAGGCATGAAAGAGAAAATATCTGAAAACAGAGGAATTATGTTTGCTTCTACATGGCTACACTGCAGAACTTGGAAGAATATGAGAAAATTCCAGGGAATGAGATACTTAATTTTCTAATAGAAAAATGTTTCCAAACATAAAACAACTGCTTTTTAAAAAAAATTTTAAAAATTTATTTCAGAGAAAGAGAGACAGCGTGAGCACGAGCAGGGGGGAAGGACAGAGGGAGAAGCAGACTCCTTGCTGAACAGGGAGTTAACGTGGGGCTCGATCCCAGGACCCTGAGATCATGACCTGAGCCGAACGAAGGTCAGTGGCTCAACTGACAACCACTCAGGCGTCCTAGAACAACAGCTTTGACAGTCCTTGAGTTCCTTATCCCAGGAAGTTTCAAGCTTAGAAAGCTGACCAGGAGGCCTCACAGAGAGAACCTAGGCATTTCTAGATGGTCTGATTAGTAACCTAAAGACTGCCTCTTTCTTAGACGCTTGCATCTTGAATATTGTATGTGAATAAAGAGGTACTTTCTGATAGAGCACAAAAATTTTGCTGCCTGGTGTATTACAGGTAGACAGTAAACATCTGTTGAATGAATAAATGCATAAAAACAAAAAACTAACAAAGGAAAGGGATGGAGATATGAATATGGTAAGACTTAAGTTACCTCTCAATTTGAGTGTGGGGGGTGGGGTAGATTAAAAATAAGCCCTTGATGAGAGTGAGGACGCAGTTATCTCTGGGAGAAAGAATGGTGTCTTCCTCTAGCAAAAAGGCTCCCCACACAGAGAAACCGATGGAGCTCTGTGCACTGAAGATCCAGTTTGGGTCCTGGCGGCGCCCTCCTGCGCCTGGTCCGTGAGGCTAACTGAAGCGTTTCCTGCCGGGCTTCACATTGAGCTGGGAGGCAGGCTAAGGCAGGAAGTGGAGGGTCAGGACTGAGGAGTGGGAGCTGTTAAGCATGAATGATCTAGAGAAATTTCAGAATCTGAAGTCTTTTTTTAAAAAAAGATTTTATTTATTTATTTGACAGACAGAGATCACAAGTAGGCAGAGAAGCAGGCAGAGAGAGAGGAAGGGAAGCAGGCTCCCTGCCAAGTAGAGAGCCTGATGTGGGGTTCGATCCCAGGACCCTGACATCATGACCTGAGCTGAAGGCAGAGGCTTTAACCCACTGAGCCACCCAGGGGCCCCCAGAATCTGAAGTCTTAAACGAAGCATGATCCAGGAAGGTTGTGTGCCAGTAAGTCACTACAGAGCACAAACAAGGGGTGCTGGGCCGAGAGGCTCCACGAGCTGAGATCAAGACCGGCAGGTTTCAGCACTTGTCACCGAAGCCCGGGGACCCACGTGCAGCAGAACGAAGACAGGAACTGTGACAAGTTCTTACCCTTTCGTTAATGAAAAACTTCATTCCAAAGGCTATTAATTTCTAGACAGCATATATATTTTGGACATGCAAATATTGCTTATTTCTTGTCAGCTCTGTAGTCCATAGCCTTGGAAACATTTACTTTCTACATTTATTCCATTGCTTTTACTAAAAACTGATGACAGACTGACTGGACAATATATCAACAAATAAAATCCAAATATGCTTTTTGCTCTCATAATTTTTCTTTTCCTTTTTTTAATTCTCAAGTTAATGGAACAAAATATACCGGGGATCAAAAATATACTTGAAAATTACCTTTATTCACTAAGAAGGCTGTTCACTTAGTATCATTTATAGGTTAAGAGGCACAATGTTTCTTGAGTTATTTGCTTTAGACATTGCTAGAGCAATGTCACTCCCACTTAACAAATTATTTTATACTTTTTATCTAATTTTAGCTAGTTCATTCCTCATGTGAAGTCAGCTTTAAAAATGTGTTTAATTCTTCAGTTAATGATGAGACTTTTTTGGGTTCATACCCTCTCATTTATTAGTGGGTCTCTCTTTCATCTCCTTTTCCCCTGAAATAAAACCATGTTGTATTCTTTTTAGCTCCTCTTTTTATCCCTCGCAAAGTTTTATTAATACTTCAAACTGTCGGGGCACCTGGATGGCTCAGTTGGTTAAGCACCCAACTCTTGCTTTTGGCTCAGGTCTTGATCTCAGGGTCGTGAGATCCAGCCCTGCCTCCAGCACCACACTCAGTGTGGAGTCTGCTTAAGACTCTCTCTCTCTCCCTATCCCTCTGCTCCTCCCCCCAACTCTAATAAATACATAAATCTTTAAAAAAAACCTTCAGTCCTCAGCTTTGCCTCTGAATGTCACTGGTAAGCTGATTTTTTACTTTTGCAGTAAGTTCCTTAAGCTATCATAAAATCATATCAAATATTGTTCTACTTGCATTCTCTGTACTCCCATTCCCTCTCCCCAACAACTGAATAATTTTGATAGGATCAGGCTATATGATAATAACAGTGCACTCAAGATGTTTTAACCCTCTTAGGTGACACCCAGTTGTAATGTTTCCTCCTAGCACTCCTTAACCCAATCTGTTAAGGGATCCTAGTTCAAGTTTTCCTTTTGGTATGTGGGAAATTTATTAATATTTTCTGCTGTTGTTACCCAAACACAAATCAATTAATATCTGAATTAATACAATGGTATCTTTACTGGTGGTTCTCCCAAATGCCTTTCTCCCTAGTAACAATACACTCTCACTAGATTAAATATTCTAGAAAAAATGTATTGTCACTCATTTTACTTATTTTTTAAAGATTTTATTTATTAATTTGACAGAGAGAGAGAAATAGACTGAGGAACACAAGGAGGGGGAGTGGGAGAGGGAGAAGCAGGTTTCCCACTGAGCAGGGAGCCCAATGCAGGGCTTGATCCCAAGACCTCGGGTTCACGACCTGAGCCAAAGGCAGACGCTTAACAACTGAGCCACCCAGGTGCCCCTTGTCACTCCTTTTATTTATTTATTTATTTATTTATTTATTTATTTATAAAGATTTTATTTATTTATTTGACAGAGATCACAAGTAGGCAGAGAGGCAGGCAGAGAGAGGGGAAGGGAAGCAGGCTCCATGCTGAGCAGAGAGCCCGATGAGGGGCTCGATCCCAGGACCCTGGAATCATGACCTGAGCTGAAGGCAGAGGCTTTAACCTACTGACCCTCCCAGACCCCTCACCACCCCACCTTGTTACTCCTTTTAAATACACACAGAAATTCCTTATTCAATGGTCTGGCTCCACTTTAACTGATTATTCTTCATTATAAACACAGATCTAGGTTTTTGCTACCTCCATGTGTCTTCACCTCTGTGGCCATCAAATGTCATCTAGCATTTACAGCTCATGACAGGTCACAACTCCCTCCTGAAGAGGTCTCTGACTACTGTGGCTCTTACCAATCTCTCCCCTTTCTCCTCTATTACCTCTCCAAAAAGTACTTTCAAAGTATCTCTCATTATGGCATTTGATTACATTCTGGCTTATAATTGTTCTTGTTACTTAATGAGTTTTTACTGTCTCACCAGTTAGCAACCTGAGGGCTGGGACCACAGCTTATACAACTTTTGCATCTGGGCCATGGAGTAAGTACTTAATAAAAATTTCTGAGTTAAACTTAATAATCTCAGCACTGTTTTCTTATGTTTGTATTTTATTCTCTGGGTAGTCTGTGTGCTCAATTTCTAGTAATTACTCTTAACCATGATATACAATTCCATGAAATTTAACATAAATGACTTGTAGATATTTATTCCCATATAAGACAAAAAATGATAAATAGGTTTATTCTTAGTGTAGACATCTCTGTATCATTCTATGGCTTATGTTATTTGTCAGACATTCCTTTAATCTGGGTATTCTGTCAGTAATCTAAGTCTGAAAATTTCCTGATAATGCAATGAGATACCACACCCATTAAGAAGGCTAGTATCAAAACCAGAAAATAACAAATGTTGACAAGGATGCACAGAAACTGGGAACCCGGTACACTGATGGTGGGAATATAAAATGGTGCGGCTGCTGTAGAAACCAGTAAGGCAACTGCTCATAAAATTCAACAGAATTTCCATTTGACCCAGCTAATCTACTTCCGGGTTTGTGCCCAAAAGAAATGAAAGCAAGTGCTCAGGTTGGTTATTTGTACACCAGTGTTCGCAGCAGCACTGTTCACTATAGTCCAAAGGCAGAAACAACCTAAATGACCACCAACAGATGACTGGAAAAACAAAATGTGATCTCTCTTGTCAATGGAATACTATTCAGCCTTAAAACAAAACGAAATTTTCACACACGGGATATCATGGATTAACTTTGAAGACACTATACTAAATGAAATGAACCAGCACAGAAAGACAAATATGGTATGATTCCATTTACTCGAGGTATCAATAGTAGTCAGATTCATGTAAGACATAAAGCAGAGTGATGGTCTGCCAGAGACTGGGGGGAGGAGAGTATGGGGAGGTAATGTAATGTTTAATGGGTATAGATTTCAGGCAGGGAAGAGGAAGTTCTGGAGATGGATGGTAGTGATGAAGGCACAAGATGAATATACTTAATGCTACTGAACTGTTTACTTAAAAATGGCTAAAATGGTTAATTTTGTGCTATGTGTATTTTTCTAAATAAATTTTTTTCCTGGTAATAGATATTTTAAAAACCTACAAAGCGCCCCCAAAATCTAACGATGTGTTAAATTTGTAGGGCACACCTCACTTTTTATTCTTTTCTGTTTACTTTATTCCTTTTCACTTTTTATTTTGAAGAGCCATTTTTTTTCCTTTTTTTATTTATTTGTCAGAGAGAGAGAGGGAGAGAGAGCGAGCACAGGCAGACAGAATGGCAGGCAGAGGCAGAGGGAGAAGCAGGCTCCCCGCCGAGCAAGGAGCCCGATGTGGGACTCGATCCCAGGACGCTGGGATCATGACCTGAGCTGAAGGCAGCTGCTTAACCAACTGAGCCACCCAGGCGTCCCTTGAAGAGCCATTTTTATGAATTTAAACTTCCTCTCAAATTTGACTTAGTTCTGAAATGTCTATATTAATACAAATACAAGTGGAATGAAACTCCAGTGGCCTTCCCGTCTTTTGCTACAAAGATGTTTGAGAATAAGCTGTACTCTAACTCTTAGTAATTGACTTTAGGTTTGTTTTTTTCAACCACACATACATGGAGATATTGAGGGTTCACTTCCAGACCACAGCAATAGAGTGAATATTACAATAAGGCAAGTAAAATGAATTTTTAGCTTTTCAGTGTACATAAAACTTAAGTTTACACTGTAGTCTATTAAGTGTGCAACTGTATTATATCTAAAAAAGAATGCACATACCTTCATTAAAAAACACTTGACTGTTAAAAAATGCTAATCATTAGTGAGCTCTCAGTGAGTTGCAATCTTTTTTGCTGGTGGAGGGTCTTGCCTCAGTGTTGAGGTCTGCCGACTGATCAGGGTGGTGGCTGCTGCAGGTTGTGGCGACTCTGGCAATTGCTTAAAATAAGACAACAATGAAGGCGGCCACATCGTCTGACTCTGCCTTTTATGAATGATTTCTTTGTAGCATGCGATGTTCTTTGATAGCATTTTACCCACAGAACTTCTTTCAAAATTCGGAGTCAACTCTCTCCAGGCCTGCCATTGCTTTATCAACTAAGTTTACCTAATATTCTAAATACTTGGTTGTCATTTCAATAATCTTCACAACACCTACATCAGCAGTAGATTCCATCTCAAGAAACCATGCTCTTTGTTCAGCCATAAGAAACAACTCCTCGGGGCTCCTGGGTGGCTCAGAGGGTTAAAGCCTCTGCCTTCAGCTCAGGTCATGATCCCAGGGTCCTGGGATGGAGCCCCGCATTGGGCTCTCTGCTCAGCAGGGAGCCTGCTTCCCCCACCCCCACCCCCCCGCCTGCATCTCTGCCTACTTGTGATCTCTGTCTGTCAAAGAAAGAAAGGAAGAAAGAAAGAAAGAAACAACTCCTCATCTGAGTTTGACCATGAGATGGTAGCAATTCTGTCACATCTTCATTTTAGTTCTCTAATTCTAATTTTAGTTCTCCTGCTATTTCCACCATGTCTTCAGTCACTTCTCTCACCGAAGTCTTGGACCCCTCAAAGTCATCTATGAGGGTGAGAATTACTTCTTCTACACTCCTGTTAATATTCATGTTTGGACCTCTTCCATGAATGTTCTCAATGGAATCTAGAATGACGAATCTTTTCCAGAAGGTACTCAACTTACTTTGCCCAGATCCATCAGAGGAATCACTATGTATGGCAGCTACAGCCCTATGAAATGTACTTCCTGAATAATAAGACCTGGAAGTTGAAATTACTCCTTCATCCATGGGCTGCAGAATGGATGTTGTGTTATCAGACATGACAACAACATTAATCTTACACATCTCCATCAAGAGTTCTTGAGTGACCAGGTGCACTGTCAGTGAGCAGTAATATTTTGAGAGGAATCTTTTCCTGAGCAGCAGGTCTCAACAGTGGGGTTAAAATATTCAGTAAACCAGGTTACAAATAGATATGCTGTCATCTAGCCTTTGTTGTTCCATTTACAGAGCACGGGCAAAGTAGATTTAGTATCATTTTTAAGGGCCTTAGGAGTTTTGGAATGGTCAATGAGCAATGGCTTCAACTTAAAGTCACCAGATGCATTAGACCCTAACAAGAAAGTCAGCCTGTATTTTGAAGCTTTGAAGCTTTGAAGCCAGACGCTGTCTTCTCGTCTCTAGCTCTCCAAGTCCTAGGTGGCATCTTCTTCCAATTCAGAGCTGTTTTACCTGCTCTGAGAATCTGATTAGTGTAGCTACCTGCACTCTCTTTGCTAGACCTTCTGGTTGACTTGCTGCAGCGTCTACACCAGCACCTGCTGCTTCACCTTGCACTTGTATGTTAGGGAGACGGCTTCTCTCCTTAAACCTCATGAACCAACCTCTGCTCCTTCTGTAGCTTCCTCACCCGACTCTGCATAGAACTGAAGAGAATTAGGACCTTGTCCTGGATTGGGCTTAAAGGAAGGTTGTGTCTGGTTTGATCTCTCCAGACCACTCAAGGTTTCTCTACATCAGCGATAGAGCTGTTCTGATTTCTTATCACTTGTGTGTACAGTGGAACAGCACTTTTAATTTCCTTCAAGAACTTCTCCTTCACATTCACACTCTGGCTAACTGGCACAAGAGGCCTAACTTTCAGTCTATCTCAGCTTTCAACATATACCTTCCTCACTAAGCTTCATCATTTCTAGCTTTTGATTTAAGGTGATATGACTCTGTGTGAGATACGTGCCTATTCCTTTCATGTGAACATTTAGAGGCCATTATGGGGTTACTAACTGGCTTCATTTCAATACTGTTGGGTCTCAGGGAATAAGGAGGGAATGCGGAAGGCCAAGGAGAAGGAGAAAGATGAGGGAACAGCCAGTCAGTGGGGCAGTCAGAACACATACAACACATACAACATTTTTAAGTTTACTGTTGTATATGGGCGTGGTAACATCAAAGATCACTGACCACAGAACATTACAATGAATATAATAACCAAAGTTTGAAATACTGCAAGAATTACCAAAATATGACACAGAGACACAAGGTAAGTAAATGCTGTTGGAAAAATGGTGTGGACAGACTTGTTCAATGCCATAAACCTTCAATTTGTAAGAAACACAGTATCTGCAAAGTGTAATAAAAAAGGGGGCAATAAAATGAAGTACACCTATATTGAGATGCTACTGTACAATTCCCATTTACTAGAGGCACTTTTGTGACTTTCTGGCTTTAAAGTGATCTGTGCCTTTAGTCCAACAGTACTAGCAGCAAAGCCTCAGTAAAATGGCTTTTTAAAATTCTATTCAATAAACCATCACATCTTTATAGATGTATTTGTTATTGTTTACTTATATTCACAACACAGGGACTGATAAAAAATTTAGAAAGAAAAACTTGTATTTTTATACCTTTTTTTGTGTGTGGCAGAAAGTATGCTAGATATTTTCACATATATAATTTAATCTGCACAGAAACCATTAGGTTATTATCCAAATTTTACAAAAGTGGAAATGAGACTCAGAGAGGTTCTATAATTTGCCTAAGTCACACAATATACGTAAGCAGTACAATATTAATTTGAACCTGCATCTTTCTATCCCCAAACCCAATGGAAACATCTAATAGGCTAACAGGAAATACAGATCCCAGCCAGATAAAAATTTGAAGAACATCAGATCAGAGGGAGTAACTGAAATTGCAGGCATTAATGGGATAGTCCAGAGAAAGTACGTAGTGAGAGGTGGGGTGAAAGTTGATCCTGTTGCTTAAAAAAGAGCACAAGGGATAAAATGAGCCTGACAAGGAATGATCCAAAAAAGTGCGTGAAGAATTGAACCTGAAGCCAAGGCAAGAGCGTGTCAAGGAAAGCGTGGCCGGTCCAGCAGGTATGCCCAAGTATGATCTCCTGAGAAGCAAGAGGCAGGGACAAATGGTCTTCTCCACTAAGGTAGCCACACGCCTTCACATGCATTTCTCTGAGGGCAGTCAGTCCCCCTGCATCATGATGGGTGTCTGTCATTCCAGGGTCAGGTGCAGTTATAGTCCAGGAAGGGTTTAATCATATAACTACCTCCTGGGTGTAGAGCAGAGCCTAGCTAGAGCCAATGCTGAAATGCTGCTGGAAACAATGAGCCCAGGCCTAGTTAAACCTGGGAGGCAGTACTACACAGGACAGAAAATGGGAGTCCCTGCTTTAGGGTAAGATAAGACTCCAGCTGACAGTCCAACTTCCTGGCTGCGAGGCTCTGCTTTAGCTAACTTCTTAGGCTTCCTGCGTGTCATTTACCTGGCAGAACCTCTTCTGCTTAGCTGGATTCCTGGTTCTGACCCTCACGGCCAGGACTGCCCTACTTCACCTGCAGCTTTAAATGCTAGATTGGAGAGCTAAATATTGCAAAGCAATATTGGATGCTGACTGGTAGAGCAAGGGAGAAGATTCTTTAGCTAGAAACAAGTCACTGTAAAAATAACAGTATTACTGGTAACTGTCACATCATTACATTCATTGGCCTTACTAATTCTACCAGAATGCCACTGTCCTTCACCCCACATATGCAAATACACTTATAGATAACACATAGATAATAGAACCCAGATTCATTGAACCCTAATGATCTTATTATGAATACACTATGTTAATTTCCATTTTAAATTATTTAGCTGTGCAGTAGCTACTGCATTTCTAGAGCTTCTAGCAGGCCCAAGTTTCTTCCTTAGAGAACTTTGATCGATCCTCACCTGCCACACACACATCTTTTTCTGTTTCACTAAACTTTAAGATAAAAGTTGCTTTAAACTTCACTGTATTTGGAGGCCAGATAAGCAGTGTTTTTCTAAAAATGTGACTATTCTATGTGCTAGAAAAATTCTATTGACTAAGCAAAGACTTCCTTCCATGGAGCACAGCAATTAAAACTGTGCAATAGTGTCCTGAGAATTAGAGGTTTGCCTCATTTTATGCAAAAGATTTATCCCTGAAAAGTCAGGAGCACATCAAATCACACTCTAAATGCAATGGGGAATTATGGCACTCGTTGATAAATTTTTTTGAGCAGTTATCTTTTTACACTTAACCTTAGCCAAAAGGCTGAGAAGTGACAATAGTACCTTTTTATAGTATGACCAAGTATCCTTTATCAGTTTGGTAAGGCAAAATGGCACAGCACTATATTTCTCAACACTTAAATATTCATACCCTCTTTAGATAAACATAAAGACTGTATGTCCTTTGGGGCGCCCGGGTGGCTCAGTGGGTTGAGCCTCTGCCTTCAGCTCAGGTCATGATCTCAGGGTCCTGGGATCGAGCCCCGCATCGGGCTCTCTGCTCAGTGGAGAACCTGCTTCCCCCTCTCTCTCTGTCTGCCTCTCAGCCTACTTGTGGTCTCTGTCTGTCAGGTAGATAAATAAAATCTTAAAAAAAAAAAAAAGACTGTATGTCCTTTAAACATTTTTATTTAAAAAATTGCACACATAAACAAAAACAGAAAATATGAACTTCCATGTACCCATCTTCCAGATTCAACAACCACAATGATTTTACTGTGTTTCACTAATTCCTTTTGTCTTACTGAAAGAATTTTAAAAAATTCCAGATAGTATGTCATTTCCCCCTACATATCTCAATATGAAACTCTAAAAACCATGGGAATGTACTCCTATAATCACAACTGCAAAGTTTCCTGATTGTTTTCAAATCGTGTTTTTATAGCTGATTTGTAGGAATGAGGATCCAAACAAAGTTACATGTTACATCTGATTGTTAGATTTCTTAAATAATTTTCCACCTAGAGCTGACCTCATTTTTTTAAGTGCCACTGTCTTATAACACAGTTAATCATTCAGCAGAATGTTCCCCAGTTTAGATTTGCCAATTTCCTTTCTCTTGATGTCAGTCATGTCATTATCACAAGTATTTTTTTTTTTTAAAGATTTTATTTATTTATTTGACAGAGAGAGATCACAAGCAGGCAGAGAGGCAGGCAGAGAGAGAGGAGGAAGCAGGCTCCCCGCTGAGCAGAGAGCCCGATGCGGGGCTCGATCCCAGGACTCTGAGATCATGACCTGAGCCGAAGGCAGCGGCTTAACCCACTGAGCCACCCAGGCGCCCCTATCACAAGTATTTTTTTAATTAGGTTTTATTAGACTTGGGTTCAACATCTTTTGGTAAGAATACTTCATAAGTGGTATTCCATGCTTCCTATTGAAAAGGGGTCTTGGAGAGCAGATGGTATTTGAGAGGAGAGGAATGGATGCATGTGTGAGAGGGTAAGGGGAGATATTACGGTATGAAAACATGAGCAAAGGCATAGATGGAAATCGGTAAGTAAGTGAGGTGTTCTAAGGAAGAAACTATCGACACCTGCTAGACGTAGGTTTTCAATACGGTCATGGCACGGTATACACGGGTCCCAGCCCTCTCGGCCCTGCTAAATCAGCATTTCCGGAGATACAAGCCCAGATACCTTTATTTCCCCAAAGTTGCTGAGGAAATTCAGATGCTCTGCCTGAAATCCGCGGGCCCGGAGAGCATACATACACGTAGTCTGGCCCTGCTCAAGCTCATTCCTGTTTCAGGGATTTGGGACATGACTTACAGCCACTTTTCTCCCCTGACATTTCACTTTAACTACTCGAAGTCCTACTTGATTCCTCCATTCTAAGTCACCAATCTGCTTTATTTCTTAGCACATGCCTGGTACTGTTTTACTTCTTTGTTTTGTTATGTTTCCCTCACTATAATTTATGTTCCCAAAGAGTGTGGATCTTGTCTCTCTTGTTCACTGTGCTAATTCCAATGCTTAGGAGAGGTCTGGGCCTACAAAAGAGGCCCACTAAATGTTCACAGGGTGGATAAATTTGGGAGATTTAGGAATTCTGGGGGGAGGGGGACACGCTTATGTAATGTAGATAGGAAACAATAAAATTATCCTTTAAAGCTTGTTGTCATTGAGACTGCTATAGTAAGTGTCTTCTTTGAGAACCTCTCTTTGACATTTTGGGTATTTTGCTTTATGATAGCTCAGTCACCTTGCTGTTTAAATGGAAAAATTTGGGACAGCATTTCATAGAAGGTAACTGCAACTCACAACGTCTATCTAATCAGTTCAATAATAATTTCCAAATGTACTTAATGGACTATTAAATCAGTAATTAGAAATCAAATTTTGCTACGCTGCAAAAGATGTCAAAATTATGTGTGCTCAGACTAAGATATTTTAAAATTAAAATTTTATTTAATTAGCATTCCTCAGAGACAGATATTTTAAAATTAGAATTTTATTTAATTAGTGTTCCCATAATCTATATTAAAATTTATTTGTACCTTGCTGACTTATAAAAACATAGGCAGGATAAATATACAGAAAAGAGCTCATGGCGGTTAACAAAATTCAGTGACACAAAACCACAAAAAAGGGCCCAGCAGAAAAAATGATTTAGGGTTTATGGAGTAGCAAAAAATATGAATAAAGTGAAAAAAACCTTTTATATAAGTTGTTTTGTGGGGCGTTTGAAAACATTTCTTCCTTTCACCCGCACTTTTGTGAGTTAAAGTTAATGGATTTCTATTGCATTCCTGTTGTCACTATTGCCAAATGCTTTCCTATGGATGAGGCAGATACCTGGTTATTTAAGGAGCAGAATAAATGGGCCAAGACAGCTTTCCCTATCCCCAATTCACCAGGGAACATTCGAGAATCCCACCTGACACGAGGACAGCACTGTGCTCTTAAACAATCTGCAGTTTGATCCGATTGCTCCCCAGTGGGGGAGGTAGGCCACAGCTCACTCAAGAGTCATTGATTGGATTAACAGCCTAATTCCCAACAGATGAATAGAATACTGATGTCTTGTCAGCCCAGATCACAAAAGGAAAACACAATCTGCTTCTACAGCTCAGAGATTTAACCCTCTATTTGCCCTGAAGAGACAATCTCAGTTTTTAGTACTAATATTTCTTCAGAACTATTCGCCTGTGAACATCACCAAATGGTGGTTTTAATCACCAACCACATACTTTCATCCTCTTTTAGGGTAGTTTTAGAAAATGATTAAAAACATGGGAAGATTTTTCCTTCAGTTTCACTGTCCACCTTAGTCCTGCTGCCTCAATTCTTTCTTGGGTTTCCTAAAGAAATAGTAAATAAACTGCTTTCTTGGGGACTTCATAAAATAGGACAAAGCATATGAGAAGAAAAGTAACAAAATCCACACACTGAAAGATAAAACCATTTTGAACTCAATTTTTCTGGAATAACCGACTGATTTTATTAAGAGGAATGAATGATTGCATTAAGGGGAATAGAGCTCTTAGATGTTAGCTTTAGTTTATTCTCCTACTCAACCTCTACCTCCCAGCCCTTACTGTAATTTAATAATTTTTGTGTACAGCTGTACAACAAAGAATCAAATAAAAAAGATCTTATTTCTGATATTATTCTGATTTTTTTAAAAATAAGAAAAACAAGACTTCATTCAAGTCACCTACTAGAACTGTGGAACAGTCAGTTGAGAATAAAAACAATGACGGTAGTGGGTAATCTGTTTCTGTACTAAGCAATTTACATGTGTTCTCTTACTTAATCCACCCAAGCTTATGAAGTAGGTATTAAATTATCTCATTTCACAAATGAAGAAACTGAAGCTGAGTTAAGTAACTTTGTCTGAGGTCACATGATTTGTGAGTGGCAGAGCCAAATTAAGTCTCTGACTCCAAAGCTTATGCTCTTAAACACTACTGGGATTTTTATGGGTTGCTCTGTATGTCTTCATATTTACATGGAGTCTGAGGTGTTAAAATTAAGATTCAGCCATCTCTTAGAATCTGTTATTATTCTTTTGGGAAAACATCTCTATTTGTACAAATATCCTCTACTGGCTTTTCTTTTTCTGTAGGACATTTTTTTCAAGGATTTCATGATAGCCACGTAAAATCTGCCATGTCAAAACAGAAATCTTTTATGCCATGGTTTTGGAGTCATATTTAACTTCTTTTTTTATTTATGTCTCATAGTGTCTTTCATCAAGTGAGGTTGATTGAATTTTCCTTTGCACTGTATCTCTGATTCTTTTTCCACAGTAATGGATCCTATCCGGGTCCTAACCTAACCCCCTAATCCACTAATTCCTACAAGAGCCTCCCTAATAATTTATCTGGTCTCCTATTCCTTTTGCAATCATTGTCCTAAGCATGTTATTTTTCTACTTAAAACCTTGAAACATATTCTAATTGTCTTCAAGTCAGGTAAGAATTTCTAACTAAGGATTTTCCCTAGCTCTGAACAGAATTTGGCATATTGTCATGGCTTTAAAAATTAACCTTGTATATGTAGGAAGTTTAGATCAGTACAAATATGAGAACATATTACATAATGAATATCGATTGTTCATACTATTAGTATTATAATATTACATTAGATTATAACCTAATTCTTCATGGTAACACATGTTTCCATAATAGCCATTAGGTTAAAGGACATTTTTGAAAAATAAAAAGTACAGGGAAGAGAATATATTTTTGGGAGGAGACAAGGAAAAAGCTCAACTAATGCCAATAAAAAAAAAAATCCCAAAATATGATGGTGTAAAAGATCTTCCTACTACCCAGCCTCCCACAAAGCTTTCTTAATTCAGACATGCTTTTCTTTCAAGAAAACAAAAATTTACAGTGGTATATTATCTTACAGAACATTTTCATATAGACCAACTTATTTGAAAGTAACGCCCTGAAGTGAGCAGGATAGGCAGTAGCGGCTTCATTTTATAAATAAGGAAATTAAGGTTCAGCAGGGTTAAATGACTTGCTCAAAGTGATACAGTTAGTCAAACAACAGAATTAAGACTGAACCTTATATCTTCTACACAAATGAGTAAGTTAAAAAATGGCAAGTTTTGGAAGTTCAAGGTCTAATTCCCACTTTTAGACCAAAAGTGACAGTTATCACTGACTCTGAATAATTAAACATTACCTACAAATATTTTGGCCAACCAAGATCCCTCCCTCCATCTCCAAATATGTTGTCATTCATTCAGTTAAACATGAAGAAATCCAACAAAGAGGAGAAAAAGGACAGTCTCAGTAACTAAAAATAAATTTATACTAAAATAAAAGTCTATTTTTAAAAGATTTTATTTATTTTTGCAAGAGAGAGTGAGAGAGCACATTCACGCACATGAGTGGAGGGGAGGCGCAGTGGGACACGAAGCCTGATGAGGGACTTGATCCCAGGACCCTGGGTTCATGATCTGAGTGGAAGGCAGATGCTTAACTGACTGAGCCACTCAGGCGCCCATAAAATAAAACAATCTAAAACAAGTGTTTAGAAGGTACAAATGTCAGGAACACATTCTGAATCAAGACAGGTCCTGTTAGAGGTTCCTTAGAAACTGGAAGACACCCAGGAGGATGACCTACAAAAAATTTCTTTCCCCAGTTATCTGGAAGAAGGGGCAACAGAGTGCATGAGGAAGGAGAACTGATTCCCTGAGTGTTAAATACTTGTGAGCACTTCATGGTGGCTGGAGACATGGCGCTTAATGCCACGGAGACTAACAGCTCATAAGCTCTTGTGATTTTTGTTCCTTCATACTGGGTGAGTTCTTAAATTCAGAGGAAATTTTTATAGCCTTCACTAACAGAAATTGGGGAGGTAGAAGTCTCTTCTCTGGGTTCCACGACCAAGTACAAAGTCAGCTGACAAGGCTGGAAACCATGGTAGGCATGTCTACTAACCCAACTTTAAAAAATAATATTCTGAAAGGCCTACTGATTTAATAATATCCTGAAAAGCCCACAGATTTTCATATTTTCATGTCCACAACTTCAGATTCCTATCATGTAACACAAAACAGCATTTTGGCAGATATTCTAAAATAAGCCAGATTTTCAGTTTCAGAAGCCAAAACCAACTAAAAACTAAGAAACATAAACAGAAACCAAACAACCCCCCCCCCCCATTTTAATAACAAGGAAAATAAAATCCATGGTGTATCCTCTGTGGTAACAGAGACAAACCTGTCTGACTGTGGAAACCAGGTTAAAGACAAGGGCTTGGACAGTTGTGCCCCAAAACAAGCAGACTGCAGGTCATATAAATACATACAGAAATAATTAAAATATAAGGGGTTTAGAGAGATTAATCTCCTTTAAATAATCTCAGCCACAAAGCCTGTAAAGACACTGTTGGAAGCAGGCCCACGTGAGACCAGCTGTCGGCTATCAGGGCAGCAGAGATTAACTGCTGCCACTTCTGCCCTGACCCACCACGCACTCTTCTCTGGACTCCAGCTGCAGCACTCACGGCGCCACCGGGAAAGGTTCGCAGAACAGCACCTGCTACAATGTGGGGCACATTCCCATTTGCCTGGATACCTATCCTGAGCCGAGGGAGCAAAACAAACCAAAATAAGAAAGCTGGTGCTGGAAGGGAATCAAAAACCGCAGGGCTCAGAGGACTCTAGGGAAATGCAGGAGGGTTCTGGGAAAGTGCTGATTACCTGATTCCATTCATGTAACCTGTGGCAATTTCAAAGTCACCTTTAATTATTTTCAAACTGAGTTTTAAGTAATGCAGATAGGACCCTTACTCCTAAAGGAAGCCTAAGGCAACTGATAACTCTTTAAAAACACTAACATTTGTTTCAAAGTAGCCACAGATTCAAAAAATATTTTTAAAAGGTGACAGTGCCAATGAATAAAAGGAGAATATTTATAATAAACAGCATTCTTTCAGTCAAATAGATTTTGGGGGGGTCCTCTCTGTATCTCTATTATATGGTATTTCCATGACTTAAAAAGGAAACCATTAAAAATCAGAAAAACAATAGCTTTGAAGATGACGTGAAATCAACGTCCATAGAAGTCCTTTTAAAAATATAAGGTGTTATGCCAACACTATATACTTTATGAAGAGGATTTCAGATGGAATTTATTTGGACTCTAGAAGAAAATAGGATTGCGAAACAGAAGAACATTAAGAATCACTGGAAGTGCCCAAACATTGTAAGAACAGACACACGTGTACTTATTAGCAGACCTATTCTTCCACCAGGATACACGGAGACCTGGCGCTGGACCACCTTCTTTAAATACGGTCTATCCGATGTTCCTAAGCCTCTTTCATTCTGATTTTGCTTCTCTGGCTTTGGGACACCAACAAATCTCTGCTATAATCTCTTCTTGTCAAAAAGGTGATTTATTTGTATTTTCATTGTTTTTTAGCAGCCTATTTACCTCACAGGTGCATCTGAAGGATGAGTGAAGAGATAGCATCTAAGTCTCTGACTCTAGAGTAAAAGTAGGCTACTGCATCAATTCTAAGTATTTCAAAGACAATCCTGTTGATACACTAAGATGAAAGATTCTGGATAACATAATTACTGCATTTCTTACACAAATATGACCAATTTTCACAGAACCAGAACATCAAATTTTACTTTTTTTTTTTTAATGGGTAAGAAGGTACTTTGGGTTTTTACATGGTTAAAAGGAAGAGTTCTTGCTAAAAAGAAAATTTCAAACATCAAGACACAATAGAAGACAGTCTCATTTTATGCAACGGGTCATAAAAAACTCATGTTCACAGTTTCTATTCTTTTAAACAACACACAGGCACCACACTTTTCTCATCTGTATGTCTTTAAAATGAAAGCTCGGTCTGTATGGTTTCCCTCCTTCTTAAGAATGGGTGTGCCAACGAGGAGGCCAAATGTCAAATACACGCCTGTCCAGTCAAGACTATATTGATATCCACTGATACATTTTTCAACTTCAGAGTGCTCTCAGATGGTAATGACTTTCAGACTAAATGATTGGATTCAAACTCTGAACCACTGATTCAGAGGTGAGCACCTCTTTTCACTGATCCACTAGACCAACGGTTCTCCAAGTGTGGGCTCCAGGTCAGTGGTATCAGTTTCATTGGAAAAGCCATTAAAAATGCAAATTATTAGGCTCCTACTGCAGACCTACTAAACCAGAAACTCTGCAGCCTGACCTAACAATTTGTTTTAACAAGCCCCAGGTGATTCTGACGTTAGCCAACATTTGAGGACCATGGTCCTACACTAGTACATATATTCTCTATAAAGGAGCACCATCTTTTGGACAAACAGAAGTAACTACAAACCAAAGTGAAATAATTAAATGCAATAAAAAGTTTATTAAAATATTATTTTAGATGATTTATCTTTTCCTTAATTTTTAAAATTTAAACATACTTGACAGGATTTCTTTTCATCTTCCAGTGAAAGGCTGTCCATCAAAGACACCATTATAGTCTGGTACACTTTTTTTATAGTTCTATAACATAAACTGACATTTATTGAAGCTTCTCATAAGATTTTTCCATCAACGGATGTGTTGGAAGAGCAATAACCAAGTATGCTGTGGTGGGCAAATACCTACACATCAGGACACTTTTCAAAGCCATCAGGCAAAGGGGGTCAGTTGAATTTTTTTTACAGCACAGGCTAATGCTTTAAGAGTGTCTTGATGGAATCAAGGAAATTGGATTGTCCCCCCATTTGCTGGGCTAAAACAAGCCTTTTTTTATTTATCCCATTAGAGGAACACAAGAGAAACCTTTTAAATGTCACTAAAAATTTCCCTGCATTGCAAAACCTAGTCAAAAGGGTTTTAATTTTCTCTGAGAACTCTTAAGTAATGCAGTATGTCAAGGTTTAATAAATTGTAGGTGGGGATAGTTTTTGTTACAGGCAACTTTTTTTTTTAAACAAGTGCTTAGACATGCTTAGGTTTCTCTACAGAGAGAGGTCGGGGCACCACCTCATACAGCAGAGAACTCAACTTCAGTCCAGATAGCAAACAAATGAATGATAATGGAATCTGTAAAATATCTGAAATAAACTGTAAGGACATTTTTTAAAAAGAAAGTATTTTAAAATGTATTGAAAATGATGGTAAATTTTTTTATAATTGATATTTTTGTGTTGAGCTTGAAAAATTTTTAAAAGAATGTGGCCTTGAACAAAGCCAACCCCAAAGGACAGCACAGAGATTAGGCCTTCAAGTCTTCCAACAGAAAGAGGGACTACACAGCAAAGAGCGACACTATTCCCAACCTGTCATGGGGTAAAACCCCACCTTTTACAACTTTCAAAATAGTACAGACACACCAACTAATAAAAAAAAAGTAGTTGATGCGTATGTTATATGGACTGCATATATCTTTAGAAACAATAATAAAGTGATCTATATTTAACTTCTATGATCATATATTTTGGTGTATTTTTTGAATAGATCTAACCATTAAATATTATGAGGGGTTTTCTGGTTGATTTTTTTCCCCCCTCTTCAACAAAATATTAAAAGTACTTACAAACACAAAACAGTATGTTACAAAGGGAACACCAGAACAGAGGAGTTTAAAAAAGAAAAATTACTACCTGTTAATGAGTGTAGTTCCCTTCCTGAATCATCACCTTGGTAGAAGTATTTTTAACCATACTCAAATGCTTCAACAGAAACTCTTACTCTATTCCCAAGAGTGGGGGGGGGGGCGTAAGAAACTATGCCAAAGACAAAATACCTAGTACTTCAAAATGTAATGATTAATAATGAAATTATGTCGATTATTCCTCTTTTGATTCCCTGCCTCTAAAATATACTTTCAGGTCAGTTCAGGGCCAGAGGATGTGGGGTTCAACACTGACAGTTCGGCAGGGCAGTCCTGCAGGCTGCTAGTACCACTTGAACTGCTGGTGTTTTGAGTCTACCCTGTGACCACAGCTGTTCCAAAGGGAGGCTCAGTGAAGTGCTGGCTGAAAAAGAATGGCAAGCAGCCTGGGAAAAAGATTACATTTGTTTCATGTACAGTCAGCTATCCCTACACTTTGAATTAATTGGCTTTAATTATCAATTAAGCTTAGTACTTAAAAGTTAGTATCTTCTTTCTATGGGAACTCCGGCTTTATTACTTAAGTTCCTAACAAATTAACACATTTTGGCATTAGTCACTCCATTCTTTACATGTAGTTGAAGGTAGTTTTCCTTCTTTAGCTATTAGCAATAACAGCTTAGGAGCTCTATATGAAATTCTAAGTTGTCAGACCTTGAAAGATGAGTTGTTGAAAGTCTTCCAAATCTGTCAACATTGATAAAAGAACTACTGATTATAAAAAGACAAACCAATAAGCAATCAAAGAGAAAGGAAGCTTACCATGGAAGTAAGGGAATATATTCAGAGAGTTTATAATGAATTTTTAATCATCAAAAGACCCTACTACTCGCTTAACTTTACTATTGTTTTCATAGGAGCACCTATGGTAGTCCCGAAACTTGACATTCAGGTGAACAGAAATGTTGAGAAATTTAGTGTTCTCTTGGCTGCAATGTAGGGATTCTTACTCTGGATTCTCAAGTTCATAGGTTACCTGTGAAAGGGTTTCAACAAGTGTATGAACCTACTAAAATTGTTTGTAAAAATTCTACATGCGTGTCCTTTCTCTCTGGTGTTCACAGCTTTCCTAATAGTATTCCCAAAAATGTTAAAGAGCACTGTTGTGGAGTAGCAGTATAGATTAAATCAGATTGGCCATGAATTGGTAATTGCTGAAACCAGGTGATGAGTACATGAAGTTTGTTATACTAGTCCCTCTAATTCTGCATGTGGTTGAAGTTTTTATAATTAAAAGATTATTTTTTTTAACTGTTATGAAAGGAATTGTATACAGGCCAATTCTTGAGAGAGAACTGTGGAATTCTATCTAACAATCTAAGTGAATTGCCAAAGTAAGTGATAGTTCTATCTTTCCTTATGTCATAAGATTAAGTCCAAGAGAAGGTAGTTTTCCTTCTTTAGGAAATTAAGTCCAAGGGAAGGTAAGGGATTTAGAATTTCAGAAAACATAAGTGTAGAGAACATAAGTATGGAAATCTTTCACACCAAAACTTCCAATGATGCAAGTTACCTTACTTTAACAATTCCTATTCTCTTTCTCTAATATGCCAAATTTGACACAAAATCAGGAAAGTAGAAGAGAAAAGGCAACTGGGAAAGCAAAGACCACAAAGACAAAGAAGGTGGTGGTTTGATGCTTGAAGGGGAGGGGGAAAGTGAAAGGAATAAAGTGGTGGGGCTAATCAAATCACTGTAAAAAGCTGCGGCTCTCAGAGTTAACCTTGCCAATCAGAGTAAGCAGGAGCAGGCGCAGGAGCAGGAGCATGTTTGTGCACATTAAACTTCGCGTGTGTCCTTGAACCTCTGGTGCACTTCCTACTCTCAAGCAGCCTGGGAAGGCTTCATAATGCTTACCCTTAGAGAGAACCTTGAATTCCATTAGAAGGCTCCACAGGAAGGAGAAACCCTCAAGTGGCGGCTTGAACCACATAGACAGCTCATACCCTTTACTGATATTAGAAGTGAGCTCATGGGATTAAGTCTGCAAGTCCTAGAAAATTAAAAAGTATGAACACACTGATAAATGCCATTATACCAACAAGAATACCAGATACCTTTAAATCTTTACTCCTTCTTTTTTTTTCTTTCAAAGAGATGGCAAATACTTACATAAACAATGATATCATAAAGACTGGTTACTAAGTCTACAATTAAACTATATAACTGATCTGGCTAAAATCTGACTAATATTTTATTAATATTTACATCTGTATACTGCTTTGCTATAAAAATCATCCACTCATTTGATGGCCTAGCATATTTTATCACAAACTGCACTTTTGAATACAAGGAAGTAAGAAGGTAGATACTTCGTCTTTAAGTGATTATAGTTCCATTCTGTTCTGTGCTACTGAGAAGTATCTTATATAATATAGTTTTAATATTACATAGGCAGACATAGATTCAAACCAAGGAGAAATTTCTAATTAGAGCTTTTGAAATTGGAATAGTCTACTATGTGAAGTAAACAGAAATGTTCTAACAGAGGCCGCCTGGCTTAACCTTTCGGAAATTTAGCAGAGAGAATTCTTGCATTGGGTAGGAAGATGGAACCAGATAATTTTTAAATTCCTTTCTAGCTTTAAGATTTCACAATTAGACTTTATTCAGGGCCACAAGTCAATGGCAGAACAGAAACCAGAATCTAGATAACCTGACTCCAAACTTAAGGTCTTTCTAAACACGAGGTTATAAACCCTTCAAAAGTCAGTGCTTCAGACAGTAAACAGAAGAGTGAGGTTACCTGGGTCAGGGGAGCAACAGTGGGGGTGATGAGGAACTGGAGAGGCCTATCAACAGAGGGCAGTAGCTACTCAAGGTCTAGCTATTGCTGCTCTGTGGGAATGTGCCCAGGACTGCCATATTTGTAGATTTTTCAAGAGAATCCTAAATCTTATACTTTTATGTGAAATTAATTGGCAGTTATTGGCAGTGAATTGTAAATAAACTGTGGTACACTATTGGTGCTAAACAAAAATTGGTCTTTGGGCTGTGTATGACCCATGCTGGTTTGTGACCAAGAGACTTTCCTCAAAAACCCCAAATACAATTACTGATTTTTTAAAAATCCCTCTCTGGATTCTTCAAATTTATCAACAGTCTTTTTGAAATATAAAAATCTAAAATTTGTGCTTTATATTGATTATAGTCTGCTAAGTATATAACTAATTTGCTCTGGATTTTATAGATTATATTCCTGTTGGCTTTTGCAAGATCAACACTACAATGCAATCTCAAGGTTCACGTATGGTCCACGGTAACTGTCAAATTTTCTACATGTGATATTTGTGCATAACCAATCTCTACATGTGTATATGGATATGTGTCCCTAAATATTCTAAAAACACTTATAGACAAATCACCATTTCTTTGAAGAGTCACTTTTTTCTTGAAATACCTTATGCCCATCTTTCAGGCATTATTAACCACTCTATGGGTGTATCAGTTTGATCCTCAAAAAAGCAAGCTTCACCATTTCTAGACCTTATTCTGTTGCCTCATTTAGGAGCATTTTGTTACTTCGTGTAATTCCTTCATCTTTAGTCTGCCCTCTTAGAGGGACATTTTGAAGAACATTTCAGACTCAGTAACACCACAAACAACCAAATAAATTTTATAACATGTATACATCTAAGTAATAAACCTCAAAATCATCAATGAGCCATGATTCAACATTCAAACAAGTTAGTTCTTTTAAGGCAGATGACTCATCCATTTCTTGAGTTCAATGAGGAACAACAGTTTGACTTCTTAAAAAAGTTACAGAATTATGGAATTAGCCCAGTTCTGAGGGCACAATCAACTTTAAAGTGTCAGAATGTTGTGATTCAACTGTAAGTTAAGAAGTTCAGAAATCTTTATGGTGAAGAAGGCTGACTGCCTGTGGATAAAAACCTGTTCTTTTGTTTTCAAGCTTACGACAGTGTAAGATGTCAACAATTTCTGGTTCATAGCAATAACAAGAAAGAATGTAGCCAGGGGACCATTAAAAAGGAGCAATTTACTATACCAGGTCATAACACTTTGACAGTGTCCTATAATTCAGTTAGATGTAAAAATAAGATGACATTGGGTGTTCTCTGAACTCAAAGTAATTTGAACTTGATTCACATTGAGCTATGAGCCGGTTGTTCATTCTCAGGCACAAACTTAGCAAAAGAAGTGATTATTCAGTATAAAAATGACAGAAAAAAACTTATTAAAGAAAATTGTGAGCTGTGAAAACGGGAACATGGATTAAAAGTCACATTGAAGGGGAACACCCGCTGAATGAAATGATGTCTACGTGTAAGAATTTCATTATAAATAAGGAAATATTAAGGACACGAAAAACTTATTACTACAATCCTCACAAAACGCATCAGATGGCTGTGAATTCTAAAAGCACTGAGTCAGTGTGAAAGAGAATGATGACAGCACAACGCAGGAAAACAGCACGGGACCTGCAGTTAAAGTACAGAAGTGTGAACTCCGGCTATCCTACTCACTTACTAGCTTTGCGTCCTCAAGCAATTCACATAATGTCTTTGAACTTTAGTTTTCTCAACTGTGGAATGAGGACAATGCCACACAGGACTCTTGTAGGGATAAAATGAGCTTATATATATTATATATAAGTGAGCTTATATATATATAAGTTATATATATATATATAAGTGAGCTTATATATATTATATATATATATAAAATGAGCTTATATATATATATATATATAGTAGAATGGAAAAAATGATACAAATATCTGATCATTCAGTATTAGTTTCATCATCCTTGTTCACAATTTTCAGACTTCTTTTGCAGTGATACATCCTTCTCTGTTGACCCAGAAAACTGCCTTCATAATTTGGAGATGTACAGGTTTCTTTGCACAAGAGGATGATACATTTATTAAAAAATATTTACAAAAAGCCTCCAAAACTCCCAGGACTTAAATAATACTAAAGCTTGGTACACAGTGAGGACCCGACTAGATCTCATAATCCTTAAAGGGGACCTCTTTTTTAAAATAAAATCATATTCAGCAGATAATCTTAAAATACGTAAAAACTGAGGTAGGGAGGGAAACTTCTAGGTACCTCTATGGGGATTTACAGAACACTCTGAAAACCATGAAGCTGGTTTTATGACTAGAGTAGAAAGAAGAAACAGGTGTGGCATAAGATAATCATATTTCTTATTTATCCCTTCCTATCACAGTTTTAAGAGATTCTCTACATTTCTTTCAATTCATTCATGTTTTTAAAAAAGTAAATGCTAAAATTAAACACAGAGGTTCTAAAAAATACAGAACTGTTTGAAAAAGATAAATAATAGCAACATGAAACAAAATCAGTTCACTGCCAAGATACCTGTCAAGAGCATTAAGCCACTTCAACATGGGTCTCCTAATGCATACCCTTCATTTTACAAATACATCTAATTTGTCCTCAGAGCAGTCTTTAGCATCTACTGCTCAAGAATGTCTACCTGGGGGCGCCTGGGTGGCTCAGTGGGTTAGGGCCTCTGCCTTCAGCTCAGGTCATGATACCAGGGTCCTGGGATCAAGTCCCGCGTCGGGCTCTCTGCTCAGCAGCGAGCCTGCTTCCCTTCCTCTCTCTCTACCTACTTCTCTGACTACTTGTGATTTCTGTCTGTCAAATAAAAATAAAATCTTAAAAAAAAAAAAAAAAAAGAATGTCTACCTGATGTATGTGTTACAGCATATTTGTTTGGGCCTGCCACACATAGACAGAACTCTACAGAATTTGCATATTGACCAAACCTTTCCATAAGTTTCTAAAAGATACTGTTTCTTTGGGCATTCTTATTTTTAGTCTAAATCTTTGCTCATTGTATATTTCAAACACGTATTAAGTGGTATGTCAGGTAATGTGTTAGGAGTCAGGAGTAGAAAAATATCAAAGTTTCTACTCTCAAGGAGCCTAGAGTCTTAGGAATGGAGATAATTATTATAAAGAATGATAAATTCCATCACAGATGTAAACAAAATGTATTACAGGAGCGCAAAAGAGGGGATGTAACAGGAAGTTGCAGCTGGAGGAAAAGAAGTGGCATGGAAATGAAGAAATCACAGGCAAAAGGATTTTGTGAGCATGTATGTGCATACACTCGTATATGTGTGTATTCCAGCTGGTGGAGTATTTATCTACAAATGAACAATATTTTTTTAATATTTTCTGAATGTGTGCTGTATGTTCAACACTATGCAAGAGACCACTAGGAATATTAAAGAAACAGAAAACGTGATCCTTGCACTCAAAGAACTTACAATCCTGGAGAGACAACAAAGGTGAACAATAAAGTAAATACAATTAAGGCAATCACAGCAGTTAAATAAAACAGCTGAAGAATATCTCACATATATAGTAGCATTTTCCTTAATTTTATCTTCCTTGGTTAAGGAATTTTTCTATAATGCTGTCTTGACTTCAGGCAGGGTAGGTAGTCTCTGACTATATTTGCCTCCCAAATGACCCATTAAAAAAACACAACCTTAAAAAAAACAAAACAAAACAAAACAAAACAAAACACAACCTTGTTCCCCATGTTGTTGCTGTATTATTCTGGTGTGTACATGAACTTATGGAAAATATGTGAGTTCTAAAATGAACAAAGGGCTGAAACTATAGAAACACACTGAAAAATGACCTCATGTTGGACAGCCTTGTTTATTCTGTTTAAAAATATATTCTCTATGTGCGCATGGGTGGCTCAGTTGGTTAAGCATCCAATTCTTGGTTTCGGCTCAGGTCATGATCTCAGGCTCGTGAGATTGAGCCCTGCATTGGGCTCCATGCTTAGCAGGGAGTCTGCTGAAGATCCTTTCTCCCTCCACCTTCCTCCGCCTTTGCCCTCTAAAATAAATAAATAAATAAATCACACACACTCTCACACACACACACACACACACACACAATATATATACATATAAACAATATATTTAAATATTTTATATATTATATATATTTATATGATATAAAATATGTATACATATTTTATACACACACATACACACACACACACACAACTTTTTTTTTTTCTTAAAAAGCTTTGATGTCTTCACTTTGTTTTGATAAACTAACTGAAAATTTACCTGCCAGGAGCATTTGTTAGTGGAAAACTTGGATCTGACTCTTGAGTTTGCAGCTGACTGGATTATTATGTGGAAAAAATTCCCTTTAAGGATTATAAGAAGAAAAAAAAAAGACCAAATATGTAGACATAGCTTACACAATAATCTAAAAAATATCACAAGTGCTCAGCCCATAGAATTATATCTTAATTTGCATCCACCCTTTAAAAATCTAGGAATTCTAAACAGTTGTTAGAGATTCATCACAGCAATGAATCAGTTTAATCTGATGATTCTATCCTAAGAATCCTAAGGATTCTATCCTACTTAAGACAGATGGCACCACAGAACTGGCAGGTGAATACAGAGAAGCCTGGCATGACAGAATTACGTTGCAGACATTTTATAAATTTGAGATTCTCATCTTCCCAAAACCTGCCATCCCCAACTCACCTAAGTCATAATTTCTGGAATTGAGGTTTATTACTATTATTTTTTAAGATCTATAGCTGATTCTGGTGATCCAGATTTGGAAACTTCTGGGATACACAAAGTGAGCTCAGCAACATCATAAAGCAAGGAACCCTGGATAACACAGTATCGTCACAGAGGTGGGGCACTGAGAGTCAATCAGAAAAGTTGAGGACTAATTCATAAATAAGAAACCACCAGAGGTTCTTGATCATAGAATCATTTAGATACTGAAGTAGCATTTAGATATCGATATTTAAGGAAGAATAATGTATCAATTTTATAGAGGATCAAAAAGTCCCTTTAATAAGTTGCTACAATAATACCCTCACGGTGGCGCCTGGGTGGCTCAGTGGGTTAAAGCCTCTGCTTTCAGCTCAGGTCATGATCCCAGGGTCCTGGGATCGAGCCCCACATCGGGCTCTCTGCTCAGCAGGGAGCCTGCTTCCTCCTCTCTCTGACTGTTTCTCTGCCTACTTGTAATCTCTGTCTGTCAAATAAATAAATAAAATCTTTAAAAAAATAATAATAATACCCTCACGAAGGAATGATAATTCCAACCATTTATACTATGTAGCTCTCCATACCTTACACAGCCAACAACTGTGGATCTCAAGAGTTCACTTTCCCATAGTCAGATGGTAGTTAAGCCTGAGTAGCAATAATGTTATTAAATGATGAGTGGAATGCCAAAGGTTTATACTAATTAAGCAATTATTATTACTATGGATAAACAATAATATAATGCATAAAAGCATCCAAGCTTTGACAACTAAGTAGAAATTAATTAAAAGTATGAGCAGAATGGGACAGAGCGAAACCTTTTCTAGTAACACATTAGCCTAATGGTTTTATTACACATGGTTCTTTTTGGTGGCTATTTTTATTATGAAAATAACATACAGAGAGAAAAGCAGAGGCCTATTATTCATATTTAACAACTATTAACATTTTGCCATTTTTTTCTTGAAGTAGGTTAAAGATATTATGGACGACATGACATCTTGTCCCTAAATGTATCAGTGTGCACCTAATAACAATTAAGGAAAAATCCTACACAATCAAAAATAAAATTATCACACTTAAAATGGTCAATACTGACTCATAAATGTTAATGTAACATGGTCCTCTTAACTTCTACAGTTATATACAAATCAAGACAAGACGAGCTTATGTTACATTCCTTCCCCAAAGCAATCTATATATTCTTTTTGAATTCCTGATGGAAAAGTTAGATAGACAGACTTTGCAAATCCTCTGGATCTTAACTGGCAATGTGACAGAAACTCTTCTTGTTTTTAAAAAAATGTATCATTAAGGAACGTTCATTTGATAATAAGAAAGAGCAGTCACTTGCAGATTCACACACAGTGCTTCCAGAAGACTTTTAAGAGTTCTTGAGAGCATCACTTCCTTCCCAGAGTCATGGCTGTGGACTGAACATCAGCAAGAACCGTGGTATGCTCAAGACTTTGCCCTGAACAGAACCAAGACCTCTGGCCACTGTCAGATAATCTGTCACTATAAGCTACTTGTATCCCAGCCAGATATTTATTGCTATTGATCTGCCTGGTCCTAGCAAAAGACTTTTGTTCTCCCAGACCGGGACTTTGACCTCAATTAAGTTATGAATTTCAATCCGATAGACTGCTCCACTTACCCTACTGCTCTCCCCGACTGGATTAATTAGAATTAGCTAGGCCGAGAGTCACCCCAAGCTCCTCATGGATCATGTTATTTTAATAATAAATAAAAGAATAGCAGCAATGTACAAGAAGTATTTTGAAAGATTGCTCATCTAGGAACATCATTCAGAACCTGCCAATATCAATTTCTCTGACTTTGATTACCTCATTTACTTTTTATTTCTTTTCATTCATTAGAGTTTTCCCTTCTATTTCAGCTTTCTAAACATGTTCTTTGCATTTAAAAACCAAAGTACTTGCCATTTTAACACTTTGGTGCTATTTTAGGGTTTTATTAGAGAGTAACTCATCAAAGCAATCACTTGCAAGAACGTAACTTAAAAACATTAAATAATCTCAGAGCACCAAGAAAAAAAAAACATTCCATCATCTAAGAATGGTACTAGTCTTAAGCTAAATGCATTTTTCCTATAGCTGGTTAAAGCATTAAAAGCAGACAAATCAGAATGTCACCAAGAAGGCAATATCCAAAGTTGCAAAGAATAAGAATGTACAAATACATCTGTTTTTAATCAATAATCCACTGGGAGAGAGTACATATTGGCCAATGAGAAGTTTAAATCATGTTGGTATCAACAATAATCAGTGGGATCAGGATTTGTGAAATATACTGTTATAACTTCATGATTTACCACCTAAATATATATTTAAAAATTATTTTAAAATGTAAATAATATTATATAAGAACATTCACATTCTGGGATGAGTATTTAGTATTTGATACAGAAATTATAAGATTTTTAGAACATATAAAAGGAATCCTAAAAACTCTATACATTTTCAATCGATGTTTCTGACACAGCAAAAACCCTTTTACTTCTTTGATTACTGAAATTTTGAGTTTTGATTAGCTCGAGGGAACATAAAAGAAAGATTTAATTAGAAAGGCTAAGTCTAATAGTAATATCAATATTAAAAGCAATGCAAAATTTTAGCACAAAGTCTGCCCTCAAAATGCTGAGAATTCCATGTGTATTTGGAAGGTACATTCTGAGGACAAAAGGATATGCCATACATAACATTATAAATCAGTGATTTATCAAGCCTTTTGTAATGGAAGTGTTCTTATCAAATAATCTCACAGGAAAGATAGGTACACATGAAAGTGATTGCTGCAATGAAAAATAAAACAATTATATTTTTTAAAAGTACACATACTGGATTTAACCTCCATTCACCCTCTCCTCTCTCACTACCATACACACTCACTTAGGTTCTGTAGATTATGTAGAACTTCATTCATTTTAGAGTTTTCTATTTTCCGATGTGGAAAGGTTTTAAACTCAAACACTACTAAACATTTCTTTTTAGCACCCAAAACATATCAGTAATCTAGTAAGAAAACAAAACTGGTATGAGGACTGGACTCTTTACAATGTGTGAGAGAATCAAGGATTAAAGAAATAATTTGAGAGCTAAGGCTATTTTCATAATGAGCCACTCAGCAGGAAAAGATCAAATGACAAAATGCATTGTGCTATGGCAAAGAGGTTCTGTTTTCACACCTGACTTTCATTAAGTTGCATATTCTTAACTGGGATTAGAGCAATTCTCTAGCAAATCATACAGGTGATTTAACACATTAGCCCAGACTTTCCAAATGACCCTTAATTAGGGTCACAGGACAATATGTGAGGGAAATCAGGAAAATTTAACATATTTATACCTTCTCTTCTAGTTGAAATATCTGAAATGTAGACAATGACTTAACATCATAAAAATAGTATAGGAACTACATTAAAGTAATCAGAAACCTAAACATTTCAAACATTATTTGAAAAACAAATACTAGACAGTTTATAGCAGCAGAAAGAGTAAGAATTTAAAGATAAATTTAACAAGAAATGCTCAAATACTATGTGAAGAAAAACTTTAAATACTCCTGGAAAGATGCAAAAGTAGACTTGATCAAATGGGAAGACATCTCCTATACCTGAACAGGATGACTCAATATTATCAGTTCTCCCTGATTTATAAGTTCAATACACTCTCATTAAAAACACCAACAAACGGGGCACCTGGGTGGCTCAGTGGGTTAAAGCCTCTGCCTTTGGCTCAGGTCATGATCCCAGGGTCCTGGGATCGAGCCCCGCATCTGGCTCTCTGCTCTGCTGGGAGCCTGCTTTCTCCTCTCTCTCTCTCTGCCTACCTGTGATCTCTTTCTGTCAAATAAATAAAAATAAAATCTTTAAAAAAAAACCACCAACAAACTATTTTATTAAGTTACACAAACCAGTATTAAAGTTCATATAAAACAGCACTTTGAAAAATGCCGCTGGTATTTTGATCGGGATGGCACTGAAAGTATAGATTGCTCTGGGCACCATAGACATTTTAATAACGTTTATTCTTCCGATTCATGAGCATGGAACATTTTTCCATCTTTTTGTGTCTTCTTCAATTTCTTTCATGAGTGTTCTGTAGTTCGAGTATAGATAATCTACCTCATTGGTTAGGTTTATTCCAAGGTATCTTATGGTTTTTGGTGCTACTGTAAATGGAAATGATTCTCTAATTGCCCTTTCTATAGTTTCATTTTTAGTGTATAAGAAAGCAACTGATTTCTGTGCATTGGTTTTTGTATCCTGCCACAGTACTGAATTGCTGTAAGAGTTCTAGTAGTTTGGGTTGCAGTCTTTTGTGTTTTCCACAAAAAGTATCACGCCATCTGCGAAGAGAGAGAGTTTGACGACTTCTTTACCAATCTGGATACCTTTTATTTCTTTTTGTTGTCTGATTGCTGTTGCTAGGACTTCTAGTACTATGTTGAACAACAGTGGTGAGAGTGGACATCCTTGTCCTGTTCCTGATCTCAATGGGAAGGCTGTCAGCTTTTCCCCATTAAGAAGATATTTGCTGTGGGTTTTTCTTAGATGGATTTTATGAAGTTGAGAAATGTTCCCTCTATCCCTATACTTTGAAGAGTTTTAATCAGGAACGGATGCTATATTTTGTCAAATGCTTTTTCTGCATCAATTTAGAGGACCACGTGGTTCTTCTCTTTTCTCTTATTGATTTGTCCTATTACGTTGAATGACCAGCAGCATTTTTCAAAGTGCTACAACAAACAATCCTAAAATTTGTATGGAACCAGAAAAGACTCCGAAAAGCTAAGGAAATGCTGAAAAAGAAAAACAGTTGTTAGGCATCATATTGCCTGATTTCAAGTTTTATTACAAAGTTCTGATCACCAAGATGGCATGGTACGGGCACAAAAACAGATATATAGACCAATGGAACAGAGTAGAGAGCCCAGATATGGACCTTCAACTTTATGGTCAAATTATCTTCGACAAAACAGGAAAAAATATCCAGTGGAAAAAAGACAGTCTCTTCAATAGACGGTGCTGGGAAAATTGGACAGCTATGTGTAGAAGAATGGAACTCGACCATTCTCTTACACCAAACACAAAGATAAACTCAAAATGGCTGAAAGACCTCAACGTGAGAC